>NW_012267391.1:972604-1037222 GCF_000151885.1 Dipodomys ordii
TGTGTGTGTGTGTGTGTGTGTGTGTGTGTGTGTGTGTGTGTGTGTGTGTGTGTGTGTGACCAACATAGCAAGGTAAACAGATTTTGTCTTTCAGCTCTAAATAGTCATTAGATTATATTATTGTTGGTTTATAATTTTGATTAGAAGTACTCTTGATTTCTTGAATGCCTAACAACTGAATTATTTCCTCTTTCATAGTGTATGAATTATTTGCATTCATCAGCCACATGGGAACTTCTACGATGAGTGGGCATTATGTTTGCCATATCAAAAAGGAGGGAAGGTAAGTCTTTCAGAAGGTAAATGATAGTCATGGTTTATTGAACCAATACTTTAGCCAGTGACTTTATTGGGTGCTTTGTATGGTTACCTCTTTGTCTTATAGGGAGAAGTATCTTCTCAAAACCATAATAAACTTCTAGACCCAGCTCAGAGAGCTTTTTAGCTTGTCACAAGTTGGCAAATAATTGGGTTAGTGCTGGTGTTCAAAGGTACTCTTAACCATCATATTAAGGTGCTTTCACAAATTCAAGTTCTATCTCACAGTAGAACATATGCATTTAGAACCATGAGAAGACCATAGTAACGAGCCAATGAAACAAACCAACTACGATGTTCTACTGAACTTAAAATTTAAATAAACAATTACTTTTTAGTAGAGATGTGTTTCAAATTTGGTATATCTCAAATATTACACTGGGCATACTTTCGCTAACACATTTTTTTTTTTTTGTGGTACTGGAGTTTGAATTCAGGGCCTCATGCTTACTAAGCATGCATTCTACCTCTTGAATGGTGCTTCCAGTAAAAAACTTGAGTTTTTTTTTTTCTACTGTGATCTTTGCAGCCGGGATAATAAATGTGTACCGTAGTGTCTGGTTTATTTGTTTGAGATGGACAGTTTTTCATTTTTGTTTTTTTTGCAAACTTTTTGCCTGCACTTACCTCAAACTTCACTTGATCTTCTTGGTCTTTGCCTCTCAAAAGCTTGAGATTATAAGGGTGACTCTCTGTGTGGCGTCCTATCAGCAGATTTTTGGTTACTCATAGGAAATTTAAATTCAACAATAATCTATGTTTTACCTCCCTACCACAAACCTTCATTGTATTACTGAATTTACAGACTTGCAGTTGGCTTCTTGACTTCTTGGGTAGAATCTTTAGGTACAGTGGAGTGGTAAAGAGATAGTTGCAGTATGGAAGGTTTCTGCTCTCCTCAGGACCTTCTCCCTGGTGCCTTTCCTGCAGATTCCAACTGTGAGCGGCATGCGTGCGCACCTGCTTCAGGGTGGTGTTCAGCTGCATGGATGCTAGAGCGGTGTATGAGCTTGGTTTCCCCTCAGGAGTTGTCTGCTCTACCCAGACACAATTGTATTCTTTTTGTTTGTCTTTAATTTTTTATTTTACTTTGGGTAGTTGTACAAAGGGCCTTCAATTCAACATGTCAATTTATGGGTAAAATATATTTGGTTTAATGTCACCCTTTCATCTTTTTCCCTATCTCTCTAAGTTCTACCCATCCTCCCAATTAGTCTCTTAAATTTATCTCAATGATTAGTATAATCATTGAATACTGCAGCTTGTATTTAAAATGGCTTCTTTTTGTTACACAGCATGGTGTTCCTTTTAAAAGTACTTTAAAAATGAACAGTAGCTTAAATTATAATTCAAAGAATGGTAAGAGTAATGGTAACAAATTTATGTGTAGAATGCAAAACAATGAATGATTATGTATTCTGAAGCCTAAAGATAACCACTTTCTACATTTTGATCTATTTTTTGTTTTATTAGTCTTATTAAAGGAGAATGTATATGTACCTGTATGTATTTACAGCTGTTCTAAAATTTTACAGTATGTTCAGGGCACATAAAAATTTTAAACCTGATCTTCATATTCTTTTTTTTTTTTTTTTTTTGCCAGTTCTGGGCTTGAACTCAGGGCCTGGGCACTGTCCCTGAGCTTCTTTTGCTCAAGGCTAGAATTCTACCACTTGAGCCACAGAACCACTTCTAGCTTTTTCTGAGGAATTGGTACTGAGGAATTGAACCCAGGGCTTCATGCATGCTAAGCCAGCACTCTACCACTCTACCAGTCCTCGTCTTTTGTGATTTATATTATGTTTTCACAATTACCTTTCACAATTTTCTTACTTCAGTTATTCTTTGAAAAGATTTTAGTTCATCATAGACTTCAGGTTTTATCTTAGGTAGATATTATTGTATAGAATTTTTTGCTCCATTTTTGAAGCAGTTCCTGAATTTCTACAAAAGGAATTACAGAATGTAAGGCTTACAATATTTGTAGCATCCAGGTATACTTAATCAGCTAACTTATTAACTTTTCATAGTGCTGATATTTAAACCCAGGACCTGGCATTGCTAGGCAAGTAACTCTCAACCATTTGACCTGCACCTCCAGTCCCAATTATATTTTACAAACTACTTTTTTATTAATGGAGCTCAAACCAAAAGCAGCAGTAATTCCCCATAAACATTTTGTTCCTTTAAAAAAAAATATACCTATTTGGAGTTTGGTGATTTTAAAGTATCTTGATTATGTTAAGAATGATTGCTTTGTGTGATATAGTAACTTCTCTCTGCAAATTATTTATCAACTGCTTCTATCTTCTGTTTTCAGATGGGTGATCTACAATGACCACAAAGTTTGTGCCTCTGAAAGACCTCCTAAAGACCTTGGTTACATGTACTTTTACCGCAGGATACCAAGCTAAACCTCGGACATATAAGTTGGCGAGCAGAAGTCATACACCTTTTTAGTTTGCCAAAAAGAGAGAGAGAGAGAAAGAGAGAAAAGAAAAAAGTTGGAACAGACATGAAGAATACATGGGTATTTGTAGTTAATTTAAATAGCACGCTCATTGAAATAGAACTGGAAACATTTGTTAGTGATAATTCTCAATTGTAGATAGTTTTTATAAATGTTCAAGGAGAGGGTGATATAAACAAAGGAATTCACATTGCTGGTGTGGTATCTACCTTGAGCATATCAGAAATGGGGGTGAGTGCCCCAGCCCTCTGTATTGATTTGGGGGGTTAGAGGCAGTGGCCCCCAGAGAAATTAGTTCATGTTGCCAGTGCTATGGCCTCAAGCCTACTTTTGTTTCATAAAGAAAATCAGATTCTAGGCTGGCTTTATTTGTGACATAGTTTTTTCATTATATACATTAATCTCTGACCTATCCATGTATAATAGAACATCCTCAATGAAAGATATTTTTAATTTAAATCATTATCAAATTCGTAATACAATTGTATGAATGTGTGAGTGAGTATGAGTGTGCAACTTTGGTAGTTCACTAGAAAAATCTGAGATGGATTGATTTTTGGTATGAAGCATATCTGGAAAAGATGAGTAAATATGTCAGCAAAACTCTAACTTAGGAGCAGTTTTAAAATTAGTTCCTTGCTTGGATTTTAAGGAGTAGAAGTCACTGAGTCACCCCTCATTGTGTGTGGTCAGGCATTCAATGAGGTTTGTGTCATTTGGAGGATTAAGGCCAGATGCCTACAGTAGCATAATACTACACGTTGCCAAAGCTAGATGGCTCCTCTCTTTCTCAGCAGCTGGCTCCCCAGCAGATCCAGCATTTATGTTTAGGTAGAATAACTAACCTTTACTATCAAAGAATCTTTTTTACATACCACACAACTCCTTGGAATCGTGTTAAAATGATTTGTCCATCATTTTATCTCATCTGCTCTCGTTGCCTCTGTTTCTATTTTTTTTTCTGGGGTCATCTCTGCCCTGATTTAGCTTATCACCTCCTGACTTATCCTGAAGCTTTTGTCCTATCATCAACAGTGTGCTTTGAAACTCTCTTAAGGATTTTAGATGCAAAAAAGTTTGATAACATTGTTAAAAATCATTCTTTCCATTTTGATTATTTCTGTATTTTAATTACAAGCTGGGATTAGATTGGTTTCAAATGTGGTTTAAGAAAACGAAGTGACAATATTGTATAATTTTCCTTCCACTTTGCAAAAAGTTCTAGAGTCTCTGGAATTTCTGTTTCAGCTTATTCAGTCAAATGAAAAAAATTGCTTTCTACTTGACATATACTTGTTTGGTTGAAGGATTTTCCCAAAAACTATAGGAGATGAAGCAGTACCAGTTGGATGAAATACTGCAGAGGTATTGGATTAGGGTATGGTGAGTTCTGAACACTCAGGGTTCCAGCTGTGATAAGGGCCACTGTTTCACAGATCACGTATGCCATAGGAGCAAGGGATGTGGAGCCCAGAGCCTGGAGACCTGGGTGCTACCCCTAACTGACTGTGGACCTTAGGCACCTCTCTCATCTCCCTGTGCTTCACTCTCTTCATCTGCACAGTGGTGTGTTGACACCTCCCATCTCTTTCCAGTTCTGCAATGAGGCCACTATAAGATCTGAGAGGATGAACCTTTAGAGCCAAGGTCCGTGTCATGGTGGGTTCCAGTAGAATGTACCCCCAGCCATCTTTCATCTGATGTTTTCTTCAACCTGGAAACAAATGAGATGGGCAGAAGGAGGGAACTCATTGTGCAGTAATTGTCTATGACACTGTACCCACTGGTGTTGCCACTATTGTTGACTCAGAGATCCTCAGGCAGTCCCACTTTGTTATGAAAGTCCCTGACTCCTGTGGAAAATCACACACTAAGCAGCCTTACAAAATCCAGTCCCCTGAGGACTATCACTGAATAATGACTCCAAATATATATCAAAAATAGCTTCTTTTCAGTGATGTTACAAAGCAAAGACCTTTCTCTGGGGAGAGAAGAAGTCCTGGGGAAAAGGGGGTGGACTGAAATATGGAAATAGATAGCATGTGTATTTTGAACAAAATAAAAATTTTATAACAGAATTTTGGAAAAAAAAATCAATGGTGAAAAATCTGCATTTAAGATTAGGAGCTATGAATGATTTGATTTCACTAGGTAGAAAAAACAAATTTAGCTCTTTTGATGCTTAACTGTATTGTAAAAAATCATATTATGGCTGCCTTTTTTTTTTCTGCCTCAAAAAACCAAGGGCTATTTCTACAAGGTGAAGTTTTCTATATGTGCTATTCTTCCTTTCAGATCAAGCATTGGGAAAAACTGGAGCAACCAATGGCTTTCTTGCTTAAAGATGTATATGTCTGTATATGTCTCCTAATATATGTGTATAGAGGAGGTTTTCCTAGAAGAGCTATCTGAAATGTACCATTTAATTTTACACGTGTGTGAGGATGAGATTCCTTGTGGTGGCACCTGGAATAATGGGTGTCTTGTGTCAGTGCATTGCCTATTAGGGGCTTTCTGTGTGAGGTGTGGTGTTACAATGTGGAATTCTCACTATATGTAGATGTCTGTGGGAAAGACAACTCTTTTTCCTGTAAATATCTTTTCATATACATTGTGTAAATCCCAGTGAAGGGACCTTTGGAAAATGTTATGAAGTTTTTATTTTGTCACTTGGTCCAAAAATCCAAATAATGAATCAGAAATCTACTGTGGTTGAGAAAGGAAATTTCTTTGAAAAGAAAATGTATGCAGAAAAGACTATGGGGAGAATCATGTTTTAATTACATTTTACTTTAGTGATACCTTAGTGTTCTGAAATTGACTAGCCTGTTTTCTTGAACCTACAGGAGAATGTGTCTGCTATTTTCCTGTTTCTCACTTTAGTTCGCTACATTGTTTATTCTCCATACCTGTAGTCACAGGAGACCACCTCAGTTTATACCCTGACTGCCACTAAGTGTGATGAGGCTGAGTTATTTTACATTTATTATTTTTTTTGTTTGAAATGAATGAGTCAAATGAACGGGTGGTCCATACCTGTTATCCCACCTAGGCAGAAGATATTGGGAAGATTGAGGTTGGAGGCCAGCTTGGTCAAAAAGTTAGCAGGATTCAATTTTGAGAGATAAATTGGCTTCATGATACATACCTCTAATCCCAGCTGGTTGAGACAAACAGGCTGGCTAGGTGGTCTGAGGCCACCTTGGGCTAAAACTTAATACTGCATATGAAAAATATCCTGAAAATGACATGGGTTGAGGCATGGTTCAGGTGGTAGAGTACAATCCCAGTACTGACAAAATGCAAACAAAACAAACATATTTTTAAATGAGTGAGTTGGACCAGAAGAAGCCTTTCCTGCCCTAATATCTACTTCTGTTTTTATTTTTCTTGTGATTTCTCCCAGGACAAGACATATAAGTTACAGGGCTCAATGATAGGTTTAGCTTATACACCCCAGTGTAGGACTTGTGTTATTTTTGTGCCCTCAACCTATTTTTGTTCCTGCTCCACTTGTCTTGACTGTCTTTGGTAATCATCCTGCTTTCTTTTCTTACTTGAGACTTTCAACTTTCCAGTCAATGCTATAATTCCCCTCAAAACCCCAACCCAAACTCAAACCAAACTAAACATCCATTAAAAACACCCAAACCCAAACTAAACCAAAACATCCATTAAAAATGCCCTCTTGGAGTCAAGCACTGGTAGCTCTCACCCCTAATCCTAGCTACTTAGGAGGCTGAGATCTGAGGATTATGAGTTGAAGCCAGCCCAGGCAGAAAACTCTGTGAGAATCTTATCTCCAATAAGGAAGTGGCACTGTGGCTCAAGGGATAGAGCATTCTCTTTGAGCAAAAGAAGCTCAGGGAGAGTGCCCAGACCTAAGAAGGTAGCAACAAAAAAACAAACAAACCCACCCTCTTGGAAAAGCCTCAGAACTTTATTAGCTAAGTCTGTAACATTTTCAGAATATTTTAAAATTTGGATTCTGACATAGCTTTTAGGGTTCTCAAGTGAGTGTTGACAAAGTTGTCTCTTCCTAAACATATTTTTGTCATCCTGCCGTTTGTAGAATCTCATCACCAGTACAAGATGTCTGTGGGAAGCTGGCAGGAGGTGGGGATTAGATGAAAAATGTTTTTCTTTTAGGCTAAAAAAAAATGTAGCCATAAGACAAGATTCTGCATCTTGTCCTATTGTATGAGACTATTGCCCTGGGTCAAATGGTCCTGAAAGAGTTTGCATTGGAGTCTCTAGCCCGAGCTGCTCAGTGTGGAGATCACAAATGACCACTTGGAATTTGGCCTCTCTGATGTGAGATTGTGCTATGCACATAATGTACATACTCCATCTTGAAGGCTTCATGCCATAAAAGAACTATTTTTATCAATATTTATATAGATAATAGATAACATGTTGGTTAGATTGGTTACATGGAATGATAATAAGGATTCAAATTAATTTTACCACTTTGTTTTACCAATTTGTTTTTAATATGGCCACCAAAAAATTTAAAAGTAAAAAAATGTGGGTAATGTTGCAGCATGAAACAGTACTGCTCTATGGTATGAGGTAGGCAGAAGCCACATGGTTTCTTTATGGTGCCAATACTGGGGCTTGAACTGAAAGCTTGGGTGCTGACCGTCAGCCTTTTCACTCTAGGCTGGTGATCTACCACTTGAGTCACAGCTCTATTTTCAGGTGTGTGTGTGCGTGCACGCGCACGCATGTGTGTGTGTGTGTGTGTGTGTGTGTGTGTGTGTGTAATTGCAGATAAGAGTCTTACAGATTTTCCTGCCCAGACTGGCTTTGAACCATGATCCTCAAATCTCAGCCTCCTGAGTAGCTAGGATTATAGGTGTGTGTGCCCAAACCACACAACTGTTTTTGCTAGACTTAAGAGCTCTGTGAGGCACTGAACACGTTTCAGAAAGCAGAAGACTTTTCTGCCTTAAAACAGAAAGCAAGTGAGTCCTGAATGGCTGTTCAGCTTTGCCTAAGAAATACTGCCTTTGTATTTCTTTTTTTAGCGTCTTCCAGGTGTCATGGATGTTAGCTACAGGAGGATGTGGAGCACACTGGTTTGACTTCAGGAAGTATTCTCCTGTGGGTTCCCCTCCTCAAGTGTTGTGCAGTCTGTCCCCAGATGGGTGTGTTGAAATGCTTTCTGCTCTCTATGTGACGCTTGTCTTAGTCTGGGCAGAGGCTGAGCCTGCTGCCTGTGCCCACCTGCCCAGCAGGTTTTGATGTTGGTTCCTAAAGGAGTTTGTATTTATTTTATTTTGCACTAGCCACAGTTGTTGTTTAAATTATCTCAAATGTTTTGGGAGAGTATTTGCCTGTGATGAAGAGATGGATGATTTATTGCTTCAATTGTTTTAAATTAAAAGCTATTCTCACAAACTGAGGTTCCTTTATGATTCTTTGTTTTTTGTTTTTTTTAAATCAACCAACCTCATTCTGCCACTCATGCCAGTTCTGCCTCGGATGGTTCTCATCCATCAGGAGAATGGATAAGGTGGCAGGGTCTACTTCTTCTGCTTCCTTCTGGAGTTTCCTGATGTAGACAGGTCAGCTTGTCTGTTTGGAGTATATGGAAAAAACACTCCTCTGTGACATTGGGGAGAGTGGGGAGAAGTTTCATGTCTCTTAGACATTCTCTGCTGGATGTTAATGCACATAATAGAGTAAATGGAGACCTGAGTGTATTCTCTGGCTCTCTATTGGGTGGGAGACTCCTCACTGCAGGTAAAAGCAGAATGGATATACCTGTGTCAAGAGACTTCAGCATCTCCATGAAACCACATTGTCAGGGTGTGTGATTTCACAGTTGATGCTCTGATGACTTACTACAAATGTAATGGATTTAAAAATACATTTATTAGATCTCACAGGGCTAAAATCAAGGTGCTGCTAGGAAAATTGCATAAATAACCCATTCCTGAAATTTCTAGAGGCTTTTTAGATACCTTGATTTGTGATCACCTGTCAGCACTGGCATCAGTCAAGCCTCAATTTCACATCCAGGATCCTTGGGCCCACACAGATATCCAGAATATCTTCCTTCCCTCAAACTTCTTAATCACATCTTTGAAGTTCATTTTACCATTTAAGGTAGTATATTCACAGTTTTTAGGGGTGAGAATGTGGACATCCTTAGGAGGACAGCATTTTGCATACTACATAAATATGCTAATTGTTGTTTAAAAATGTATTTGTTTAACTGGCTGCTGGTGGCTCATGCTCTATAATATATCAACTCAAGAGGCTGAGATCTGAGGATCCAGATCAGGAAGGAAAGTCTGTGAGACTCTTAGGTCCAATTAATCAATAAATATCTGGTAGTGGAGCTGTGGCTCAAGTGGTAAAGGGCTACCTTGAGCATAAAAGCTTAGGGACAGCATCTAGGCCCCGAGTTCAAGCCCCAGGACCAGCTCAAAGAAGCACAATGACAAAGACATCTATTCAGCTGGGTACCAGTTCTTCACATGAGTAATCTTGGCTAATCCAGAAGCTGAGATCTGGAGAATCATGCTTTGAACTTAGGCTGGGCAGAAAAGACTCAGAGATTTTATCATCAAAATCAGCCCAAAGCAAGGCTGGAGGCCTGAATCAAGTTGTAGAGTGCTAGTCAAACAATCAATAGCTCAGGAAGCACAAGACCTGAAGTTCAAACCCCAGTATCAGCAACAAAATTCAATTTACTACTTTAAAATTTCTAATTCAATTTTTTTTATTATTTTCAAATAGTTATACAAAAATATTTCCATCAGAAGAAAGGGTATGGCTAAAGTGATAGAGACCCAGCTTTAAGTGAAAAAGCTAAGCAAGAGCATGAGGCCCTGAGTTCAAGTGCTAGTACCAACACACACACACACACACACACACACACACACATCCTCCTTTTATATCACTCCTTTCATCATTGTCCATCTCTCCTCTGTCCTATCCCCACCCATATTCTAAAGTTCCCTAGTTTTGCTGGGTGCCAGTGGCTCATGCCTGTAATCCTAGCTACTTATGGATTGAAGTGGGATCCCAAAAATGGGATCCTGGGAGTGTAGCTAGTGTAGCTAAGGAAACTCAGAAATAAGACAAATAGCCTGTTACAACAATAAGTACAAGTTGTCATGTCGAAAATGAACTTCACAACTTTGGTGGGGGGGGAGGATTGGGTGGGGGGGAGGGGGGAGGCTGGGAAGGGATGAGAAGGGGAAACAAAGGAGGAGGCTACAATGTTTGATAAGAAATGTACTCATTATCTTGCCCATGTAATTGTAACCCCTCTGTACAGTATTTTCACAATAAAAAAATAAAAAATAAGACAAATAGGAAAGACAATATTGAAGAGGTTGAAAGAGGAAATTATTGTCTGATGTGCTTGAACCATCAAGAGGGAGGGATGGTTTCTGATGCTAAAGTATGGAGTTGATTTAAGTGGGGACATGGGAATGGGAAGGAGGCAGATGTCATGCTTCAAGGCAGCTACCTTCTGCTACTGCCTTAACTTTCTCAGTAAAATAGGAACCATGATCAGCTAAGAGAGAGGACTAAGGGAAATTTAGACAATTTTAAAGCAAGATTAGAAGGTATGAACTATTTAGTTGGACTACCTAAATTTTTACATTTTACATTAAATTACTTTAATGAAGTTAGTTTAATTGGTATCACTTCTGAAAATTGTATGGACAGTCATAGTTCTCACTTTTAGGCCCTTGGTCAACATTTCCCTGTCAATAATTTTATTATTGAAAGTTTTCATTTGCAACTACCATCTTAATAGGGTTCATTCTTACCAAGTCAAAATTTAAAAATCTGAAGGTTTTGTTTTTTCATTATTTTTTAAAATAAATCTAGCTATCCTCTTTTCGATGTCTCTCAAGACTATTTTTCTTCAGCCAGTTTTTGTATTACATGTGATCTTTAGCCAATTTTTTATCTGGAGCTATTTCTTCCCCCTGAACAAATTTTGTTATTTTGCTCATTCTTTCTAGTAGTATTGACTGGATTGGATATAATTAACAGTCATACAAAGCATAGAACTTGGGCACATGGAATATTTAACTCCCTTGGGGTAAAATGGAAGAGTAAAAATGTCCACCCTGGAATCCAACACAAGACGGGTTTCTGTTTCCTTTTCTAAGATAGATGGCCTCCATCCTCTTAAACTCAGGCAAATAAATTCAAGTGTGAGACCTACTGAAGTTCAATAGTTTGATTCCTTGGGCAAAGATATTAGAATTAGCCAGCAGTTTCCCAAATTCGAATGCATAAATATGACTGCCTACAGAGCTGTAAAGTACAGCTTAATAGTAGAATTTTTGCCTACCATGTGCAAGGCCTTGAGTTTGTTTCCCAGTCTTCATACACGCGCGTGCACACACACACACACACACACACACACACACATGTATGTATGCATTTATATATTGGTCAGCATTATTTATTTTGGAGTGTAAGTAATGAGGGACAAAACCTGTAAAAAAAATCCTGTAGATCCTTTGTGCATTACTTTAAGGAGCCTTGAAAAGAATTACAAAGAACTCTTTAAACTTTGTGCTGCTTTTATGTACACATAGAGAGACACAGCTATTTCTGGATGTTAGTATAATTCACATTTAAAAAGTAGAGGTAGGAGACAAAGAAGAGGCTTGAGTTATTCTAAGGGTGTCGGGGGAAAACCTCAATTTACTGTAAGATAGATAAACTTATATTTTATCTAGCCAACACAAAACAGTCAAGGAAAATATACAGCTTCTTGGAAAAATGGAATGTCACCAAGATTAAGTACTACCTGCTATTCAAAAGGAGGAACAGAGAAGAGAAGGTCCAGAGCCCCCTCCCCAGAACCCCATACTGTTTCCAGAACCAAACTGATCAATTGAGGACTTCATTCTGTAAACATTTTGGACACCAAAACTTCTGTCTCAAATGACATCATTCTTTGCTTTGCAGTAACTTTGTCCTTCACACTGTATTAGGAAGACTACTAATCTCACCAGGAAGTTCCCAAGACTTCTTTGGCTCACAACCTTTGCTATGCTTTTTTTCTTAATACAGCAAGCTCATTCTTGCCTTGGCATCTTAGTTGGTTCTTCCAGAAATATCCCCAAGTCCATTTGGCTGGTTCCTTGTTCAGGCTTCAGAATGTCATCTAAGAAACTCTGCCCACCTATAAAGTCCTTACTCTCTCTCACAGTGCCTTATTTGTCCTGTTCTGCCACTTTCTGCACATGCATTCTTATTATTACAGCATTAGTAGGTCTCTGCTCAGAATTCTATGTTCTTCAAAGGCAAGTTTGATCTCATTGATTTATCAATGTATCTCATGCCTAAAATCAACCTTGCACATATGGTTCATTTATTTATCAACTGGCTTCCCCCCAAGAAAGACCCTAAAGTGAAATCTTTAATACTTTTATTCTAAAAAGATCACAGCGTTCAATTTTGGGTTAAATGATATCTTAGTTTAAAAAAATTAACAAAGGAGAAACATTTTAAAGTTCTGATATATGTCTAAAAATGCATTCCTGATAGATATCCAGATAACTCAAGCAAAATCATATGCCGTGATTTTCAATAAAAAGGCCTTTAAACCAGTTGTACAAATTGTATTCTGTTTGATTTGAAGCAATTTTTCTCTTCAAATCCCATTGGAAAGATCCCTGAAAAGACCTTGAAGCCACAGACAGTTTACTTGAAAACATAGTTTAAAACTGCACAGATAGAAATACAATTTAATACTGTGAAAAAGGGAAGGCATGCCTCCAATAGTAGTACAAAAATACTACCTTAATCTTGCAACTCATAAGCCATCTGAGTAAATTAAACACATCAAGAGATTATTTTTATAGTCATAATTTTATTTCAAAAAGCAATTTAGAGAAAGACTTAAGACGAAGCCTTAATACCCCACAGTTGTGCTATGATACATATTATTTCACTAAGTCCCACAGTAACCACCACATAGTATTATTGTAACTTTTAGATACCCCATTGCCATTAGTTTACTATTATAGATCATTTAATTTAGGTTCATTTTAGTTTAGAAACTCGTAAACATTTAAAGTTAATTTTTTTCTGATAGCCATTTCAGCTTGAAAATGAATCCCCAAAATTTAAACATTATTGACCATAATGAGGAAGCATCACAGAATTTTTGTCAAACAATATTTTTAGACTATATATGTAATATTCATAGATATACAAAATATATATAAATGTCCTTTCTAAATAGTTAATAAATGCTTGTTATAGTTTGTAAAAAGTTTATTAAATCAATTTTTCAACCAATGTAAACAAATTTGAGCAATCATAATTCAGAAGGGCTTGGGTCAGATGATATTTATGAAAATTAAAGGAAATTAGTAAAAATTTTAATTTACTGTGTATGCTTTCACTACTGATAACTTAGTTTAAAATAAGCACATTTTTTCACATGGCCCAATCCTTTTATGATATCCATGAAAAAATGTTGCATATCTTAGTGAAAATGTCTAGTGTTCAAATTACCTAGTTGAGTGTGTATTCCCTTACTCCTGTTTGTATCGTACCATTTCCTGTTCTAAAAACTTCAAATAAAAACCCAAATTAAAATTTACACATTATATTGTTGAACAAAGAATTACTTCATTGCTGTTTTTTGTGTTAATGTTCTTTTCAGGGCAGATTCTTCTAAAAGTGTTCTACTGAGCTGTATACTGCAACACTGCAAGTTAGTTTTCTCTGGTAGAAAGCAGGTCCTGAGAAATTAGTCCAACACTGGACCCTTATTTCATAGTGTGTTGTTTTAGTATTTCTGCAAAGGATGTTGGTAGGGAAACTGAAAGGCAGAGTTCCACAGGAGAGGCTCATAAGACTCATTCCTTAATTTTCTACTTTTACTGCATCTTATATATTCAAATGCCTCCCTACAATGGTCTTTTGCCTGTGTGTGGGGAGGGGGTGGGTGGGATTCAGTTCTTTGAGATTGTGTTTGTATGTGAGGGGAGGAGGGGTGGGATTCAGTTCTTTGAGATTGTGTGTTTGTATGTGAGAATATAAGACTGTAACAAGGGGGTAATAAAGCTGTTATTATATAAGACCCCCCACTACTTTATTGAGATCTCTCCATTTCCAGTCTTCTCATAATATAAGGGTCATAGAACAAGGCAACAGAAGACTTCAGAGCTGAATCTTAGTGACCATGAAATTACCTTACATGCCCTGATTTCACTATTTTTACACCTATTACCCAAATCCAGTTTCTCAAAGGGTATTAACCCAAATGACTACAAAGATGGCTGTCTGAATGCCATGAATTATGCCCTGCCCTCAACTCTGTGCCACATTCCGTCATCTCCATAACAGGCCCCATTTAAATTTTTCCTTATCATGATTTTCATATGTCTGACATTAATCTACCTTCCGTATTTAAAATATGTTTTGCTAATTAATTCTTAGACTTACATTTCTTTTGAAATACATCATCAAGAATTTAGAGTCTAATTTTTTTTGTGCTGAGGTAAAAACATAATTTAGTTTAGTAGCATTCAGACACATGGATTTGTTTCAGATTTGGTTCCATTGTGCCTCAGCTTCTGTGAAAGAAAAACACATGGAGTGAAAGAAAAGCACATGGAGCCGGGCACCTGTGGCTCACGACTGTATTCCTAGCTACTCAGAAGGCTGAGATCTTAGGATCACAGTTCAAAGTCAGCCCCGGCAGGAAGTTCTGTGAGACTCTTATCTCCACTAGAAAACTGGAAGTGGCACTGTGGCTCAAGCGGTAGAGCGCTCACCTTGAGCTGAACAGCTGAGGGACAGTGCCCAAGCCAGGAGTTCAAGCCCTACGACCAATCAAAAAAAAAAACAAAACTGCACATGGACTTCCGTACCTGGGTTCCTCAGAAATTAGTTCAGCACTGGCTACAGTGCTGAACGATCCCAGCTGTCAAGTTCAGTCTGAAAGCATGAGAATCTCAAGGGCAGGACAATTAAACAGATAAAACTAAAACAAGACGTTCATGACAATTCCTGTTCAGAAGCAAGGAAAAAAAAATCTAATCTATGAGACTGGATCATGCACTGTGTGAGTTTACATTCAGTAAAGTTACCTTGCATGCTTTGGTTATTATTTGAGTAGGCTGATTTGTAAGTACTTATGCATGCAATATTTTTGTACCTGAGGTTACATGTTTTGCTTTTTTTTTAAAAAAATGCCTTTTTACAAACTTTGTCAGAGCTCATCTATGAATACTTTAAAAATATATATGTATCTACTTCTTCATTCAAAACAGCTTAATTTCAACCAGTTCTACAAACATTGAGATGAGAGGGAGATTGTAGGACAGTCTGAATGGAGAATGAATTTTAAACTCTTTTCAAAGGTGAAATCAGGTTTGTGTCTATGTAATAATCTCTAAACTGTGAGGGCTTAAACAGATGGCACATGAATGAATAAACCTACTGAATACCCTGTTTCCAGGATGTTTCTAGAAGCATTTCAAGGGGTCTTTAAACAACCACATCAATTCCAGTACAACAACTACCTTGAAGTTCACTCTAGTTTTCTGGAAATGATCCAGGGGTGAATGAGGAAGGCACACAAAATGACTCTCTTGCTTCCTCTATATGCCTCAGGAACTCTTGGACAATTTACTGGGGAAAGAGTTTAAGAGCCTTAAATAAGACTAGTACTATTGTCCCAATCTTGTTTGTGTGGCAAGAAAGATTCATCTGTATAAGAATTTAGACATAGGCCCAATGACCAACCTAATAATTGCCCTATTTTGAAAGACTATGAGCTGACACTCTGAACATAACCATGTCCTACCCAGATCTGTATTACACATTTGCCATTCTAGTGGAATCTATGCTGGCTGAAAAAACATACTTCCTAGTTTTCTATTAAAGTTTTCTAATGATGTTTGAAGAATACAGAGGGAATGCAGGGTCACTGAAATTAACCCAGTCTTCCTCACAGATTAGGAATGGCACATAGATATGACTTACCAGATATAGTTATATATTTTGAAGCTCAGCAAACATCACTGGCTCTTTCTGAGCTTTCCTCCATGGAATGTACTGTCAGTGCCTGAAAGTACCTTAGTGTAACTGAAAGCTCATATAGCAAATGAGTCCTGCCCTTCAAGAGCTCTTGGCCTGTTGTTTCTCACTGACATGCTCAAAGCTTTCCCAGAGGGTCTCCAAAGGGGACCCGAGACAATTTTCTGACTGGAAAGAGCAATTTAAATGACAATTTCTTGCCATGAAAATGAGATGCCCAAAACAGTTCTGCCTTCCAAACCGTGTACATATTAAAATGCGTATTATATAGTGAATAAAGAACATTCTTGCTTTTCTGTTTGATATGTGGTGATATTCTTTCTATGAAGTTTCATTCATTTTTAAGTGATCATTTTACTTGATTTTGTAAAGGCATTATTAAATAATGCAAAAATTTTAAGCATTACTTCTGGATGTTTTGACAGACAATAGACTAAAAAATTTTAGTGCTGATGGACACTAGCAGATATACTGGGTATATCTCCCCTGAAACAACTTCCTGAAGTTTGAAATTACTTTGGATTCCAATAGTAAAATAAAATAAATAAACCAAACTGCTGCACTTCTTATTACTTTAGGGGTTTGAACTGTGATTGATCTCTAGTATGTAGTTACAGCTGGATAGAGAATGCTGCATACCTTTATCATTGCAAATTCAGTTGCCTCTAGAAGACCATCACAGACAGAAAAGGTTCATGGAGAATCCTTTGTTCAGAGGTTCTTAATGGCCTCTGATGGATTCAAGTCAACTGCCTAGTCTGCAAATATACAGAAGGGGGTGGGAGAGGGGTGGAGGGGGAACAGGAGATGAGAATATTTAAGCAGGCAGTTGTCATGAGCTAGAGACTGGTACCCAGAATTCTTCCCAGACTATTTCTAATTCCTAACATTCTACAGAGTGCCATTTTGAAACTATTGTGGCATTTTAGTTGTCTGCACAGACTTAGAGAAACATGATTCAACAGTGGGTTGTCACTTATGCTCAGGGATGAATGCCTTAATGCCTGCTGTCCAGTTGGGGCCATTACTTTACTCTGTTGAGGCTTCACTGGTGAACAACAAAGCCTATGACCATGATGTTGCTTTCACCTAGTCTTTGTAAGCTAGTAGGCTATAGTATCGATAAGCCTCAAGGACTTGCATGCAGTCTTAATTTAAGGATCCTTCACAACCCATGGGCTTAAGGTAATACTACTGGACTTCAATCCACACAGAGACTCATAGTAGTCTAATCTCTCAGCATGTGTGCACATTTCTCCCTCACTGGTAGTCAATTCCCCAGGTCTTGACACCCCTCTCCTTTCTTTGGTGCCAGTATTGGGGCTTGAATTCAGGGCCTGGACATTGTTCCTTTGTTTTTTTTTTAATTCAAGGCTGTTGTCCTAATACTTGAGCCCTAGTTCCACTTCCAGCTTTTTGATGGTTCTCATGGACTTTCCTGCCTAGCTAGCCTTGAACTGCAATCCTCTGATCTCAGCTTCCCCAATAAGCATGAGCCACCAGTCCCTGGCTGACTTCAATTTTTATATTTATAGACAGAATTTTCATAATCAAAGACTATATAAAAGTTGGGAGAAGATTGTGGAAGATGAAAGGAGAGAAAGAATAGGTCAACTTCCTAGAACTGGACCTGGGGAAAATGATATTTTGGTTAGCATTTTGCAAATACTTGTTCTAATACTTTTAAAAAATGTACCTTTCAATATAATTACCAAGCTCCAAACACTCACAAAATGCTCTAAAACACTAAGTGGAAATTTACCAATCACATAAAATGCCTTCCAATAGAAAATTCCTGATACTTGCTGTTTAAAATAAGTGCCACAGGGGCATGCATTTTTCATAGTAAACCACAGACATCCATTAACATCTAGTGACAAAATATTGATCTATTGCTTACAGTGCAAGAAGGTGAACAGTTCAGGTTAGTATGGAACTGAGGAAACACATCATTTTAAGGAAAAATGTACTTATCACTCAAGAAATATAATTTCAAATAGTAACAGTTTAAAAGGAATATTGTTGTGCAGGGCAGTTAGAAAGCCAGCAAAATATGACAGTTAAGCAAAGTTAATGCCAACTCAGTAGAAAGCATGGTCTTATCGAGGTTTTTTCCCTGCAGAGAATGCACGAAGAGACAGTATATTGTCTCTTATTGATGTTCATACAGTTTCAAAATGCATGTCAGTAATATGTGTTTGACATATTCACACTCTATGTCATGTCTGCTTTCAGGAAAACACTCCTTCAAAGTCCTATACTATGAAAAAGTATTTTCCATAACATTTTATTTGGTCCATTTAACACTTCTCAGTTCCCAAACCTTTCACACCCAAGTTAAAAATTGGAGCAACAAAACAAACCTCCAGCAAGGCATAAGTAAGATATTAAAGTGCATATATACATTCCCAGAAAAGTTTTGATTGGGAACAGCAAAAATTTCTAGTGCAAAACTGCTTTTGCCAGCAAAGCTCCCTCTCTGGAAACAAAGGGCTACAATAAAAGTGAAAACTGGAGCAGGGGTAAGCAATGTGTGTCTTTAGTTGAGTTAATATATGTGCATGCACCAATGGCCCAAACTATGTTCAGTCTTGCGAAAGAGGGAATTTCAAGGGACAGGTTAGAAATAGTCTGAATTCCCTCAACTCAGGCAGGGCTTTCTTCATAAGTCCCTTGAACAACTTCCTCAGATTTGCCCTCAGGGGCAGATGGAAACAAGATATCCAAAGAACATGTTTTACAATACACTTGCAACTCCTGAAGAGTACTCATACTTTATCTTGGTTTATCTTCAGTCTTTCAATTCTTCTTTTGTATCTGACCTTGGCTCTGCTTACAGCATTTTGGGCTTCTGGATCTGAACAGAGATTGGGCATTGTCAGTGGGAACTAATTCCCTTGGGTTATATGATCATGGCCTTTTGAATATCTGATATATCTTTTTTGAAATTCATAATAAAATATTTTTTCACTTGTCAGTACAATAACACAGGCGAGGGATTATTATTCTTTATGTTTACTTCTTTTTGTTTTTCCTTCAAGGATCCAAGTTGAAAGCTCTTAGAAGAACATCCAGGTCACCGAGGTTGGCTGCTTGGAAGAGTTCTGGTTGGTCCATCAGAGACAGGGCAATTCTGAGGGCAGCCCAGATGTTACCAGAGATTGCAGGATGAGGAACTTGCTGTTGATTCCTGCTCTTTCTTTGCAAACTGAGGGCAGTGAGAAAGTTGCTGACCGCTTCTCTAAGAGGGGAGAAAAAGAAATCTGAAAAATCTTAAAATGCAAATAATTTCAGAGGTAGCAAGCTTAAACGAATATATTAAGTTCTTTCAGTACAAAATCCTGAATTACCTCTATTCTGGGTTACATGATCAGAAAAACAACTTCCTGATTTTCTTGTTATTCTTTTGTGTTAAAACAGAAAGGAAGCCAACTATTTTAGGAATGGCGCATGGAAAGGAGTAAGAACAATCACTGCTGACTGACTCATTCATGCCTTTGATTTTCCCCTACTCTAGGAATGATGGCAAAGGCTTAATCCATTTGCAGATGGGATTTATATAAGTAGATCTTAAGAGAGAGAATTTGCTCCACTCAAAATAAAGTAGTGTAATTTTTCCTGCTAGAAATATGAGATGTAGGTCGAGGTGGAGCTTGCCTTTATTTTTAGACTATATGGGCTTGAGTCTCAATTATTTAGTCTTATACAAACTTCTTATTTTCAAGGCTTGTGAGCAAGACATTTTCAGAATCTATGAAATAATGTCATTGTTCTCTCTAAACATAGTTTTGGAAAACAGCTATTGTCTTATAAAATATTTATAGTAAAATACAATGAGTTTTCTATCAAATTAAAAAAAAGTTCTCAATCTAATACTATAAATGTTGATGGATATAAGCCATATAAACAAAAGCCTTTTGACATTCTCAATAACTGCTATCAGGATAAAGGACTCCTAAGAACACAGATGAGTTAGATGCCAAAGCAGTTCTAGTGCACTACTGCTTCTGGACACCATATGTCCCTGTGTGGCGTCAGCCTCCCCAGCAGTTCTGCATCTCTCTAACCTTGTATTGTACACTTAAAAATAGATTACTGCAAGAATAATCATTCCACCTTCATTTGTATCTGCTGTACTTTTCTCAAAAGCTTTTTACATACTTGATCTCATTTAATCCAGTAAGGTAGTTATTAAACATCCAAGAAAAATCCCCAGTGAGGCTGGATTTCCAATTCCAACATATATGAACTAGGCATATGCTGTGCATATTGTTAGATCAGCTTGGACATAAAATGCAGCTGGAGAAAATCATGTTGTTTGTAATCTTGGGCAAAGAATTAGGGTGGGTTTCCTAGTCACCCTTGTTCTGGGTTCCTGATCACTCAAGTAAGAGTAGAATGATTTATTAATGGATGGGCAAAGGGAATCCACAGTACAGTCTCTTCTGACCCTCCTCACGGGGTGGTAGCTTGAACAGCAATGTCTCTCTGAGTTTGCCTTCATACTCCTAGACCTGTGAGAACTCTGGGGAAGAAGACCTTAGAATCCCCCCTCTTTAGATGCTCTCAGTCTTGAGCAGTCTTGAGACAGAGGTATTTGGAGAGAAAGAGAAGAATGAGTTATTAAATTTGTCAAGTTGCTAAAGGATTTTTTAGTAAGATAGTCTAATATTGTTCCTTAACTGTCCTTTTGAGGATTCAGAATATTGTATATATATATATATATATATATATATATATATATATATATATCAAAAGTTTTCAGTCTTTAATTCCCATTTTCTTCAAGAGGAGCAAGATATGTTTCTCCTTTTCTATTTCTCCCTACTTTAACCTTGTTAAACTAAAATAAATCCTTGTTAAATCTCCAAGTTTTCAAAAGTATTGCACACATAACTTTAACTTGTTTGTGCATGCTGTCATGTTTAACGAAAAGTCCATTCATTTAAAAAGCATTCACTTTGTAGTCATTTTTATACTAATACTAAAGGCATTATGAGCAAAGGGATTAACTTCCTCATTTTTTTTTATAAGGTTAAGTTTCATTAGTCTAAGTTCTACTCTGGAGCTCCTGTTAACAAAATATAACATTCTAAAGTATACTCAAGTTTCACACCAACAGTCTCCTTTCTTTATTTCCACTTTGTACAGCACCAGACCAGGACTTAGCTTTGATTCTTTGTGGAAAATGTGAGATGACAAATAACTGTTATATAGCTATAACAGTTATTACAGCTATATACATAGACACATGTAGTTCTTGAGGGATGTATCTTTCATGCATGTGCATATATTTGTACTGCTTCTGGTTTCCTTCTGAGCCTTATTCCTACTGAGTGTTATTTTTTGTTTATGTGATACTTTCTGTTTATGTGAAACTTCTTAGCATTAATTGATTTCCACTTGACTTCCTCCCCCCTCACCCCCCTGCATTAGGAACAAACTACCATTTCTCAAGACTTCCCACATTTGGTATATTTAAAGATGTATAAAGCTTAGTTGAGATGTGCCAATTATTGATCAGGATTAGATTTAGCAAAGATCCAAGACACAGTTATAACTTAATTTCAGATGAACAATAGCATTTACTACTTGGGAAATACTTACTATTCAAATTATTTGCTATTTTTCTGAAATTGAAATTTAACAGGTATTCCGGCAATCTCAAATTGACCTGTTCTTGTGAGACTTAAGGATTTAAACTTCATACTTCAGTAGTTTCCAATGCCATTTTTGTCACAGTCTTGGGCAAATCATTATCCCAATGAATTTTATGTCTGTGAATGCCAACATTATGTTTGTTTTTTTCCAATGTGGTGCTGAAATTTCTTTTTCCCCCTCTTAATAAGTTTTTTTTAATTGTGAAAATACTGTACAAAGGGGTTACAATTACATGAGATGGTACTGAGTACATTTCTTTTTAAAAAAAATTATTGTGAAAATACCATACAGAGGGGTTACAATTACATGGGAAAGATAGTGAGTACATTTCTTATTAAGCATTGTTGCCTCCTCCTTTGTTTCCCCTTACCATCCCTGCCTTCCTCTTCCTCCCCCCCACAACAATATATTTGATTGGCTCCACAAGTACTATTTTCTATATAAAGCAGTTATAATGAGCAAAATCCAATCCAGAAGCTATAAAAAAGTTTCTTTTCATTGAATTTAATATCTACATGTTGTATATGTTTACTTTCAGGTGTATCATCAAATTACATATATGTGTTATAAAAAAGAGAATTATATATGCATACATATTTAAATAGATAGATAGATATAAAGCCTAAAAATGTGCTTAAAAGTCAGTTAAGAAAAACCAGATAAAACTAGGAATGAGGTTAGTATAAAAATCGACTCTGCCAGGCAGGATTCAGAGAGCTGATCTGTGGAGAAGTGCTTTGGCTTCAAGTCTGAGCTTTTGCACAGGGATGTGAAGAACACATCTGAAGGAGCACAGTTGAGTGTCCACAAAAATCAAACAAACCAGCTGCTCAGGGAATCACTCAGCTCTTCCTGGTTTTGATCTTAGAAAAATCTTCACAGAGAACATGATATAATTGAATGGCTAATGTTCTTTGTAACATCCTTTAAGTAAAAATGCAACAACTGTTTTTTAAGGCCTTAATATTTGACAGCTGAAAATTATACAAAGCATTTGTTTGTAACAAATGCTATTCTCAGATTATTGATGTAAGCAAGTAATCAAGAATACTGATGATGGCAACTATAGTCATAATAATAAATGCTTATTAGGTATTGAGCATCTGCTCATTTACATCTAACCTGCCCAGTCATCCAGCTAGATATTCATTCATATTCTCTGTCTTTCTCTCCACACATGCACACAAGGAGACAGCTCAAGTTTTATGCCTAGCACTATAAAACTTGTAAATTGCAGAACTGTGACTTGTCTGTAAATGAAACTATGGCTCTTTCTGAGAACAGGAAAAGGTTTACATGGTCTTATTTTGTTGAAAAATAACATTTAGTTTTCATGTTTAATGAAAATAGTATTTGTTTATTTAGAATTTTTTTAAACTAGAAAAAGAAGGAAGAAAATAACTTCACATTTCCATTGCCCTAAGTAATAACGGACCTTGTTAATGGGTAACGATAGAGAAGATAGAGTCCTGAGTGACAATGACAAGTCATGAGAAAATGATTTCTAACCATAAACCCATTAATTTTTTCGTTTGTTTCTCTTCTAACTTTATTCACATTCAGTTTAGAAAACTTGAATTCTTGGTTTTGCTTCACTGAATGCTGCTTTGAGGACCTTCTGAAGTTAGTTGCCAAGTCCCCTAAACTACTCTCCTAATAAGGAGACTTCCTTATTAGGAGACCTCCTCCTCTTAAATGGAAAATAAAAAAGATTAGCTTGCTCATGGTTCACAGAAAGTTGCTCTTAGGGATGTTGAGAACCTAGACAACTTGTCCTAATCCCAGACAGCTGAATCACTCTCCAGTAAGTGGGCTGCTCTTCCCAAGATGCCCGAATGGTTGAAGTTCTCCACAGATAGAGCCCACGAGTTCCTCTGCCTCAGGGGCGAAAGGGTTAGCAAAAGGAAAATATGTGGATAAAAAGAGATACTTTTCTCGCAGATAACCTCTGAGGTGATTCTGCCTCTGAGGTTAGTCCTGAGCATGGTGGGTCTTGCCTGTTACATACTTTACCTGTAGGCTCCCAGATTGATACAGCTGATCCCCAGGTTGTATCTGGAGCGAATGAAGCCTGGCTGGATCTCCAGTGCTCTAGTGTAGGCTTCCACAGCTTCCTCACTTCGGTCTCCATTTGCCAAGGTAGCCCCAAGGCGGTTCCATAAGGAATAGTCCTGATGGCAAAAATCACATCAACCTAACGACCACAGCCATGGTGACAACAAACCTCTACTTCTCTGCAGAGGAAGAAAGATGGCTAAAAAATGGTCCAGTGTTCACTGACTAGGATCATGGTGAAGTAAATTATTTTAAAAATTTCATGGAAAATGACTTTCTTTCATCAAATAGAAGTTAGTATTTGATGATGACATATAATTAATATTTCTATTTTAGATATTTCAGTGGTAGGTAATATCCACAGTGATGTATCAGTCCCAATCAGTACCAATTAAACAATGGAAAGAAATAGCATGTAGATGAAATATATGAAATGTAGCCCCACAGAAACGTTGGTTACAGAGAATCTTATGATTTCTTTCAGTGTTAGGCTTTTTTTTTTTTTTACCTCTGGCCGAACAGTTAAGGCAGCGTTAAATGCATCTATTGCTCTGTTAAACTCCCCGCTCAAGTGGAACAGCACTCCCAGACCTGTCTGCAGGTCTGGGTCAATCACATCTCCATTTTGGTGGGCAGCCTCCAGATATAATTCTTTCACTCCTTCCAGAACAGAGCTACAAGATAAAAAAAAAAGATTTATATTTCAAATAGGCTAAAGATAAATGACTGAATGTTAACACCCTTTTGACTTGATTAAATTTCCACAAACTATATTAGCCAAATAATGGGGCTGTTATTGCTAAGTGTTAGAACATACAACCGGTTTTCCCAAAAAGTACTGCTGACAGATACAGAGTGTACCAAGAAAGGCCTTTACAAGGAATGGTCTGCTGGCCTGTGTGTGCTGTAGCTGCTAAGTTGTCTAGAGTATTGCTGAGATAGAAAGTAAAATTCCTAGAAGAAAGGACTTCCACTTACTCATTCCTTAGATTTTATAAAACACAGAGCACCAGTACTTACTATCCTTTAGGTGAATTAGATACATTTGGCTATAAAATATGGTACTCAGATAAATGTGAGTGCCCAGAGTGTAGATCATATGCATACATAAGATCTACCAAGGTTGGCTGGAGGATGGCTGCTGTGGTATCATCCAAAAACCCATGTATTGAAGATTTGGTCACCAGCCTATGGTACTGTTGGGAGTTGGTAGAAGCTTTGGGAGGTGAAGCCTGGTCAAAGATGTTGGGTCACTTGGGAACATGTGCTTAAGGGACATTGGAATCCTGGCTCCCTCCTATCTGACTTTGCTTCATGAGGTGGGAAGGTTCCCCCACCACATGCTCCCATCATATGGGCTTCCTCACCATAGGCCCCAAAGCAGCTAGACCAATTGACTATTGAAACCTCCAAACTTGAGAGCCAAGGCAAGAATGTCTTCCTTATAAGCTGACTACCAGGGCCTTTTGTCACAATGATTTTGGAAAGCTAACTAATAAGAAGTCCTAAATCTCAGCATCCATCTTTCTAAGTGCTATTCTTCCTGGAGTGAGATGTGAGGTTCACAAATTAATCTTAAGGCAATTAGTTGTGTATGTAAGTATTTACTGCTTGCTATACTAGAAGGATACCTGTCAACTGGGGACTTAGACATCCTCCGAGTAAGGCCTGGAGATCCCTTCTTGCTTTTCACAAGGTATTTGTACTTTGGATTTTGCTTGATCCAATTCTTCAGAGCCTCACAGGCATCTTGCTGATGGCCTGTGTTCGTGTAACTCACAGCTAAGGCCATCAAAGCTTTTAAGTTGTTAGGCTGCAATTCTAAGCACCTTGAAAGAAAGCAAAACAAACACAATCAGCTTTGGTTTTTAGCCAGTATTTGAAAGTTATATTTAAAAGAAAATGAGTATTGTCCTGAAGGCTGACATTTCTGGTAATCTTAACCAGGGGTTTTACAATGACAGGAAGCATGGCTAATGCTTTCACATAAATTATTAGCAGTTAATCTAATGAGATGTAAGGGTTATCATTATTTTAACACTGCTCTATTATGTTCTCTCTCCCAAACTGGATGTGAGCCAAATTTGGATGTTCAGAGATAACTCTGTAGTGTTTTGCAGAGAAAGGAGAAATTTCTATGTGTTCAGACTACTAATATGACCATTTTGGAGAGACAGGCTATGGCTGCTCTTCCTCATGCTTTCATACTGTCCTCTAGCACTTTCCAAACTTCAAAGTGTGTAAGTTCTGAAAGATGCTGGTGGTTCATGCTCATAATCTTAGCTACTTGGCAGTTTGAAATCCAGAGTGTCTCAGTTTGAAGCTAGCTTGGGCAGAAAAGTCTGAGATACTCCATCTCCAATTAACCAGCAGAATTCTGGACTGACAGCATGGCATAAGTGGTAGAAATGTGAGCAAGCAAGCGAGTTGAGAGGGTGAAGTCCTGAATTCAAGCCTTGGTACCTGCACACACACAAAGTGTAGAAGTTCTGTATACAACTATACATTCTAGTAAGTAAGCCTGGGGTGGGTAAGCCTTGGTACCTGCACACACACAAAGTGTAGAAGTTCTGTATACAACTATACATTCTAGTAAGTAGGCTTGGGGTGGGTGTCCAAGGGGTAGCAAGTCTAGCAAGCTCTCAGAGAGTGGTGAGAGGGGTAGTATCTGGATAAGACTTTTGAGTAGCAAGTCCTAGGTGGCACTGAATGCCACTGTTGTTTGCCATTACCCAGATACATGTTAGCACTGGCCGAATTCTCAATTTTAAATGTCCTAGAAGAAATCGTGTTGAGCAAGGTAAACCAAGAGCAAAGAGAAAAACGGCATATGGTCTCCCTGATAAGCGGATGTTAAATCCAAAATGTAAGGTAATATGATAAAATTAACAAGACTTAAGAAACAAAGGACTTCCACTCATCTGGTCAAATCACTACTAAATAAAACATGCTGCTGATCACATACATGGTATATATGTGCACACCGGAGGGAAACCAGGAGGACGAGACAGAACTAGAGGGAATCAGGGAAAAACATACAACAGTGGGACACATTAGCTGCACTGGACATGATCAAAATGAACTAAGCAACTCAATGGCAGTGTTGGGAGGGAGGGAACAAGTAGGAAAGAGGGAACAAGCTGATGCTATGCAAAACAAACAAATGTACTTCTATCACGCAATGTGGAAGAAATAACTATTGCAAAGCTGATAGAACTCATAAATGTCATAGACCACAATAGACAATTTGCCCCATGAAAGTTAGAATGTGTTTGTGACTTTAACTAAGCATCACTATTCCACAATACTGTGAAATTTGGGAAATTATGTAATAACTTAATCACAATAAAGCATTTGAAAAAAATGTGTATTAGCAACACCTGGGGAAATTTAAATCCACTTTAAATTCGAGTTGCTCAGTAATAACTAATTAAACCATAGGTTCTAAGTGTACCTGGGCATCTCTATGTCTCTGTCTCTCTCCCTTTCTTTGATTTCCCTCCCCCCCCCACTCTCTCCCTCTCTCCCCCCCCTCTCTCTCTGTCTGTCTCTCTGTCTGTCTCTGTCTCTCTCTCTCAAATAATTCTACTATGCTTGTGTGTATAGAGTTAAGAACCACTTCTCAGAGAGACCCAGATTTGGAGTCAAGGATGTATCCGTCACACAATGTTTGTGTGATCCTGGCCTTTCTTAATTTCCACTTCTCTTGTCTGTAGGAGACAGCTGACAAAGATGAGCAAAAGCCCAGGCACTTTGCCAAGGAGGTGCCAATGGAAACTTGAAATGTAGAAATATAGGAATATAAAAGAATAAAATTTCAAGGATTAAGAACACTGGAATTTATGTCAAAAAATGAACTTTACAACTTTTGCGGGGGTTAGGGTGGGGGTGGAGGGCAGTGTAGTGGTGGAGATAGGAAAGCAGGGATGGAAGGGGAAAAACAAAGGAGGAGGCAACAATGCTTGATAAGAAATGTACTCATTACCTGTAACCCCTCTGTGTGGTATTTTCACAATAAAAAACTTACTATGAATATAAGAATAAAAAAAGAATGCTGGCATTCTAATATTCCAAAGCTCTATTATTCATACAAGCAGAAATTATTTTGTATTTACATTCATATATATATATTTGTATGAAATATAGGGATAGATTTGTGTATGTATATTTTCTTTTTTTGTTGTAATTTTTTATTGTGAAAATACTGTACAGAGGAGGACCTTTGTTTCCCCTTCCTATCCCTTCCCATCTCCTCCTCCTTTTCCCCCCGCTCCACGCCCCCTCTGTGCCAAAGTTGTAAATTGGTTTTTTGACATAACATCTTATACATATCATTGTTGCAATGGGTCCACCTGTATCCCTATTTTTATGTATATTTTCTTAGTAAAGCTTTCTGGTAAAAGAATTCATGAGAAAGGGCAGGAAAAGTACAAGCCTATTTTGTAGAAAGTTTTTCCACAATTTAACCAGAGCTCTAAGAAATAAGTGGGTGATTGTACACTTATGTTTTCTTCCTATACCCACTCCCAAATGTATTGTCAGTCAGAATTTTGAGTATATTTTTTCAAAAAATGTTTAGATGCTGCAAAAAGAGAGAAAATTAAAAGGAGATTTAACGAGTCTATTTTATGACTGCTTTTAATGTAGACTTTCTTTGATACTAGTATCAATGATACTATGTAGATTAGAAGGTAAGATTTAAGAACGTGATTTTATATAAATTCTTGACTTCCAGAGGTAAGTATGATTCATATGTGACATCCTTGTCCTTATCCGGCCACATTTATCACATTGTTTTTTAATAAGGGTCAAAGGACTAACAGGAAGCACAGCAAGTCCATTGATAAAGTCCACCATTCCCATAATTTTACATTTAGCTTCATCTACCTCTGGAGGGCGACAATGGCTGCTTGTTCATTTTCATTCTCTGCCTGGGTAATCCCGAGGAATTGCCATGCCTACAGAAATAACAAAGAAACATTAACATTGCAAGATGAAGTAGGATTACCTCTGTAGTTGGTTTATTAGCCTGTGTCAGATCCCCTAGCAAAGCACTCTGACTCTGAGTGAGAGCTATGGGAAAGGCCAGGCTGACATGTTTCTTTATTCACTCTCCCTGTGACATCTGGTCAAGATCCTCAGTCATTATTTCCGAACCTGCACAGTATTTACTCTTTCCTTTACCTTAGGACTATTGAAATCTCAGAATTTTTGAGATATCATGCTATTATTTATCCTAAAATCAGCAGATATGTCAAATTGAACAAAGGGAGAAGGGGTGAAAAAATAACAACAACAAAAAGTCACTAAATAGCCTAAATTTTATAGCAAGAAATCTCAAGATATACAGCATGAAATATATCATATAAACACATAAAATGTTAACTCTTTCCAGAATAGTGGGCAACAGAGCTACAGTGGTTCTCTAGCTAGATCCAACAGAGCTGGGTCTTTAGCTCTGCTTTTTTGCTAGTTATTTTGAAGATAAATGCTAGTGAAATTTTCTGTCGGGAATGACTGGGAAGTCTGAGCCTCCCAACCCATTAATTACCTTATTTAAAAAATTTAATCCATTAGTTGCCTTATTTTTTCACTTATGAATTTGATATGGAAATGTATACTTTTTCCTTTACCTTCCTTTACCTTTGCTTTCCTTTACCTTTGTTGTGTCAAATAATGTAACACATACACAAAAGTTCGTAAAATGCATAGTACTTATCAATAATCATGAAAGTATTTCATATATCTTTCAAAAATAAAAACATTTTAGTAGGGCTCTAGTAGCTCACATCTGTAATTCCTCCTACTCAAGAGGCTAAGATCTGAGGACCATGATTCAAAGCCAGCCCAGGAAGGAAAGTTTGTGAGACTCTTTTATCTTCAACAAACCACTAAAAAGCCAGAAGTTAAGCTATGGCTCAAGTGGTAAAGTGCTAGCCTTGAGTGGGAAAGGCTAAACACACACACGTATACAAATCACAATATTTTCGTTCTCACTTCCAATTCTTAGTTCAATTTTACTTTACTTTAGACTACATGGCTCAAGCTGTGGAGTGTTTACCTAGTAAACACAAAGCTCTGAGTTCAAACTCCAGTACAGATAAAACAATTTTTTAAGAAATTTGATGAACAAGATATTTAGAATACTACTACAGACAAGTTTACTTATTCTTGGTACATAAACCAATCATGATGAATAATAATGAAGGCCCAAATATCGATGTGGCAGGAACTAGGCTGACTTATTTGTTAGTGTGATCTATTTTAATCTTTGCAAACACCTAATGAGATAGTTACTATGATGATTTCCATTTTACATATAAGAGAGCTGAAACTTAACTGGGTGCTGGTGGTTCACGCTTATAAATCCTAGTTACTCATGAGGCTGAGATCTGAGGATTGTGGTTCAAAGCCAGCCTGGGCAGGAAAGTCTGTGAGACTCTTTTTTATGGGGGGGGTCTGGTCGTGGGGCCTGAACTCTGGGCCTGGGCACTGTCCCTCAGCTCTTCAGCTCAAGGCTAGCACTCACAGCACCACTTCCAGCTTTTTTCTTTTTGCTTATGTGGTGCTGAGGAATCGAACCCAGGGCCTTGAGCATGTAAGGCAAGCCCTCTACCACTGAGCCACCTTCTCAGCCCAGTCTATGAGACTCTTATCTCCAATAAACCACCAGAAAACAAGAAGTGGCGCTGTGGCTCAAGTGGTTGCCTTTGTCTGGAGAGCTCAGGGACAATGCCCAGGCCCAGAGTTCAAGCCCCATGACCGACCAAAAAAAAAAAGTGTGTGTGTGTGTGTGTGTGTGTGTGTGTGTGTGTGTGTATGTGTGTGAGAGAGAGACAGAGAGAAAGACAGAGACACACACATACAGAAATAGAGAGAGAGAGAGAGAGAGCTGAAACTTAAAACTTAAAAGGTTTCAATGGTTTGTCTTAGGTGTCAGGGATTTGTCTCAGGTAGCATAGGAGTCTGAACCTATGTACTTAGATAACTGAGTCTAGAAACTCAACCATCATCTTCATAGGTTTGGAGAGATAGGCTGAGATAAGCTGGTGGAAGCATTTTGGGGTTAACCATGTCTGTTTCTGTCCATTTTTCCCACATCGGAGGAAAAGAAAGCATGACTGTGAGTCCTCTAGGGGCTTGCTTGTCTCCTTAACACAGATAGCCACTTTCTGAGTCTGACAAAAAGAGAAGTATGTGCCACCTCTGCATCTCCAGGGTCCTGAAGAATTGCTGCCTCCATGAACAGGATGGTGACTGGCAGGTCTCCCTCCTTCAGCCTTTTTAAGCCTTCTTCAAATGCTCCAGGCCAGTCCTTGAAGGGGTTTTCAGTGTGAAAGTAATATCCCTACAACATTAAGATGGGTCATTGCACAATCTGTCATTTGATCCCCATGTTCTTACACTCAGTATGATCTAGTTAATTTCAAATTTTTGATAAATTTAGATAAATTTATTAAATTTAAATGACTCAAAAAACATACTGGGACATGATAAATTATACAGGTCTCTAGGCAGTCACACACCGTGAAACCAAAGGAGGATAATCTTAGGAGAAGAACACAAAAGCACAATACCATTGTGCATCTGATCATGTAAAATAGTATCTATTGAAATGAACTCCAGGAAATGGAAACGAGGTTTATTTTTCTTTGTTGCGTTTTTGTTTTCCTTTCCTTTTGTCTTTCTTATTCATTTATCTGTTTTCAGGAGGGTAAGGAGGGGCCCAGAAATGGAGGGACAAAGGGTGAACAAAAACAGCAGTGGTACGCACTTAGACACTATGCTGAAAATAAACTATACAACTTGTGGGTAGGGATGGGTGGGAAAAACTAGGAGGGAGCAAGGGAAGGGTTTTTTACATTGTTCAAAAAGAAATGTACACTTTATCTGACTCATATAACAGTAACCCCTTTGTACATCAACATTACAATAACAATAAAATGTATAAAATTTTAATTCCTGGTTTTCTTTAGTAAAAGTACAGTACATTTTCATTGTATGATTTTTAAGTAATATGGAATAATATACAAAGAAACTAAGTTATCCAGAATTCCACAATCAAAAAATGATCAGCACTGATATTTTGGAGTTTGATTTCCTTCTGATATTTCTTTTGCTCTTTTTAGTTATTCCTTTAAAATTACTGCTTCTTTGGACAAAGTTTTGTCCAAAGCAGCTAAGTGCTGCTGCTGCCCACCCCTCTGAAATGTACCACATATTGTACATCTATTTAGGCACTAAGCCCTTTTGAAGAACTACAAACTGTGTCATACTTATAGTTTGTCATAGTTGTATTTTTGGTCTGGCATAGAGCATGTTTTTGCCCCCTGAAGGATGTATCATCCCTGATAAAATATGTATCTTTTATTTTTTATTTTATTTTATTTTTGGGTCCGGTCGTGGGGCCTTAACTCTAGGCCTGGGCACTGTCCCTCAGCTCTTCAGCTCAAGGCTAGCGCTCTACCATTTGAGCCACAGCGCCACTTCAGGCTTTTTTTTCTGCTTATGTGGTGCTGAGGAATCAAACCCAGGGCCTCATGCATGCAAGGCAACCGCTTTACCACTGAGCCACCTTCCCAGCCCAAAATACATATCCTTTAAATACAGAGAGATTTTTTTTAATTGGGAAAAATGTGAACAATATAGGATATAGACATAATCATCTAGGATTTTCTCTGCACATAAATTAAACAAAATGTTCATTTGTAGTCCTATCAGGCCTCACTAAATTTTTATTTCTTTAAGTTTTTATGGATATACTCAATTGAATTAGTCAGTTCTTACTAATGAACATTTGGTTATTCAAAAACTTCTTCAGCTGGGCACTGGTGGCTCTTGCCTGTAGTCTCAGCTAGTCTGGAGACTGAGAGCTGAGGATCTTGTTTCCATCCCAGGAAGGAGAGCCCATGAGACTCTTATCTCCAATTAACCACCAGAAAATCAGAAATTGAGCTGTGTCTCAAAGTGGTAGAGCACTAGCCTTGAACACAAGCCCCACAACTGACAAAAAAACCGCCACAAAAATGAAAAAAGCTTCTACATTATAAGAAAAGCTACAGAGAAAGCTTCATGCTCAAAGATTTGTTTGAATTTGATGATCATTTTAGGATTGGCTCCTAGAGGGACTTATTTAGTTAAAAGCTATATAGACAATTCATTAGGCCCTTATACATACAGCTGAACTGTGTTTGAGTTGAACTCTTATCTGAAGTATCTTAGAATATTATTTATTGCAACCTTACTAGCATTGGTCATCATTAAATCCTTCCAATTTGATACATATAAGATAATCCATTGATGATATTGCTAGGATCTAAAAACATCAAATGGAGACCTTTCCTATAGATGCATAGAGAAATGAGACCTTAATTCAAAATCCACAGGATTTGATTATGTAGTAGTGGTATAGAAACAGGGATTTAGGGTCCCAGCCCGGCCTCAGGGGCTGGCATTATGGCCCCGTGTCTGATGATATGTATTAGTGTTTATTCTTCTTACCTAACTTTGAATTCTTTGTGGAAAACAGCTGTTTCTAATAACTGAGATTATTTTATCTACTGAGGGTCAGGGACTTGTGGGTAGAGAGAGACATTTTAATCACTACACAGATGGCAAATCCTCTAAAATCAGTCTCTTCATCATCACATCTTCAATGCACAGTGCAAAGTAAATACTTGATAAATATTAACAAAATATCATGGAAGGCATCAGAACTGAATATTATTGAGAATTACTCCACATAATGAGATGATTAGATCTATACACATGCACACATGTATGAGTTTTTTATTATAACTTTAAAAAAAAGTTTACTGTGAAAATACTGTACAGAGGGATTACAGTTACATGAACAAGGAATTGAGTACATTTCTTATCCAAAATTGTTGCCTCCTCCTTTGTTTTTCCCCTACCATCATGTCCCTCCCACCTCCTCAACTACACCCTCCCTACACTCTTTCCCCTCCCCTGCCTAAATTGTAAAGTTCGTTTTTGGACATAGGGTCTTGTACATCTCATTGTTGAAATGGGTCAATCTGTATCCCTATTTAAATATATTTTTTTCCCTTCCCCTCCCCAAACTATACCAACATCAAATACAGTGAAAACATGGGTTATGCCATGGGGGAGGGACATACAAAACAACAAAATATCACATGGTACCTTAAAATTCCTTAGAAATAATAGCAAGGAAGAAAAAACCACTTAAGTCCCTATCTTGGGGTTCATTTCCCTTAACATCATCTTATCTGACCTTTTCTGTTTGTCCCAGACATATACTAGTTATTGCAAATAAGGGAAACCATAGGACCTATGTTTCTTTTTTTTTTTTTTTGTCGGTCGTGGGGCTTGAACTCTGGGCCTGGGCGCTGTCCCTCAGCTCTTCAGCTCAAGGCGAGTGCTCTACCACTTGAGCTACAGCACCACTTCTGGTTTTCTGGTGGTTTATTGGAGATAGGAGTCTCACGGTCTCTCCTGCCCGGGCTGGCTTTGAACCGCGATCCTCAGATCTCAGCCTCCTGAGTAGCTAGGATTACAGGCGTGAGCCACCAGCGCCCGGCAGGACCTATGTTTCTTTGGGCCTGGCTTACTTCACTTAATATATTTTTTTCCAAGTCTGTCCATTTCCTAACAAATGGGGCAATGTCATTCTTTCTGATGGAGGCATAGAATTCCATTGTGTATATATACCATGTTTTCTTGATCCATTCATCTACTGAGGGGCATCTGGGTTGGTTCTGTATCTTAGCTATTGTAAATAATACTGCAATAAACATAGTTGTTCTGGTAGCTTTAGTATGGTCTTGTTTGTGATCATTTGGGTAAATGCCCCAAAGTGGGATTGCTGGGTCATAGGGGAGCTCTATGTGGAGTCTTTTGAGGAACCTCCATACTACTTTCCAAAGTGGTTGAACAAGTTTACACTCCCACCAACAATACAGTAAGGTTCCCTTCTGTTCACATCCCCTTCAGCATCTGTTGTTATTAAAATTCTTGATTATAGTCATTCTAATTGGAGTACATGTATGAGTTTTTAAATATAAGAAATATACACATTTCATGTTTCAACTCATTTATACTAATTTCACAAGTGTTTTATCTCCACCAAGTGTTTGTTTTCTAAGGCATAGATTTGATAGCAGCTGGACATCATAGGTAACAGGTTGTTGACTGACTGTACATTTTCTGGGGCTGCCATCAGAGAAGTATCTCTAAGGAATTTCCTTGAGGATTGACTTAATTGTGTGACCATAACCTTTGGCACAGAGATTCTTTTCTAGTCTTTCAATGGCCACCTATGAAGTATACCTAAACTAAATCTCACTCCTCCCTCCCTTGTGACTCATATCTCTTCTGTTGGTCTATCAAACAGACTTATGTGACTGTCTGATATATTGTAGGGTTAGGAAAAGCTCTTGTTCAAGTTTATTCTGAATATTAGTTACTTCCACAGCCCCACCAGACAGGATCCAAATTCTGCTTGGCTGCCATACTATCTAGGAGCATTTCATTCCAGCAAAACTACTTTCTAACATTGGGTGATTCTCTTTTTTCAGTCTATCAGAATTTCTGATAGATTAGATAGACATGAAGTTATCTTTAAGTCTTGTGTTTCTAACAAAGTATTGACTTCTCTATAAAACAGGATCTGAAGAAAATAAGGAAACTATTCAGCATGCGTAACAAGAGAAGAGAAACGGTTGGTTACCTTCTCACTTGCTGAGATTGTGACTTGGTTCTGGGCTTCTTGGTTCTCAGATATCCAATTCCGCCGGGCCATCTCTTCCCACTCTGCTTGCATCTTATCCCAAAACTCTGTATCTGACTAGGAGGTGGGGAAGAAAATGAAGAGAGAAAGATTTTTTAAGCTACATTATTGGGTTTATTCCCAGAGATAGTTTTCCTCAGATATCAAAATGAGTTCTGAAGTGAAAGAATGTATTCAGGCTGGCCACACCCAACAAATGGTTGACAATCTTCTGCAGGGTATGCAAGTGTTGAAGTGAATCAGCTATGAGATTTTTCTAGTAAGAAAATAACTACCAGCCAAAGGTCCAGAATCACATATACCAAAAAATCAGCTAAAAATCCACTGCAGATGCTTTTTCTTATTATGTGGTACTAGGTAGTTATGTAGTTAGTCTTTAAGTAAAATAATAAGAAAAGTAGAAAATGTATTAATGTACCTAAGCTGCTGACCAACATAGCTTAGTCACACAACACATTGTAGACTATCAGGCATTTACTCTTAGTGTTTTGTTTGTTTTGCAGTGCTGGGTATCGAACCCACAGGTAATTGCTCTTTGATTATTTGGCTTACTGGAAGTGGCTGTTGCCCTGGATTGTGACAGAGTATTGTACCAGATATGGCTAGCCTTGGACAGGTCAAAGTATGATTCTACTGAATGTGTCCCACTTTTGTACCATTGTAGAGTTGAAAAATTACAACTTAAACTACCATAAATTGGGGTTCTCTGCAGTCACAAACAGTTTTAGGTGATATACCAGACACTTTGAGAAGGAAGGCCTTTACCAGCATGGGTCCTTGAATAGAAGATGAGAACAGCTGCTCTGGAGCTCTCTGGGCAGTGACTTGTGAAGACAATCTGTGCTAGGAAACCACTGAGCCTAGATGGTCTCAAAGGTAGAATTCACAGAATCTGAATTCCACCTGGCTTCCAAACCGATGTTTCAGCCAATGGAAAAACTTCCCTCTGAGTTATAGAGGATGAAGGACCCTAGTTTTGGTGTGAACCTAGCCTTAACGACCTCCTTTAGGTCTTTTCTGTGTCAGCATAATTCTTTGAAAAATAATACTGTGTATTATTTTCTTTTTAACTTCCCTGTGGATGACCTATAAGGGAAACTAGGACATTTCTTCTCCTAAAGGAAGCAGAATTTCTCTACAGAAGCTGCCTTGGTTGGCTTGTATTTATTAAGCTGGAAGTGGGTACTTTTAGAAGAGAGGAGAGGAAGAAGTAAGTGATAGAGCACTAGCTGTAAATAAGAGAGTAGAATGAGACGAGAGGCCCTGAGCTCACACTCCGATACACACACACACACACACACACACACACACACACACACACACAGAGAGAGACAGAGAGACAGAGAGAGAGAGGGAGAGAGAGATTAAGAGATAAGTGAATCAGGAGTAGAAGAAGAGGTGGTCAGTGGCTGGTTCTGTGATAAGACCAAACAGAGGTAAAGAAAGAAGTGGTTAAAAAAAAGAGAGAAAGAAGTGGTCAGTATTAGGACACTGGTTCTCAGCTTTTATATATCCCTATTCCTCCAGTAGCCTGATCTCAGACAATATGACTGAAGGTGTCACACGGGGCTAGGTGGAGGCTGGATTGAACTTTAATCGCCAAATGGTAGGGAAAGAGACAGACTCTGAATTTACAGGAACCACTTTGGGATTGATAGTTTTCAATAATCACCATGACAGACAAGAAGGCAGAGATTCTGCCTTTGTTTTCTGGCATACTATATAAGACTTTCAGATTTTGTGTACAAGGCTAAGTTACTTTCCATGGGCTTGAAAACCATTTTATTTTCTTTCAACAAAACAAAACACACAGTGTTGAACACTTGAGTCTGGAAATAAAATTCATAATCTTTATTTTCAAATCCCAACTTTTTGGTCACTTTAAGTCTCTGACTTGCCCATAACCTCAACCTGACTTGAGGTTATCCTTCTCCATCAAGCCTCCTGGCCTGCCTGGGTGGTGACCTTGTCTCTTTTGGATGAAAGGATTTAGAGAATAAGGGCTAGGCCAATATGATTCAACCCAAGCTACTAAGAATATAGTTCATCATGACCTCCTCCTTAGTTATGTCTGGAATATTCACTCTTACTACAGAAATGGGTTTTGTTCTTTTATCACAGACTTTCTCACATGAAGGCTCATGCCAGTAGGCAGCTTGACAATCTCTGTCTGAGCTACTCCGAGTTCCCACTAGAGTAGGCATACCTGCTAAAGTTAGAGATGCAGTGTAAGATTTCTCCCCTGAGGCATCTTTCTTGTAGATCACCAAATTGCACAAGCAAAAAATAATTTCAGATATATAAAAGATGGGTAGAAAAAAAGAGGAACTATGTTATTGAGTCTTTCTTTGAATAAGGGAATGATGGGTGATGTTGTTCTAGTTTCTTTACACATTTTGTACTTTCCAAATGAATTTTCTGTGATGAATATGCTTTGCATTTATAATCAGACAAGGTAAAAACAAGAAGAAACAAAAATACATTATCTTTCTCTTTTAAAATAGTATGGAACCTGAGTATTATTTGCTATTGAGTTTTTGAAAAAAATTTGCAGAGGTTTCTTCTTTAATAGTTTTTTTTTAAAAGAGGTGGTTTCAACGTGTCTGAATTAGAAATTTAAAAAAAATCTACCAAGTGAATTTTATGTTAACTGATTTTCCTAAAGCTCCTGGCCATGACAGAAGCCAATGTGTCCACATGCTTGTGTCCATATACATTCTTGTGTCCACAGATGTGTGGACACATTGTGAATTACATACATTCCACTGGATGTGAGTCCTGGGAATTTGAAGTGTAACACACATCTTCTGAATGGAAGAATGGTAAGGCTTCATGATGTCCTACATTGCATGACCAAACAATGTGTCACTTTTCCTGCAGTCATAAACGCAACTGCTATGGAAAACAGAACCTCAGCTGAGGTGGGTCTGCCAGGATCTTATGTAATGAGACACACCAAGATTTCTTGATTCCACTCAAAGTAAGTTACTGCTGACAGCACAATTTTCATTTAATTACAGAAGAATACTTTTTAGCATAATCAATTTTTACCCAGTCTCAAAATCCAGAATTTATTTATGTAGCTGCAATTAACACAGCTTCCTCTGACCATTTTAGAGAAATCAGAAGCGTATTTGCATTTTAAACAATTTAAACATGACCAAGGGGGATTGTATTTATTGATGGAGTTTTTTTCCCTTTCTGTTTCTTTCTTTCTTTATTTTTGGCTGTCCTGGGATTTGGGTAGACTTTTTCACAGTCAACACATAACAAGTTATTTGCTTACATATAAGAAGTGAGCCACAGTTTGCAATCTGTTTCCATTTTTAAGATATGTTTAATGACAGCAATATTACAAATTCACAAAACACTTGGGATCTGCAGTATTTAAGGTTAAGAAGACCACTTTTCTCCTCAGATGGTTCTGGATTCAAAACCCCTCAGATTCTCATTTTACCTGATTTTTCTTTCTTTTTTTGGGGGGGAGGGGATCCGGTTGTGGGGCCTGAACTCTGGGCCTGGGCGCTGTCCCTCAGCTCTTCAGCTCAAGGCTAGCGCTCACAGCGCCACTTCAGCTTTTCTTTTTGCTTATGTGGTGCTGAGGAATCGAACCCAGGGCCTCATGCATGCAAGGCAAGCACTCTACCACTGAGCCACCTTCCCAGCCCCAACCTGATTTTTCAAATGAAGATGCAACAGAAATTTAGATTACTTTTTATAGTAATTAAATGAGAAAATGTATCTGTCACATGAAAAGCATTATAGATGCTCAATAAAAGTAGGTATTCTTATTAGTGCCTTTGCACAAGTGAGAAAAATATAAAGAATAAAAGCAAGTTTGCCTACAACCTTAAAATTCAGTAGTTGATAGTTTCATTTTTTGTAATTCATTCTTCTAGATAGTGTTTTTTTCTTTTTTCTTTTTTTTTTTTTTTCCGTCGGTCATGGGGCTTGAACTCTGGGCTTGGGCACTATCCCTGAACTCTTCAGTTCAAGGTAAGGGCCCTATCGCTTGAGCCACTTCTGGTTTTCTAGTAGTTTATTGGAGATAAGAGTCTCACAGAGTTTCCTGCTAGGGCTGGTTTTGAACAGTTATCCTCAGATCTCAGCCTCCTGACTAGCTAGTATTACAGGCGTGAGCTACAGGTGCCTGGCTAGATAATGCTCTTTCTCTTCCTCTTGATTATTCAAAACTGAGGAGCTGGGTTAAGAAAACCATTGCAAAACTTCTTTCATAGACTCTTATGTAGCAATCAAAATCAGATTTATAAAGAGTCCTTGAGTCATAATGTTCCTTGAGAAATAGTAGGATTACAAGAGCAACAAAGCAAAAATTTGAAATATTTCAGAGAACTGTATCAGTAGCACTGCTTTTATGGAAGTGATAATGAATTATGTTTTCTTGTAATTTTCAGAATTCCTCACATTTTCTATTGGTAGCAAGCATTATTTGGGTGGAAAAGTAAGATCTGGTTTAAAAATAAGCATAGCTCTTTTCAAGTTCAGTTCCTCCACAATGTCTTCTGCAATGACCTTACACTTCTTGCTTCTCTATTCCTTCAATTCTGACATTCTTTGTCAGTGGTTGGAAAGAGGTGTGTGCTTAGAAGCTGCCATTATCTCTGCGAATGGAGACAGTCATTTTAACCCATCTGCATACTATTTTTCCTCATTTGTAAAGTCACAAGACAACATTTATTGGGCAGCAAGCAACTTAGGCCTCACTGTTTACCCAGATTAACTTAGATCAGAGTAAGAGAGAAGGGAATTAATAGTACAAGATCATATTTTCTTCTGTAGGGTTTCTAGCCTGTTCATGGATGTCTAAAAAGTGAGATTTTCCCCAAAATTATTTTGACATTTTTCCTTTACTATTTTTATTGTAAAATTGTAAAATAAAATTTATATAAGAAACAAGGCTAGAAGCAAATATCTGTATCTATAGATATAGACATGTGTATGTGTGTGTGTATAATAGAAGTTATGTTTATGTGGGTTTTTGAGACAGAGTATTGCTATGCGGCCCAAACTGGCATCTAGCTTTTGATCCTTCTGTCTCAGACAGGAAAATTCCAGGAGAATGGTGGAATTGTAAGTGTTTGCCACCATGTCTGCCTTAAAAAATTAAGTATTTATTAAACTAATGGGGCTAGAGATGTACTCAGTTGTAGAGTAATTGTCTAACATGTGCATAGTTTTATGTTTAATTTCTTATATTAAAATTTAAAATACAAAGAATAAGCAAATAAACATTTAAAAACCAGGTAATTTAAGAACTGACAGAACATCCTCAATTCCAGTATACCAGCTTATTTAAATCTCTGCTGAATTAGATACTTTTGATCTTGTGAGCAACATAATTGTTTAGAAAGATTCAGGAGCTTTGCTGTCAAAGAACCAATCAATGTAGGATTGGTTTAGTGCCAGTTCTGCCACTGAGAAATCTGGCTTTCTGTTAGCCTCTTTAATATCCATTGATTAATTGTCACTGGATCAGAACTATTTAAAAAAAGACATCCAACTAACTGCATACAAGAAGAAAAGAAAGTACTGCTTTTATGTGTCAAGGAATGAAAAAAGAATGAAAAAAAGGAATGAAAAGTTTCCCAACAAACTTTTTTTCTGAAATGAAACTACGCTCACATCGGTTTGGAGCCTCATTGCCCTGGAGTCCAGTATTCCAACTGTGTAAGAGCAGCTCTCCCCATTTCTTGTTGGCTGGGAGCTCAACACCAGTGGAAGATTCCATGTGGCTGTTTCTACCAGAGGCTGCACACTAATGGGGCAGGAGGCAGAATTTTGATTGATCAGAGTTAATATGAGCTCTTGCTGCAGTCCTGACTGTCCCACACCAGAGTCATTGAGCAAGTGGAGTATATTCAGACTAGAGTACCCATGGGTAGGAGTAGCCTTGCTACAGGTAAAGGAACAATTTGCCCACTAAAGCAGGTGGCTGAGGAGTGCTGGACAAACTGGCTTATGAATGGCAGTTCCAGGGTCTGAGTTTTATGAAACACAATATAAAACTGCCTGTAAATGGTTTGGGCTCTCTTTTTGTCACAAGATTTCCCAACAGTAAAAAAGAAATCTTGAGACAGAATGACTAATTCTAGGGGTATGTAAGACCATCTCATATATCAGCTTCACAATCTGACAGCTCCAAAGCTCTGCTTGCACAGTTTTTTTGTTTGTTTGTTTTGTCAGTGGTGGGGCTTGAACTCTGGGCCTGGGCACTGTTTCTCAGTTCTTCAGCTCAAGGTAAGCACTCTACCACTTGAGCCACAGTGCCACTTTTGGTTTTCTGGTGGTTAGGTGGAGATAAGAGTCTCATGGACTTTCCTGCTCAGGCTGGCTTTGAACCATGTTCCTCAGCCTCCTGAGTAGTTAGGATTACAGGCGTAAGCCACCGGCACCCAGCTGCACAAGTTTTAATTAATTGATTTACTGAATTGAATAAGGAGGAAATTAATAAAATCTATAGGATTCACAAGAAATGGATCTATTGTATCTTCCCTTTTTCAAGTAAAACACCATAGGAAGGAAAGCACTTAGGGTTTAGTCTTGCCTACAACAATTTGGAATCCTAAGTCCTTCGCTATCTAACCAGAGGAACCTAAGGTCACCTCTTCCAAGTTTACATTTACCCTTGTGTAAATGTAAAGAAAAACATATTGAGAAGTTGTGATGATTAAATGATCTATATGAAGCTCTGGTAAGGGATGGTAAGGGGAAACAAAATAGGAGGCAACAATGCTTGATAAGAAATGCATTCATTACCTTGCCCATGTAATTGTAACCCCTCTGAATGGAATTTTCACAATAAAAAAGTACTAAAAAAAGAATTTGTAACATGTAAGAACTGATGAATCACAATTGATGTTAATTTACTAGTTCTCAATGGAAAATAGTATTTCCCAGGATAAACTTATAAACCATGTAAATGGTATGTTGCAGGAATGTAGAAAATAAAAATACTGGTATTCAACACAGATTTTGAGTTGCCTCTGGGATAAACATGCCTTTTTGTTGAAATGGAGTTGGCCATCACTGTAGGTGCCCGCAGGTATCTGGGAAAGGCACTTGAGACACTTAATCAGCAACACACTAGCATAGTAGCTGCAGAAATGTGAAGAAATAAATGGAACTGATGGCAAGCAGGAAGTAAGAATACAGGAAAGAGAAATAATGTTGTAAGGGATTTGAAAGGATTCTTGAAAGGAAACAAGAGACATTTCTAATAAAGAGAATCTAAAGTAGCTTTTTGTTTGTTGATTTCTCACCTGGTAAGAGAACCAAGAGTAATGGAAAATTAAAGAATAAAGACCAAACTCTGGTGCCCAAACAGGAATGAATCACTTCTGAATGGGTCTGAGTATACGCCTTAGCCAAGGAATGTCTTTGCAGAATGGAATTTCATATTATATTGATTTTTATTTCCAGACATTTGCAATCACAAGAAGAATGGTTGTTTATGTGTACCTGACTCTATGAGGTTTCCAGCCTCTTTGGGAAGAAGGCCTTGTGGGGCCAGTTTCTCAAGGCAGCAAAACGCCTGGGTGCTTTTTGGGAAACTAGGGATGGGTGACTAGGGCTATGTTATAACAGGCCCAAGAAAATGAAGAGAGGGTTCTTGGGTTTGAGTCTAGGCCCAAACTCCATGCTACGTCATGTAAGAAAGGAAGGTGGATGACTGCAAGCAATGTATCTGAGCAGTAGAAAGGATAACTTTTTCTTCAGCCTTATCTCTAAGTATTGAAAAGTACAGGGAAACTCCCTCCTGGTTTAAAACAACAAACTATTAGACATAGTTGCTGTGTCCTAAATTTGTGTGTGTGTGTGTGTGTGTGTGTGTGTGTGTGTGTGTACTGATACTGGGGCTTGAACTCAAGTCCTAAACTCAAGGCTGGTGCTCTGCCACTTGAGCCACAGCTCCACTTCTGGTGTTTCATTGGTTAATTGGAGATAATCTCTTGAATTTGTCTGCTCAGGCTGGCTTCAAAGCTCACATCTTGGCCTTTGAGTAGCTGGGATTATGGGTGTGAGCCACTGACACCTGACTTTGTCACTGTGCTTTACCTTATGATAATTTTAGAATAATGCACACACAAAAACAACTAAATGTGGATTTTACCCCAAGAAGCTCACTGTTAAATGATAAAATAAAAATAATGATAAGCTTAACTCACAGTAGGGTGAAGAATATGATACAAAACAAGATGAAGTTACTTGTTCATTGTCATGCTATTATGAGTAAATGACAAGACCAGAATGCACAATATTTTATTCTTTCCCTCTGCAGTAAAGAGAACCTCTCCAGAGTAACTACAACAGTATATTATATCTACCAAGGTCCTTGTGTTACAAACTTAACTTCTAATACAAAGTGGGACCTAATAAGATGTGATTAGATTCTGAAAGCTCTGCCTTCAGGCATGGATTAATTTTATCATTACCGGAGTGAGTTAGGCATCACCAGATGGTTTTGATATAAAAGAACCTCTCTGCTTCTCTCTCACCCTTGCTCTCTTTTGCTGTGATACTCTGCTGTGTGAAGACACAAGAAAAAGCCCATCACCAGATGTGGACCTCAGTCTTAGACTGTCCAGATTATACAACTGTAAGAAAGCAATTTTTTTCTTTATAATGTACCTAGTCTGTAGTATTCTGCTATAGCAACATAAAATGGACTAAGATACCAGATCTTTGCCACCTCTGTTAAGAGGTTATTTCCCTGTCTTTCAATGTCTTCGCTGCAAGTAGAAAGCATGGAAGTGGCATGATTTGACCTCTGAAGCTAGCTCCCAAAAGGTGATGTGATTATGTCTGCTTTTTCCTCTTTCTTTTGAGCTATTAACCCTTGGGTTATTGCTATAGAATTATAAGGAAGCTCAAGACTCAAAGAAAGGAAATTTGTATACATTATAACTATGGCCTCAGTTAAAGGCTCAGATAAGCACTGCCCAAATTACAGAATCTTTAATAAAATAAATATTACTCCACCTTTGGAGCAATTTATCACACAACTGTAGAATCAGAACCTCCACTATTATTTTAGGTCAGAGCCCTGGAGAATGGTGGAAAGATGAGGCTTAGAGAAAAAAAAAGCCATGGCTGAAGTTCCCTTGAGGTTTGATAGTATTTCCCAAAGAGCATTCTAGAAACAAGGAGTTCTGAGGTCAAATGAGCTGGAGGCTATAGGAAGCTGCAATGGGTGGCCTATAGGCTAGATCTGACAAGGACTCAGGTCAACTATTAGCCTTTTCTGAGCCTTCTTCTCAGCTAGACTTCTACTTTGGGCTTCCATGTCTGCTTTTGGAAAGTCTAGTTGTTTTATGACAGATTTGCAAAATGTATCCTCACTAATCAGTTCAATATCTGATCAAACTCTTCAGCCTTTTGATCTCCAGAGGATGTATAATCACCCCAGCCTACCTTCAGCAAGAACCCTGTCAGACCTATTTAACACAAATCCTGCTCAGTAACTTTCCTCTCAGTAACTTTCCATCCCCTGATTCCCCACTGCTCCTTGGCTAACTTGTCCACACTATATTTAGAACCAAGTCTAGTTCCATTCTTAGGTCCCTTTTCCTCTAATGAAATAGTTCCTCAAAAATGTGTTTAATGCTTTAATCACCGTATAGCTCTAGTTCTTAGTAGATGTTGACAAGAAACAATATTTCTCCCTCTTTATCCTGGGTGCAACTTTTTCTGTCAAAGCCTAAAACTTCAGCCATGATGTGAGGTCTGTTATCAGACCTGAATTTCCGGAAGCAGGGACAGCCGGGTGGTATATGTGGGGTTGTGGTATGTGTGGTGTCTGCTTCATCACAGTCAGCATTAGGCCCTTACTTTTACTAGCCTCACTTGGTAGGTAACTGAGTTTGCATAAAAACATCTGGATGAAAGTAAACAGAAGTTGCTTTGCTCAACCACTTCAAGATAATAAAAAGTAAATAGGTTCCTTGCTCTCTGATTTTCTAGGACCTTCATGTATGTAATATAATGTAAGTAAGTATGTATGTATGTATATAAATTTCTGAGCAGGAGATGTAAGTGGCAGTTAAAAGTATTGTACCTAGAACTCTCTCTCTCCGTGCGTGTGTGTGTGTGTGTGTGTATGTGTTTAAAATCTTCTAGAACATAGCTTGGAAAATGTTGAAATAAAGATGAAAGTTGTGACTATCCAAAGTTTTACAAAAACAGATCTCTGGTGGTATAAGTTTTGTGTGCTGGCAGCTGAGAAAGCTCCTGAGGATAGGAGTTTATCACACATAGTTTGTTTTTATGTTTTTTTTTTCCCCAGTGAAATTCATCTCCAGTTAGCCAGCAGGTTTTCTCATCCTCAAATCTGCTGTGTGAATCACAATTCTTCAAGCTTTTGTTATTGTTATTGTTCCAGAAAGGGACTGAAACCCAGAATGAGGTAAAAATTAAAACAAATCATTTTATGTTCTCATTTTGAGAAGGCAACTCATCTGATAATATTTATCAATTCAATTGATAAGAAGATGGCCTTTGAAAGTATACATATAATTGTGTATATGTGGAAAAAGACTGGAATAAACACATGAAGGTAAAAACAGGTAATTCATCAGTGTAATAGCATTCTGAAGAGTTTCAAAATTTGTGTCCCCCAACATTTTGGTTTTCCTTGCTATTGTTTCTTAAAAAATAATGTTAATAAAAGAGCATTTTTTGACAAAGAAAAAAAATGAAGTTCAATGGTTGGTTAGGGCTGAAAGTCAGGAATAATGACTAAGAGCAGGAGTTTGGTTGGGAGTTAGGCCAGGTTTGAATACTAGCGCTGGCACTTAATACTGACCTTGGGCAAGTTATCACATTTCTCTATGTCCTAGTTTCCCCATCCTAAAATGGGATAAATACTCACCTCATGAAGGTTTTGTGAGCATGGAATGTAAAAGCATTTGACTTAGAACTTAGAAAGTGACAGCCCATGGTGTAACTTTAAAAGTATTCAAGTAGAGGAACCTTATGTTTACTGGTAAATGAACTCTTTCCTCCTTTTTCCTTGATGCAGGAAAAGGCCACAAGGGTGATTACTTTAGGAGTTTTATGTGTAAATATTTCCTTGGTGTTAAATAATTTAAAGTTGATGTAGTGAATATCCATGTAGATACGACCTCCCACTGTGTAGAAATATCCCTCCCCATTTTAAAGGAATAAGTTTTAAAGAAAAAAACATTTTGAAGAAAAAAGTCATTTTGGTAGGAAAAGTCTGGTTAGAAAAGATCACAGGCTTCTAAAGAGTGACTGGAGCCCCAGCTCTGAATTTGATGGTAGCAACGGCACATGGATATATAAATGTGCCCGGGATACCTTGAGCTTATATCTAACTGTGCATCTCTACTGAGGAGCTAGGTAATTTCTGTTCTTCCTACCAATATTGTAAAAAAAATTCCAGATGGTTAAAATTATCATACATTCTCGCTGTGTTTTGATGTATTGGCCTATGAGGATTAATTTGGACAGAACTGGAAAAAATATTTTCTCTGCCAAGGATACTAGATGTTGGAGCTAGCTTTTTTGGCAGTAGCTGCCTTGTTCCCAGTATCAAAACACAGAAAAAGATAGGCTTAATAAAATGGCAGGCCAAAGGCTCTACAAGACTGGAAAAAAATACACCTTCTGAGCTCTCATTTCCACAGAACCTGAAAACACAGGAGAGGAGGTGACTGATGGAGTGACATTCCTCTATTTTCAGGTTCCTGACTGCATTGACATGCTGTTACAAGCAATACATACTTGCATTGTCCTCAGGATCTATTACATAATTAAGAAAACATTTTGATGTTAGGCAAAATGAACCTCAAGCTAAGGACTCAAATGGTTTTTCTTTCTTGCTATTGTTTCTAACATATTTATAAGGTGATTGTTTTGTTGCTTTGTATGTCTCTCCCCCACAGTATAACCCCTGTTTTTACTGTATTCGATGTTGGCATAGTTTGGGGAGGGGAAGAGAAAAAACAAATTGTTCAAATAGGGATACAGGTGGACCCATTGCAACAATGAAATGTACAAGATACTATGTTGAAAAACGAACTTTACAACTTTGGTGGTGGGGCCGGGAGGGGAGATGGGAGGGCAGGGATGGGAGGGGAAACAAAGGAGGAGGCAACAATGCTTGATAAGAAATGTACTCATTACCTTGTTCATGTAGTTGTAACCCCTCTGTACAGTATTTTCACAATAAAAATACTTATTAATAATAAAAAAAGAAAAAAAGAAGACATTTTGAAAGGCCAGACACAATACACTTAAGAAAAAATAGATATATAAGATTGAAATGCTTTTCTATTGTCTTTATAAAAATGATGTTTCTCCATACAGAACCTCTTTGATTGAAGCAATTCTTAAAATTAGAAGGGTATTTGTTATGTATACTTTTGCATTTAATTTACTTATTCAGCAAATATTACAGACAAGCCTTCTAAGTGGCAGACAAAGTTCTAAATCATCAGAGTGTAGCTATGAACAAGACAAGCTGATCCTGTCACTGCAGTGTGCAGTCTGGTGGGGCGCAGACAGATGCAGTACAGTGTTGGAAGGTCTGCAATTAAGACAGCAAACGTGCTCTGAGAGCAAAGAGGAGAGTTTAGCAGTCTTGTTGGAAACAGTAAAAGTCAGCTGAAACTCAAGGCTGAACAGAAGTTAGCTGGGTAATGGGTTGAGATAAAACTATTTCTGGTAGGAAAGAGTAGGATGTGCAAGAGGTAATAGACTGTACAGCCCATTCTGGAAACTGGGAATTTATTATGATGCCAGTGTAGACATCAAGATAGAAGCAGACAGAGTTTAGGATATAGAGGAGGCAAAAATGGTCATAATTTATAAAGGACCTGGGAAAGTTATGTCAGTGATTTTGGACTTTGTTCCAAGGACATGTAGGAAGTTATTATTTAGATATATGTTTTAGAAAGATGATTCTGGTTGAAGTAAGCCATATTAAATAAGTAGAGCATTCTGTTCTCCATATTGGAGCCAGACTAGTTACTATGTGTTACAGCTGTCTGCATAAGAGATGACAGTAAGAAGAGTAGGGTGTTGGCAGTGGAGATGGAGAAAACGAATGGATTTAAAAGATATTTAATAGAACAAATAGTGTTTGATTAGATATTACTAGAGGAGAAAGGGTGAGAAAGAGAGAGAGACAGGCACTACACACACACACTCTCTCTCACACACACACACACACTCACACACACACACACTCACTCACACACACACTCACACACACACACACACACACCTCAGAGAGGGAAGCTTAAGAGAGACTGACTTCTTACTTGGTAGTCTCAGAGTAGGTGAAACAAAAAAGAGGAGGAACTCACAACTGAGTGTGTTCAGTGGGAAATGCCTTTACTATGTTCATATATGAATGTTGAGTAGGTTTTTGGACTATGTGCATTCTGGTTTCAAGAATAAAATCAGACCCAGAGATGTGGATTTTGGAATCAATAGTACATGATTAGTGACCATTCAATCAACAGGACATATTCAATCTGCAAGAGTGGTTTGGGAGAGAAGAGTAGGCATTATAGCATTGTACCCTCAACAGTCCAGGAATATACAGGGCAAGAAGAACTATCTGGAAAAGGGGCAAGACCATGTGATCAAAAAATTCAGCAGAAGAGAAATATACTATATAAATTAGGCTACAGCATGACTATAAGAAACTTAAGGGAGACATGATGAACTTGTTCAAAGCAATGTACACGGAATGGTAGAAGCCAGAATATCATGGCTTGAGATCAAATGAACACAAAAAAGATGCATATCTTGTTCTACATTGTATCAGTAGATATAATATCTTTGAAGTGTTTCTGGAGTTGCTGAAACTAGGCGACAGCTACAATAATCCCTACTTTTCACTAAACTAGCTTTTTTTCTCATTTGATTTATATATTTACTTACATATCCATCTACTTTAATGACCTTATTTGAATCATGCTTAAGACTAAGAGTGGAAGGGAAGAAAGGAACATTCATGAATTCCTTACTTATTTATTATTTCACAGAAATTGGATATCACAATAGAAAGACAAGGTTTTGGGACAATCCAGTCCAGCCCTTCCTCATGGGGCTGAATTGTGGGATGCATGAAAAGATAGATTAAGAGGATATTACGGCAATATGAGTTAGACCAGATGACTGCAGTAAAAATGAAGAGGACATGGTAAATTTCAGAGATTTTGTAAACAATGAAAGAAAAAAATTGAGTGCAACAATTCTTATTAAATGCAATAATTCATCTTGAATATGTAGTTTTAAAAGCACGTTGAAAGGTATTAGCTTTTGACCTCCATAAGTGACTTTCCAAGGTTAAAACCACATCAGTTTGTATATGCTTGCATTCTTTTCATTAATGTAAACTTTTCCCCTTCCTCCTTCCCTGCATCTCTGCCCTGTCCTTAGCTTTAAAGATCGATCAATGCTGTTACTTGGCAAATATCTTGCTTGGAAGAAAGAGCAGAACAGAGCCCTTCTGTTTATCTCTTGCCACTCAATTTTCTTAGACAAACCAAGTTCATTCTGTTTAGAACTACAAGGCCACTGATACTGCTCTCAATCTCTTTTCTATCAAGAATGAAACAAACTACAATGGAATGCTAAAAGGAGACGTTATGTTTTGATCACAAAAAGATGAAAGAGAAAAGAGTGAAGCAATAGGTATCTAGTTACCTATGTGGGGATATGCAAAAGGAATTATTAAAATATGTATATATGACTTTTATAATATTATACGATTATTTATGTACAATTTTTCAACATTTTACTTGTAACTCATGTAGAAGGGCTAAAGTTAAAAGGGTCTGGGATTAGTATTTCTATAAAAATGTTTTAGGATAGTTCTCATATAACAAATTTGGGGTACCAAGGGACAAGGTATGCTGTTACAATCTTGAATTATTTACCCAAGAGACGTTCCTTGGAGGGTAAGAATTGGTGACATTCTCAATGGAATTGAGGATGGATATTTATTACAAGAATTTTATTTATTTATTTATTTATTTATTTATTTATTCATGGGACTTGAATTCTGGGCCCGGGTGCTATCCCTCGGCTCTTCAGCTCAAGGCTAGCACTTGAGCCACAGCACCACTTCTGGTTTTCTGGTGGTTTAGTGGAGGTAAGAGTTTCATAGACTTTCCTTTCTGGGCTGGCTTTGAATCGTGATCCTCAGATCGCAGCCTCCTGAGTAGCTAGGATTACAGGCATGAGCCATGGGTGCCCGGCTTCTTACAAGAATTTCTGAGAGACCACCCCCTTCCCCCAAAAAAGCAGAACATAAGAGAATTTTATAGTGTTGGACATTGACCAATCCCAGATCACATCACATTGAGCTTCTTGCTCTATGTCTAATCACCCTGAGTTCACCCTGAGAGGCTGAAAGCCAGAAGAAAGGAAAAAAGACTAACTGAGCCACTTCCCTATTACAAAGGATGAGGTCTAAGAGTGCACCTAGTTTGGGGATGTATCAAGCCCTAAATTGTGAATGGGGTTGGAGTCTTCTATAGAGGACTGCATATCTAAGTTATCGAAATAATACTGCCCTTGAGATAAAAGATATCTAGACCGCTTTTTGTTATGTCAGTCATTGGAAAAGCTAAAACTCTGTGTCCTGCCTTGTCTGACCTTTGAATGAATGTGCCAAGACAGAATGACACCACATTGTGTTTATACAAGTAAACTACCATCTGCCAGTATACAAGGAAAGGAACAAATAATGACAAACAATTAACTGAAGATATATTTACTGTAAAATGTACATATTACATATTCTATATAATTGTATATTTTATTATAATCCTGATCATGTATTCATAGACAATCATATCTGTAAATACATCAAATCCTGTCAGAAATAGGAGCTTATCAGTTAAACCGGATATGATCCCTTTACCTGAGACTACAAAAGAAAGATTAGCTTGACATGAGACATACAGGTACACTGACCCTTGATCTATCATGAGCCAGAAAAACTGCTGCAATGAAGACGCTCAGTCTCTGTCCCTGGGATCCAACTTGAGTGCAGTTTCTCCCTCCCATGACACACTGCCCACTTCAAATTGATAGCTGATAAGGCCTGACACCCAGACTTGAATTTGAGAACCCCAAATAACTCTGCACCTGTGGTTTCCTACAGAGATTTTCCCTTGTCTGTATCAGTATAGCCCTCTGAATTCTGCAGCCTCTTTAACCCTTTCTTAGCCATTCTGTAACCTTTATTTTGTGTGAAGAGCAATATATGAGCTGACTGTTCATACTGATAGCTAAGATTACAGTACAAGAGTCGGATGCAGCTTGTGGATCTATGCAATAATTCTGCTATTTAATAAATTATGACATGTCTGTCCATCTACATTTCTGACATAAGTTTCTCATGGCAGCTAGAACAAGCTAAGCTCATCAACAGGATTTTAATAGGCCATAGAAAGTAAAACAATTTTCTTTAATTCTTTCTCTAGCAACTGTGTCCACTAAAATAATAACTAAGAGATGCAATGTCTGTCAGAAAGTTTACTGAGATAGACTCTTCTTTGGATCCTACTTTATTTAATTCCTCCAGTAGACTTGTGTACATTATTCTATTTTTATAAATGAGGATGCTGATGTCACAAAATTAAATACCTTACCCAGGGAAAATGGCTTCAAAAAGAACGGAGATTAGCTCCTATGTCTGTCTGACTCAGTCTGACTTTGCACTCCATTATCATCAGATTAATCCAGAAACATTGGGTAAACATCCAATGACCTGGACCCTGACTTACACTAATCAGAGAACTTTATCTCATTTAAAATGATTTCTAAGATTGTAGATGCAAGCATATATAATTTTTTGGCAATTTTAATTCTTAAAATTCTAATTTAAAAGTTTATCTGTAAAAAATCAGTCAGAGAATAGGTTTGTATCTCAAAGAGGTTGTGTATCTCAAGTATACTTACTATGCCTTGTTGACTCTAGGTCTATTTCTACAAAGCTGAGAAGACAGTTCCAGACCTCAAAAGGTTTTGTGACCTTCAATGACTTCAATGCTGAAAAGTACTTTTGGGAAAAAGTCAGGACTTTAAGACTTGTCTTGGGCTGCCATTCTCTGAGGGGTATAATCTCAGTCAAATCAAGTAATGTTTTCTCATTCCCAAATGTTTGTGAGATTTTTCTGAAAACCATGAAATAGCCTGCCAGAGTTAAGTGTTGTTACTATTACTACTTTTAAAAATACAAACTCTTTGTAGATCTGAAGAATGAAGGAAGTGAAACAGTACTGTTTTGGAGACAAAGCAGTAAAAGTGGCTTTTCATTTTTTCTATTGGAGATGATGGAGCTTTGTGATTTATTTTTTAAAAGGATACTTAGACTCTAAAGAACATTGCTGACTCTAGAGGAATGTAAAGGTCAGTTGTGGCTTCCACACTATGCTGTCATGACATTTGAATAATTAAAAGGCTGTTTTCAGGGATAATTGTAGTCCCACATTTTAACTAAGTATTTAATGAAAATAAGCTATGAACATGCTCTGCTTTTATGAGGGGAATTCTCCTGAGCCTAATAATTCTCCAGATGGCTGGAACAGGATTAAGCATATTTAATAAGGAAACACTCAAATCTTCAAAGTAGGTGAGTCTTTAGAGTATATTCTAAAGACCTCGTAAGAGTAAGGAGAGGATGAGAACTTTTACTTCATTTAGGCTTCTCTATTTTGGCTATTTATGGATAAACTACTCTAAATAAATCTTTTAAGTTTCATAATACTCTTTTTGTGAGCATATTAGAAAAAAATTAACAAAATTAAAAAACTATTAATTTTTCTACTAAAATATAATTATTTTATTGTATCTCATTTTAGCTCCTTCCTCCTACTAATACATATGAAAACCATTGCTCACTAACTAAATCCAAGGGCTAGTTACTTCCTTCTCTGAACTCTAGTTTTCTCATTTATAAAAAAGAGTTAAAAACATTTTTCTCATCAGACACTGGTGGCTCAGGTCTGTAATCCTAGCCACTTAGGGCTGAGATCTGAAGATATCTCACTTTGCAACCATCCCAGGCAGGAAAGTTTGTGAGACTCTTATCACAAATTAACCACCAAAGAGCAAGAAACGGAGCTGTGGCTCAAGTGGTGGAACGCCAGCCTTGGGCAAAAAAAACTAAGGGACAGCACCCAGCTCTGAGTCCAAACCACAGTACTGGAAAAAAACCAAAATTAAAAAAAACCCACTTCTCTCATAGGTTAGTTGTAAGGAGTAAATTTTATAATGCTTATAAAATATTTCATATATTGGCTAGAACATAATAAATGCTTAATAAATGTTGGCTCTTGTAATTGTGTTTTAAATGTGAAAATGGAGATTCAGGGGGGGTAATGGGGGGGGAGGGAAAAGTGGGAGAAAAACAAGGGAGGGGTAACAATGTTCGACAAGAAATGTACCCATTACCTTACGCATGTACTGTAACCCCTCTGTACATCATCTTTATGATAAAATTAAATTAAGAAAAGAAAATGGAAGCTCACTAGAAATGTTTTATATCCTTTTATGGGCATATTTAATGTCAATAAATACACTGTTATATCATTTTAACAACAATATAGTTCCTCTCATAAGGTTGTTTTTTTTAAACACACACATTCTACCTTCTTTGTATGTGTGTGTGTGTGTGTGTGTGTGTGTGTGTGTGTGCGTGCACCCATACATGAAAGTGTCCTGAGGTTTGAACTCATGGTCTAGGTGCTGTCCCTGAGCTTTAGTGCTCAAGAATAGCACTCTACCACTTGAGCCATAGATACACATCAATGTCCTGCTTTTTACATTATTGCTATTATGAAAATCTGCACCCAATATTCTTGGGCACATATTGTATGCAAAAAAGGTGATTCTTTCTCTAAGATCATTAGGAACTTCCTATGTCAATGTACAAATATTCCTGAAGATTTTGACATGTACTGTAAAATGGTCTTTCAGAAATAGTATATAACTCCATTCTTCTACCAGTACTGAGGATGAGCATTTAAAAAAATTCTTTGCCAAAGTAGTGTGGTTTTAATATTTGTACACACATTTACTGGTTGTTGGAAAATTTGAGAAACTGTCAGAAGATGATGGGAAGATTTTTAATTGGTTTAATTTATTTGATAGTGTTAAAAATGTATAGGAGTTTATTTATCCTGATGCCTATATTAAGTCCCAAAAGATCAAATGGAAATAGAGCCACTCATGTAACATTCCATGTAACCAAACCCATACCACAGCTGCTTATTTAATTTTTCAAGAAATTAGGGGTAGAGGAGGAAAGGGAGAGACAGCATAGCCAAAATTCCCAGACAAGTTGGGAGCAAGTCCCCAATAGACCAATGATAAACAACCATTTTTAGTTGTATTTGCATCTTTTTGGTCTTGTTTTACCTATGGAGCCTTGTTTTGTATTCACACATTCCTTTGGAACTTGTAGGGCAGATGGTGTCCTGATTTATGCATTGCAAATAAAATCCAATTAGATTATTTAACTAAAATCATTGTGATTTTGTCTTTTATCAATGGTCATAAGACTATTCAAGTGGCACATTTCTTCTTGAATCAGTATGTCAAATTATATATATATTATATGATAAAATTATGACTTTTTTCTATTTGCTCTTACTAATTTCTACTTGCTTTTACCACTTTTATATGTTTTTTTCCTGGTGCTAGCCTCAGATTATGATCCTCCAATCTCTGCCTTCCTCATATCTTGGATTATCTTCTTATCTTGGTACAGGATGTATACCACCACCCGTTTTGCCTGGATTGCCCTCAAACTCAGTCCTCCTCTATCTGCCTCCTACTTCGTTGGGATTACAGATATGAGTCACTATGACGGGCCAATTTTTTACATTTTATTGTATTGTTTTTGCAGTTGCGTGTTATTTTTGTATTTACAAATGCTAATAAATATCTTCTCCTCCTGAATAAGACAACATTTTAGATTCTAAATGCAATTGTTATATTTTTAAGTCTATTTTTTTAAAAATGAATTGTTCCTGTTACGTACGATAGTCATTTGTCCTTTGCTTATTTTTCTTTTTGTGTGTGTGTGTGTGTGTGTGTGTGCCAGTGCTACTGGCGATTGAAATCAAGGCCTCACGCTCACTTGGCTTTTTTCTTTTTCTTTTTGCTCAAGGCTAGTGTTCTTCCACTTCTGGTTTTAGGGTAGCTAATTGGAGAAGAGTCTCTTGGATTTGCCTTCCTGAGCTAGCTCCAAACCTGGATCCTCAGATGTCAGCTTCCTGAGTAGCTAGATTTACAGGTGTGGACCACCAGCAAATGGAAAATTTCCTCTTTTATTGATTGTGTTTGTCATCTTTTATAACTGTGAGAAGATACATGAGACAGGCAACTTATACAGAGGAAATGAGGATTTTGGCTCAGTGCTTCAGACCATGATCAGCTGGTTCTGTTACTTGGGTCTGTGGTGGCACAGAGCACCATAGCAGGAACACAAGACAGAAAAGGTCTTTTCACCTTATAGCTGCAAGGATGCAACAAGAGAGACAGGATGGAGCAAGGGTCTTAATATTCAATCTTTCAGGGGTATGTCCCCAATGACCTGACTTCCAGTAGGCCTCACCATTTCCCAACATATAGCCATTAACAAGAAAGTCTTGAGAATTCATTCCAGATCCAAACCACAACCTTGATTTGAATACATTAAACATTTTTCTTTCATAGTTTTTTTCTTTGCTTTTGTTTTTTTGAGACAGTCTTGTTATATCATGGAACTTAACTCACTATGTTGTCTCAGCTGGCCTCAAGTTTACAATCTTCCTTCCAAGTGCTGGGAATACAGATGTATGACATCATGCTAAGCTTCTTTTCTTTTACATTCTACTTGATAAGTCTCCAAGTCTTTGAGCTATCTTTCTACTAGTTGCATCTGCTGTCTTTTACTCATGCTTTCCTTTCTTACTTATATTGGTGTATAAATTTGAGATTATACATTTTTGGAAATTTGTCTGAAAATGTTTTGAGGTTTGGCTTGTGAAACATTTCTTTACAGAACTTGAATGTGTGTACATGTGTGTTTGCCTAAGTATATTTGGCTAGCCTCTAGAGGCACTCACTCCAGGAGTTGCCTCAAATTCTTAGGCTGATATTCTGAGGATCATATGGACATGTGAGTTAAAGTTGAACTGTGTGAAGACAGTTATTTGTCCCCAATTCTCTTAGGAGAATCTTCTTCCCTAACTCTATACATTTTAGAAATGCTCAAGGTTTCTGGACTGTTGATGCATATTAATCCATGATTAATAACTGATTTACTTCTCTCTACCTATTTATTTTTTTTTTCATTGAAATGTAATCATTCAAGTTCTGTGGAGATTCAAAAACTCGGTTGCCACTTTTTTTTTTATTATCACCAGAGTGTCGGGAAAAACCCATAGCTGCCAGTTAGTGGGCTTAACTAACTGAGGGAGCTGTGGTTTTAATATCTTCTCACCTGCTGAATTTATCTTCCTGCTTCACATTTTTAGCCTCTAAGGCCTCTTACTCTCTTTCAAGCTAATCCACAAATTAAAAGGCTGATCTTCTTTTTAATATTTGTATTTGCATATTAATACTAAGTCTTTATAGTAGAAGGATTAAGGTACCTAGAGTACCTCATTGTAGAACTTTTATTGGTTGTCTTTTTCTTTACTATGTTTTGATTGTTATTCATTACATTAAAATTTCATAATATTAAATATTTAATAAAATTTACCTTAACTTAAAATATCTACTGTTCAATTTTTCAAAAGGATCTTATTTTATGGCAGAATCAAAATTGTGAAAATGGCTATATTACCCAAAGCAATCTATAGATTCAATCCAATCCAATCCAATCCAATCCATTGCATTGAACAACTCAATACATAGGGATTTTTCAATAAAATGTGTTTTTTCAACAAAAATTCTCTTTTCACAAAAGGAGCAAAAAACAATCTAAAACTTCTGTGAAACACAAAAGATTCTGAGTAGCCCCAAAAGAATCCTGAACAGTGCTGGGGGGGGGGGAGGGGAAGGTATCACAACACCTAACTTCAAATTATACAATAGAGTCATAGTAACTAAACACAGCATAGCACTTGCACAAAATTAAGTTGTAGATCCCTGGAATAGAAGACCCAGAAATAAATAAACCCAACCACATCCATCTATTTTTTTTATAAGGGTGACAAAAATATACATTGGAGAAAAGATAGCCTCTTCTGCATTTGGTGTTGGGAAAACTAGATACCTATGAGTTGGGAAAATGGGAACTGGACCCTTATATTGTACAGGAATTAATTAAAAATGGAACAAAGATCTAAGTAGACCTGAAAGTTTGAAAGTTTCAGAGGAAATCATAGGGAAACTCCTGAGGATGTCATCAGAGGTAATGTCTCTCCTGACCATTTCAACTGCTCGGGAAAGCAGCACAAACACCGATAACAAAACTGCATCAAATTCAAAAGCTTTCACACAGTGAATTACCTACCAGAACAAAAAGACAACCCACAGCTAGTCATGAAATAAAGGCTTAATAACCAGAATATATAAAGAACTTACAAGAACACACAATCCAATTAATAAATGGACAAATGGGAATAGTATGGGGGAAATATTTGATTAAAATACATTCTATCTACGTACACAGACATATCATAATGAAAGAAACTCTTTGTTACAATTCAAATAAAGTAATTCAAGTATAAAATTCAACTGAACTTTACTTGATAATGTCTAAAATAGTTTTCCCATCTCATTAATGTTTCTGTAATTTCCATACAGTTTTGTCATTGCACAAATTTGTTTGCATTTCTTTAAAAAAGAGCTCTCACATTACTGCACTTATTACTTTTGAGATGATTATACTTATGTTTTCTGATAGAATTAATTAATACACACTTATTGCAAAACTTGATCCAAGATTTATTTTTGTTCTTTCCAATGATCAGTTGCCATATTAACCAACATTATTTCTTTTGTCTTCTATTAATTTGAATTATTAATTTGGAAAGATTACAATCATTTTAGTATAATAGCAGATAAAACTCAATTGAAAATAGTTTTGGTTTTTTATTTTTCCTATGGATCAATAAACAAAATACAATATTGAATTCTTTCACATAAAGGGATTTCTCACCTTTTTTACTCCTTTTCACTTTTCTTTGTCCTCCCATTATTTGCTTGAAAAAGAGTAAGCTTTTAGTATCTAGATTATGACTAGCTAACACTAATATTAAATCCTATTAGTGGTATCATATTTCCTATTTGATTTCACCATTTTCTCCAATTTTCGATAATAATTTAAGTTAGGAATTAAATACAAATTAAAATCTGAGAAATCATGAAATTCAGAATTTAGAAAGTTGCTTGTATCAGCCTACCTGAATATACATCATCAAAATACTTGGCTCCAACTTCAAGTGTATTAAAAATCAACAGTGACCTTTCCTATAGCTTTTCTGAAAGCAATATTAAGTTTCTTTCTTGAAGTCAAAATTTTATTTACTTTTAATAAGTGTATTAATTTCCCTTGAATTAAAAGATCTACTTCTGTTATTAGACTTGGAAAATTTTATTTAAAATTTCTGGAGAGGCTAACATTACTATATACAGAAAAGCACTCACTGTCTTTGTTGCTACACAAGTGATGGGTTGGAACATTGGTTTCTACTACTTCTGAATTTGTTCCTATTTGTACATGGGTCATTTTTTCATTGGCAAATTCATGACTAGTATTAGCCATTAAGGTCATTTTGAGGACTGAATGAGATAACTGACCTGTGTGCAAACCTAAGTACTGGTTTGGCAAATAAAAGATGCTTCGTCCTCACAGACCACAGTATAACAGTAAATGGAGATACTGCCAAACATCTCTTGAAAAGAAATAATTTAGCCTCCCTATTGATTCTTTTCAAGAAAGAGAAAATAATTCATTTATGTTTTAAACTGTTATCCCCTCCCCCACCTCACCCAAGATTCTGCTGTGGCTTGCTCTCTAATGACAACCTGTTAAGGAAGAGAAAGTTTCCATGATGGGTGTTAAAGGTGTTGGTTATTATGGAAACCATGACCTCTAAACTAATCAGCAGATCTAGGCTCTAGTGGTAATCCTGTGTATGGAAGAGATTTCTCAAATGAGAAGTAATTAACTCTGTTTGGTAGAAAGAGGTGGGATTACACTTGGCAGCTGATATATCATGGTGCAGTATTATTGATTTTTCCTTTTCTTTGGCCTTGAGGTAAGAAAATGTGAAGATTTTACTCTAAATAAATTCAGGAAAATCCCAGTATCAAGATTATTCAGTTTTGTTTACAAGATAGGGTATAAAAAGCAACTATGCTTGATAAGAAATGTACTCATAATCTTGCTCATGTAATTGTAACCCCTCTGTACAGTATTTTCACAATAAAAAATAAAAAGGCAACTAGTATAAACGAAAGGCTTTTGAGTGAAGATGTAATTTTTTATTAAGCATCACATGTTTCAAATGGTGACAGAAAATATAAACTGTGTTCTTTAGCAAAAGCTTATATTAAAATTGAATGGGACACATTCCTCTGTGGCACTTTTACAGACTTAACTGCCAAATCACAAATTAATCTGCACTGTCACTTGGCCAAGTTTTCTTCCCCCAAATAGAAATGCTCAGCAAGTACTAGGCTATTAATTTTTAGCTAAATGCTATTAGTCTGTTAATATTTCATACAGAAAAAGGGACTAGGATTCTTTTAATACACTTATAGGGGGTTAAATTCTACTTTTCAATGCTATATAAACTCATATTGTGTCTGTGCTTTTCCTTTATTTACACCAAATAAATATCCGAACACCCTTTTAAGGAGGGGGGATAAAAAGGCAAACAACACAAACCTCACTGCTGCCAGGAGCTTCCAGTCTAGAGGGAGGATATAAAAATTAAAATACATAAAGACACAATAAATATAGTTTCAGAGAATTTATAACACTGTAGAGAGATAATTATGTAAAATATCTATGAGAGAGTTCTCTTAGAAAAGGCAATCAAGAAAGAAAGAGTGGATGTTTAAGCTAAGACATACATAAATAACCCAGTTCAGAGCATTGTAGGTTAAGAATGCAGAGACAAAAGGGCTGAAGGGCCTTGTGACTGGAATGTCTTGAAGTGGTGAGGAAGAGCAGAGAAGATGAGGCCAGATCATTTCCCATGGGCCTTATTTCCTTTGTGATGGAATACTACTGGCATTGATTATAAGTAGTAATGAGATCTGCTGAACCTTTGAGGAGGGAACTTGTAGTGGAGTGGTGCAAGAACACCCAAAGGAGTCAGACTAGAAGCTGCAAGAAAAAGTCAGAGACTGAAGCAGTGGGCACGCAAAGGAAGCTGCTGGTAGACTATGATTTGAATAGGGGAGGTAGTCGATGTGATTGGGTTCCTGTAGTTTGGAGATGTTCCATTAGAATCTTTTGATGAACTGGCTGTGAGCCTGAAGGAAAAGCAAAGTCATCATGGAGGATTTCCCAGTGAGATGATCAAGATGCTATTATTGACCTAGGGAAGAATAGTTTGGGGTGGGAAACTAAGAGTTTGTTTTTAGATGTTCAGTGCATAGTGGATATTAGATACCCAGGTGGCAATATGAGTAGACAATTGGGTATTTGAATGTGGATCTCGGAGGCATGGTTCAAGTTGAATACTCTAACAGCCATCTGGGGGTTGTCTAAATCTACAGAGTAATGGAGATACCTCAGGAGAAAATGTATATGGAAGAGAAGATGGATAGAAGAGGAAGTATCAGAAGACCAGAAAGGAATGATGGATGAGGTATATCTACAACACATTGTCAGGGACTTAGTCCACATCCCATACAAATGTACTGAAGGAAAGGCATCTGCTTCCTCTGCCTACTTCATCATCTCATCGCCTACCATCCCTTCCCTGCCCTGCCTCTGTACATTGGCATGAATTCTTCCCTCTGCTTGAATGGTTCTCATTCTGTTTTTACTTCCTCTTACAAATGTGAGTGTGATGCCTGATCTTCTGCAAGTAGCAGCTTCTGTGGAGGACATCATTGGTCCCTGCTAGGCCAGGGGAGTACCCCTTCTACATAGTCTCAGAGGATCAGGTGTTACTATACTGTTTTAAGATTCTTAATTATCTTTAGATTCTATTAGATTTTAGTAAATTGAAGGCAGGAATTTTTTTCTATTTTACTGTCTCTTATGCCTAAGCTAGGGTCTGAGAATGAATTGTGACTTAATACATGTAATAGGTTCAACATCTCAAACCTCTTGAAGTTGTCCCCTTTGCTTATGCATTACCCTTACATTCTTTGAATGGGTTTCTGGCTAGTTTATTAAAGCCAGAAAAGGTGACACACATGTCCATAGCTCACAATTTTGCATACTGTACAGAAGCAGAAGATTCATTTAGGATGTAATCACATACATGTTTTATATGAGATATCTTTGACAGAACTTTGGAAACCAATGACTGTTTTTAGTTTTTGATGATTATCTTCTTTATCTTATGTATGGTGTATTCACGTGTATATCTTTGGGAGGGTAGTGGGGGCACAGAACTTGACAGAAAATGGGTAAAAAAGTACAGCAGTGGACCTGACTGGACACTGATGAAAATGAATTATACAACTCAAGGGCGGAAATGGGAGGGAGGGATTGAGAGAGAATGAGGGAATGGAAGACACTGTACAAAAGGATATGTACTTATTACCTGACTCATGTAATTGTAATCCTTTTGTGTATCACCTCCACAATAATAAAGTAAATTAATTAAAAATATCACTGGTGTCAATGAGATAAATAGCATTCAGCATGGTTCAAGTCATGTTATAATGTTCCTTGGAAGCCATCATAGTTCAGTTGACTCATGTAAAATGCTCTCATTATTTTGAAAGTATTCCAAACATCCTTCGGAAATTGTGAAGAGGTCCACTGAACTGGGGTAATTTAATTAGATCACATTGCTGCTCAATCGGTCTCATTTTTAACAATGAACCATATTAACACGTGCACCATCAACTTCTCAAAGATGCTTCATTCTTTTCTGCCCAGTATGATATTGAACCAAGCCCTTCTGTATGGTCAGATGAAGTCAAGTCTCTGATCCCAGATTTCTGTAACCAGGACAGACAATCGCTTCTATTTTCACTGTAAAGGAATGGGCATAGCAGGACACTGGGCATCGGGATGGGTCACAGGGAATAGCTATAAATATATAAAGTACAAATATAGCCTGAAAGCTAGTTTTAAGAGCTAAAAAGAAACCAATTTAATTTTTAAAAAAGGGTTCAATGTTTATGTCATTAATCCTTCTTGAATCTTGATAAAATTGTAAAAGGCACAAAGGCACATTTTTCAGTATGGTAAAGATATTTTGTAAGCACCACAGATCTTGAGTACTACCCAGAAATTGTCTTGTAGCATGTTTTTTTGGTAATTACTTTTTAAAAAGAGAATTACAGGCATGACAAACCAGCATCTGACTCAAAGTAACAAAGATTTTAAAGACTCAAAAACCCACTGTCCTTAAGAACATGAAAATTAGGAATGATTTGGGCAAAAATGGAAAACACATTCTGCACAATATACTAGTGAGACACTGCATTTCCCTTACAATGGAGCCTTAGAAAATTAAAAGATTTATCTTAGAAAGGCAAAGCCTTATTAGTAAATCATAGATAATGCAAGAATTTAGTTAGCAGTGAAAAAGGACTGAAGCTGGTAATACAAATTCATGCAGGACCTAGTCACAGCTATATGTTTTCTTATTCCATTATGTCTTAAAATTTAGAATGTTTTTTTAAAAGAAACATTCTGATTGAAATTATTACAAGACACTGACATACGTAATCTAGGTGAGTTTTGGACTATTTTTTCACAATTGCTAAAGATAGAACTAATATTAGGAATGGCTGCAGGCAAAAGGAAAAGTGCAAACTTATAGACTCAGAGACTAACATGGCAGGAGAAGCATTCAGAGATTTCCAAATTTGTATAGACAATCACCTGGAGATCTTTTCAAAAATTTAAAGGGCAGGAATGGTTGAGACCAAGTACATGTACTTGTACTTAAGTGCAAGAGTACTTTATTTCCAAGAGTACTAGTACTTAAATACAAGTACATGTACAACTACATCATCATCATCATCATCTTCATCACCACAACAGCAACAATAATAATCAACTAAATCACAAACCCTAGTTGTGAGACTTCGGCATTGGGAATTTTGGAAGCATCCTCTAACACTTCCAATAAGGGCCAAATTAGGGTAATGGGAATATAATCAAATGGTAACATGTTATAGATGAGAAACTGAGGATCAGACAAGGAAAGGGACTCCTAAGCTACTGGGGCCTTGAGTGGTAGAGAACAAGAACTTACATCTCCTGAGCCTGATACAGGAGGAATGATTTAAGAAACAAATACTACAAAGTTTTAGCAATCAAAACAGCATGGTTTGGGAATAAATAGTCCAATGGCATTTGGACAAATGAAATAGTATTGGAGAGCTTAGAAACCCAGGCAACCACTTGACAGTGAGTTTTCAAAAAAAAGCATGAAGGAAATTCACTGGAAAAAGAACTGTGTTCATCAGGAATGAGACAAGGATGTCCACTCTCTCCACTTCTCTTCAGTTTAGTGTTAGAATGCCTAGCTACAGCAATAAGACAAGATGCAAACATAAAAGGGATCCAAATAGGGAAAGATGAAGAAAAACTCTCCCTTTTGCAGATGCCATGAACTTGTATTTAAAGAATCCCATGGACTCTACTCCCAAATGACTCAAGCTGAACAAAGTTCAGGACCAATGGAATATAACTGAAAACCCAGAAATGAACCTACAGACCTATAGCCATCTAATCTTTGATAAGGGAACTAAAAAATAGAATAGAAGAAAGACAGCCTCTTCAGTAAATGGTGCTGGAAAAATTGGTTAATCACTTGTAGAAAACTAAAGTAGATCCTTATATATCACCCTACACCAGAATCAATTCCAAATGGATCAAAGACCTGGGAGTCAAAGCAGACACTCTGAAAACATTACAGGATGGAATAGGAGAAACCCTAGGTCTCCTTGGCACAGGCCGAAATTTTCTTAAAAGAGATCCAGAAACACAACAAATCAAAGAAAGGTTGGACAAATAAGATTGCATGAAATTGAAGAGCTTCTGCCTGACAAAGGACATAGCTGGCAAGATCAATAGAAAGCCCACGGACTGGGAAAAGATCTTCAGTAGCCATACAATGGACAAGGGTCTCATATCTAAAATA
>NW_012267391.1:1037502-1071899 GCF_000151885.1 Dipodomys ordii
GGAAAGTAATATGGAGGTTCCTCAAAAGACTCCACATAGAGCTCCCATATGACCCAGCAATTCCACTTTTGGGCATTTACCCTAATGACCACAAACAAGACCATACTAAAGCTACCAGCACAACTGTTTATTGCAGCATTATTACTATAGCTAAGATATGGAACCAACCCAGATTCCCCTCAGTAGATGAATGGATCAAGAAAATGTGGTATATATATACAATGGAATTCTATGCCTCCACCAGAAAGAATGACATTGCCCTATTTGTTAGGAAATGGAAAGACTTGGAAAAAATTATATTGAGTGAAGTAAGCCAGGCCCAAAGAAACATAAGACCCATTGTTTTCCTTATTTGCAATAACTAGTATATGTCTGAGACAAGCAGAAAAGGTCAGATAAGGTGATGGTAAGTGAAATGAACCCAAAGTTATGTATTCAAATGATTTTTTCTTTCATGCGATTGTTTCTAACATATTTATAAGATATTTCTTTGTTGCTTTGTATGTCCCTCCCCCATGGTATAACCCCTGTTTTCACTGTATTTGATGTTGGTATAATTTGTGAAGGGGAAGGGAAAAAACAAATTGTTTAAATAGGATACAATGAGGTGTACAAGTTGTTATGTCGAAAATGAACTTTACAACTTTGGCATGGGGTGGGGGGACAGGAGGGATGCGGGGGAGATGGGAAGGGATGGTAAGGGGAAACAAAAAAGGAGACAACAATTCTTGATAAAAAATGCACTCATTACCTTGCCCATATAATTGTAACCCCTCTGTACGGTATTTTCACAATAAAAAAAGAACTGTGTTCAATAAGTAATGCTGAGAAAACTGGATATCTCTAGTAGAAAAATTAAACTAGACCTCTATCGTGCAACAGTTACAAAAATTACCTCAAATGGATTGAAGACTAAAATGTAAGACCTGAAACTGTGAAGCTACTAGGAACACAAGCAAAATGTTTTAGGAAATTGGCAAGGACAAGGACTTTAATTTGGAAAAGCACAGAAAACAAAAACAAAAGCAGATAATTTGTAACACATTAAACTAAGAACCAAACTTCTGCACTGCAGAAGAAACTATCATTAGAATGCAAAGACATCTTATGGGATGGGAAAATACTTATAATCTATACAAGCAGATGATTTCTAGAATATATAAGAAACACTAGTAACCCTCTAACAACCCAATTAAAGTAAGTCAATGTCCAGACACTTCTCAAAAGGAGAGTTACAAATGAGCAAGAGATACATGAAAAAATGGCACAATATCTCTAATGAAAAGCACAGAAAGATATCACCTCATCACTAAGAATGGATTTTATCAAAAGGACAAAAGATAACAAGTACTATTTGTTGATAATATGGAGCAAAGAGAACATTTGTACACTTCCGAATGGAAATTAGTTCAACTATTGTGAAGAGAGTACCAAAGTTCCTTCAAAACCTAAAGCTAGAACTATCATGGGGTCCAGCAATGCCACTACTGAGTCTTTATCCAGAGATGAAACCAGTGTGTTGAGGATGCACTTCAGTCCGGTACTCACTGTAGAACTACTTGTAATAGTCAACAGATAGAAACAACCTAAATATGCATCATGAATTGATAAACAAAAGAGTAGTATATATACAAAAAGAATAGATATCAGCCTCAAAAGAGAATAAAATCCTGCTATTTGTAACAAGATAGATTTAACTAGAGGACATTAAATGAAATAAGATAGGCACAGATATGTGAGGAATCTAAAAACAGTTGTTCTCATAGAAGTTGAGAGTTGAATGGTGATGACTAGACACGAGTCGGTCAGTGGCCATCGAGACAAAGGGAAATGTTGATCAATGAATACTAAGTGATAGATTTAATAGTTAGAAGTTTTAGTGTTTTTCTGAACAATAGGTCACTGCAGATAAGAGCAATGTGCTGTGTGTTTCAAAAAACTGAAAGACCCAGGCATTGGTGGCTCACGCTTGTAATCATAGCTACTCTGGTGGCTAAAGATCTGAGGATCATGATTCCAAGCCAGCCTGGGCAGGAAAGTTATGAGACTCTTACCTCCAAGAAGCTACATAGAAAAAGCCAGAAGCTGCACTGTGGCTCAAGTGGGAGAGTGCTAGCCTTGGGCACAGAGAGGCTCAGGGACAAGCCTAAACACTGAGTGCCAGCCCCAGGACCAGAAACAAACAAACAAACAAAAAGTGGAAAGAAAGGATTTCCAAAGGTTTTTACCATAAAGAAATAACAAGAGGGGCTGGGAAGGTGGCTCAGTGGTAGAGCGCTTGCCTTCCATGCCTGAGGCCCTGAGTTCGATTCTTCAGCACTACAAAAACAAAAAGAAAAAAGCTGGAAGTGGCACTGTGGCTCAAGTGGTAGAGCTGAAGAGCTGAGGGACAGCACCCAGGCCCAGAGTTCAGACCCATGACTGGACCCCCCCAAAAAAAAGAAATAACAAGAGAACAATAAAAGGGTGACATTGATGAAGATGCATTGTGCTCATAAATTGACATACTGAATTGAAACCCCATTGTGCAACCACTTAAAAATAATAAAAATATTAGAAAAGAAGTAATAAATGTTTCAAGACATGGATTTCTTTAGCCTGACTTAAGTAGCACATAAATACACATGTATTGAAATATTATCTTTTACCATTAATATGCAATTCTTGTTTTTGTATCAATTAAAATAAGTTTAATATAAAAACATATTTTACAATTTTAATACATTATCTTGTAGATAATTTTAAATAGTATTAAAATTGCCAGTAAAAGTTTTATCACCTACAACTACTTCAATTAAAAAATCAAAAGAAAAGAAAAAAATCTTACCACCTAGAGATTATTAATCCTAGTTGATTCGTTTGTATTTCCTTCCACTTGAGAGAATGGTACTTAAAGTAGTAGCCAAAGTATGTTTTGGGTTTTTTTGGTGCCAGTCAAATTTTGCTTGACCTCACATCTTCATGCTCTTGCTTAGCTTTTGCATGCAAGCCTGGTGCTCTACCACTCATCACAGCTCCACTGCAGCATTTTGCTGGATGATTAGAGAGTCGCACAAGATTTTCTGCCCAGAGAAGCTTTGAAATGTAACTCTCAAATCTTAGCCACCTGAAGTAGCTAGGATTGTAGGTGTGAGTCACCAGCACCTGGTTCAAAGTAATTTTTTACAATAATTAATATATGTAAAAGTTTAGGATTGCCTTTTGTAATACTAGTAGCATGCTTTCTGGGGGAGCCAGGGAACTAGAGATACAGACAGTGTTTGGGGATTTGGGGCCAATCTCTCCCTTTGATTCTCCTCCCTCCATGGGACATACAGTATGAGGCCTTTCCTTCCTTAACAAATGCATTTGTCCTGAGAACCGAATGGGTTCAGGATGTAAAGTTCTGCCTGAATAATGAGGCAGAACCAGTATAAAAGGCCAGCCTCTGTGTATGAGCATCAGTGTTTTCCCATAGAGGAAGTTGTATGGAAGAGCTGCATTTGCTTGTGCTCACATGGTCACCTAACTCCATGATGATCTAGGTTCTATTGGGAACAAATCAGAGAGAGAGTCTAACTTTACAGTAATCTGTGTGTATTTGAATGTGTAGGTGTATGCACATGGAAGCATTCTCAGTCAGTTTAGAAAACTTGATGCAAACAGAGCTAATATTTTGTTAACCTTATAAAAACAAGTTTAACATACATTAGTTGTCTGAGGGGTTTTCCATTGGGGCATTTCCATACATGCACACAATGTATCTAATCAAATATACTTTTCCCATTACTCTCACTCCCTCTTCTCTTCTTCCCACTTCTCAAGACAAATCTAGTGTTCTATTTTTCATACATAAATATAAAATATTTCTAACTTCCTTCACCCTCTTCTTTGGCCCTTGCTACCCTTGTTGGTACCCACCCACTAGAGAGCCTATTTTACTTTTCTGTTATTTTTACATTTTCTTTTTTTTTTTTAAAACTCTATATTACCATGGAAAAACCCCTTTGTACAGAGCTTTTATTTTGAATGTCTTTATTATTTTATACACTGTGATCTGCTAGATTCATAAAATCAAATTTTTCCAATGAAGGAAATAATTCCAATTTTGAAGATCTTATTATGATCATTGCTACTTTGCTAGTTTGAAAACTATAGTTTATTTCTATGAAGTGTCTCTTAACTCTGACCTCCATAAGTTAATGTCTGTGTATCACAGGTAGAGAACAAATGCTTCAGTATAAAAGCCCACCTCATTTGAGAAAGAATGTCATTAGAAGACCAAATGAGTCACAGACAAGGAAATAGTTAATTTTAAATGTAGCCTTTTCAAGTTATATATTTTACTCACCTGGTGGTTTCATAAATGGGTTCAATAAATACCCTACTACCATCCAGAAACATATCTGAATTTAGTTATGGAAAATACATTCAGGTTAGTTTTACTTATTCCATGAACCTAAAACAAACGTTTGCATGTAGGTTTAGGTTTAGTGTGATTTATATACTTGATTTCCATAGTCCGGTCAGATAGTCAAGTGTGTGTGTGTGCATCTACATATTTATTTTAGAGACATGTAGGATATGGAAATATATTGTTAAACAATTCATCCCTTTTTATGACTACTCAGACTTTTTGATGTAAGATATCCAATAACCACGATATTCTGGTTTGGGGACTTAACTTGAAGTTATATATGTATTTTTTTTAATTTTTTCAATATAAAGTAATTAAGATATCCCTAAGCTGTTTACTTTCAATGTTCCTCATTCAATTCAGCTTTTCATAGGAAATAAAATTTATCTCCGAGTTGCTTTGTGGAGGCTCATATATGATACTAAAATTCTCTAGGCATTTTTTAATGCTCTTCTGCTTCTTACCTGCTCTGTCTCCATGCCTCCAGCCCTCTCATAGGATGGTTGCCCTTGTCATATGCTGCATATTTCTAATAATAAGTTAAGCTTTATGTAAACTAAACAATTTTAAAAGAAGTCTAATCTAAGGAAAGAAAATGTATCTCCTTTTAGTATTATTATGTGAATTTAAAATTTCCATCAATCAATAGCTCCAATAAAATGCGCCAACATGTTTCCCAGTACTGTGTGCTAATAATCAGCAATTTGTTCCTTTAAGAAATTCCTTTCAAGGAATTTCAGCTCCTTCTCATATGTGGAAGGGTAGACCCTCTGGACCCCAGGTCTGAGGCCCAAACTCTAAGATAGCTGGTGACATTTCACAGAACAAATCCAGGGCTTTCAAGGAGCCTTGGGACCACTGGGAATGTCATTTAGGATGTATGACATCTAAAATTTTCTGTGTTACCTTGGTTGGTATGTAGGATGCTGAGCTCCTGGCTAAACAATATTTCTTGGGAGTCTGTGAGGGTTTTGCTGCATGGGATCAGCATGTGAGTCAGGTGATTGAGTAAAAGGAACTCTTCTCCCAGTGTGGGAGCCTGAATAGAACAAAAAAGGCAGAGGATTCATTGCTGTGTTTGACATCTTTGTGTGTGTGTGTTTGTGTGTGTGTGTGTGTGTGTGTGTGGTGTCCTTGAACTTTTTTTGCTCAAGGCTAGCACTCTACCACTTAATCAATGGCTCTACTTCCAGTTTTTTGTTTCTGTTTTCTTTTTTGGTGAGCAATTGGAGAGAAGTGTCTCAAAGACTCCTGCCCCAGCTGGTTTTGAACTTGAGCCTCATAGCTTAGCCTCTCAGCTAGGATTGCAGGCATGAAGCACCAGCACTTGACAATAGCATATTTTTAGAAAAAAGAATTATTAATTATTATCAAACTTACTTGTGTTCTTATAACAATGATTGCCAATTTGCTGTAATTCTGCCTATGCTACTGGTAGGAACATTACTCTAAAGAAAAGTTATCTTGGGGCTGTGTTTTTTTGCAATAGGACACAGAAATAAAAAGTTAGAAAGTTGTTTCCAGTGAAACTTGTCATACAGATTAATCAATAAGCTGTGTGGAGGGCTGGGAAGGTGGCTCAGTGGTAGAGCGCTTGCCTTGCATGCTTGAGGCCTTGGGTTCGATTCCTCAACACCACATAAGCAAAAAGAAAAAAGCCAGAAGTGGCGCTGTGGCTCAAGTGGTGGAGCGCTAGCCTTGAGCTGAAGAGCTGAGAGACAGAGCCCAGGCCCAGAGTTCAGGCCCACGACTGGACCCTCCCCCCCCCCAAAAAAAAAGAAGCTGTGTGGAGGAAAAGGCAAGTCCATAAAGAGATTCTAGGGTGGTAGACTAAATATGCCCTTGGGAAAAACATCACAGAAGGAGTGAATACTCTTTTAGGGATCAGAGAGGACAAGTGGAGGACCAGTTAGAGATGAATGAAGGAATCTAAAATGACAACAGCATTGCTGTTGTCCTATAGGGTATTCTTTCTATTCTGCAGCTTTAGAAGGTGTTGGGGGAGGAGATTTGGATTAAATGGAGCTGGAGACTGTGATGAAAAGAGTGATGTAACTGTTATCTGTTGTTGTAACATTTTCTATATCACTCAGTTTCTGAGGGTCAGGAATTCAGGAGTAGCTAGCTGGAAGGCCCTGACAGGGGTGTTTTTGAACTTGGATTAAGCTGTTCTGAGGCTGTTAGTCATCTCAAGGTGTCGGAGGGTCACTCATGTTTTGTGGGCAGGACTCTGAGTTTCTTGACGGTTATGGCAGAAGCTTCTAAGGTCTACATGACAGAAAAGGTGGGTTTCCCTGTGGTGAGTGTTCTGACAATGAGTGGACAGAGGCCATATGAAGTATTTTAAGACAGAAGCTTCCAACTCATGCTTTCTACCTTCCATTTTATTTATTGCTAAAAGACCATTACAAGTGTGTCACACACTTAGAGGAGAATAAAGATCCATATTTTGAAGTGGCCATTATATATTATAATTATAAATAATCAGTGGCCATTTTAAATTTCCACAGGTAACATCCAAAGTGGCGAGAACTGGGGGACCAGAAGTGTTCAGAAGTTTAGAATTTAATAGTCTTGGTAGAATTTATTAAGCACAACTTATTACTCAAAAAAAAATGCTGCTCTTGCCTCCAACTATGGGGTTTTCCTTTGTGCTTATATCTTGTTTTCTTCATTTACATATTTTATTGCTCCTTTAAAAATTGCTTCCAATAGGGTAAAAATGGAGCTATGAAAACATTGCTTTAAATGCATAAAACAAGCATTAAGATAATATGTGAGCTACCTGGAACATGGCTTTGATTCCAGAGGCAAAGGTTTCATCCTTCTGTTAGAATTTAAAATACAGTGTAATCACCCTAGAGAAGAGATGCGTATGTGAAACTGGTGTGTTATAAGGGCAAATTGATTATTTTTTTCACTGATTTACTGATTTGCCCTGCTTTGTACCAGTTTCTTTGCTAGGTACCAAGAACATAAAGGAAGATGAGACATGGTCCCATCCTAAGAGGTCGCAGTGTGGTCTGTGAGAGGGAGGTGGAAATAACTACACCACATGATGAGCAGTCCTTCAGTGATTTCCCAGTCTGGATAGATCTGAGTCTTCACCCTAACTCCTCCTTAAGGGTAGGGATGGTCTTGCTCATTTTTCTATTGTTAATACTCTGTATTGTACCTGAACTGTAGGAGGAGCTAAAACATCTCTGTTGAATTTGATGAATACAATTTATTCTAAAGGTAGAAGCAGCAAGGCAGACAAACTTGCTAAACACAATGCCAGATGTCCATGGCTGCTTTTCTTGCTTGCTAACAGTGACGCAGAATGTATTTTTGGCATATAGCTGCAGGTGTGCTAACCTCCCAGGTGACCTTCTCTCTCCTCTGCAGTGGCAGTGTGGTTGTCTCTAGGGATCTCTGCTTTGAGAAGCAGTTTTGGGCCTTCCTGAGCTACTGGGGCTCTTCCCAATTCTTCATTTCTATGTCTCCTAATGTAGCTGACACACTGTGGAAGAAATACAGGAGGAAGCATAGAGGAAATGCCTCCTTCTTTTAGACAAGGAAGTGCATTATTATTATTATTATTATGAAAGCCCAAAATAGGAGTATCTAGCTCTCTGAAAATTAAAACACTTTGGGCTCATAGCTGAATTTGCAGTGATTTTTTTCAATAAGATATGAGGTATAAAGGCAAAAAGCCTCACTCACAAGAGGCTTCATTACAACTAGCACTTTGGTGTGACTTTCAACAGGCAGTTTTTGTGCATTAATGGGTTCTCAGGTAATTTCCTATATGAAATAAATGCGTCCATGGCATTAGCTGTCTTTGCCCCCATAATAATGCTATATTTTAGGACATTTGAGCAAAAATTTAGTTGAATTGCATTGTTACAAGTAAAATAGTTCATGGTGTTGCAGGTATAGCTCAGTTGATTGAGCACTAGCCAATGAGCAAAAGGTTCAGGAATGGAGTCTGAGTCCTGTCTTGGATCAAAAAAATGAGTCCATACCATGTAAAACAGAAAATATGCCCAATGTTAGGATAGGATTGTCTAGTATATCCTGTAAACAACTATAAGATAGCACAGAAAATGGGACAGTGAGCAATAGATTAGGTATGAGAGCTCAGGTTAAGGACTGGATGTTAGGGGCTTGAAGAGCAGTTGATAGAGAGGGGATCCAGGTGCCTGATCAAGTGGATGATGATGACAAAAGTAACAGAAAGTGAAATAGAAGGAACATTTCAATCAGATGATACAGAAATAGAAGGTGGATAGTTTGAAAAATTCACCTTGCTCCAGGCACAATTTTCACCTGTTATTTCATTTATTGGTATTTAGAACTGCCTTGAATGAAGCAGTCTGCAGTGTTATTCTTTGTTCTGAAATGAAGACTAAGACATTTTTAACTCTTCCAACAATATTATCTCTCTCATTAGTGTCTATAACGTACAACAATCACCTTTATTCACAACATGACACATTATCCTGACAGAACATTTGGAGAACACAGATAAGTGACCAGAACAAAATAAATGACTTTGACATAGTGTCTTGTACTTCTCATTGGTGAACCTGTATCCCTATTTAAACGATTTGTTTTTTCCCTTTCACTCTCCAAATTATACCAACATCAAATACAGTGAAAACAGGGGTTATGCCATGGGGGAGGGACATACAAAGCAACAAAAAATCACATGGTACCTAAATAAATACATTAGAAACAATAACAAGGAAGAAAAAACCACTTGTGTCCTTATCTTGTGGTTCATTTCACTTAACACCATCTTATCTGACCTTTCCTGCTTGTCTCAGACATATACTAGTTATTGCAAATAAGGGAAACCGTGGGTCCTATGTTTCTTTGGGCCTGGCTTACTTCACTTAATAGAATTTTTTCCAAGTCTTTCCATTTCCTAACAAATGGGGCAATGTCATTCTTTCTAGTGGAGGCATAGAATTCCATTGTGTATATATACCACATTTTCTTGATCCATTCATCTACTGAGGGGAATCTGGGTTGGTTCCATATCTTAGCTATGGTAAATAATGCACAACATAGTTGTTCTGGTAGCTTTAGTATGGTCTTGTTTGTGATCATTCGAGTAAATGCCCCAAAGTGGGATTGCTGGGTCATAGGGGAGTTCTATGTGGAGTCTTTTGAGGAACCTCCATACTACTTTCCAAAGTGGTTGAACAAGTTTACACTCCCATCAACAATGCAGTAGGGTTCTTCCTTCTGTCCACATCCTCTCCAGTATCTGTTATTATTAGAATTCTTGATTATAGCCATTCTAACTGGGATGAGGTGGTATCTCAATGTTTTGATTTGCATTTCTTTTATGGCTAGAGAGTTTGAGCATTTCTTTATGTTTATATTGGCCATTCTTATTTCCTCTTCAGAGAAGTTTCTCATTCAGTCTTTAGCCCACTTATTTATTGGGCAGTTGTTTCTTTGAGTATTTGTTGTTGGGGGATTTAATTTTTTGAGTTCCAGGTGTATTTTAGATATGAGATCCTTGTCCGTTGTATGGCTAATGAAGATCTTTTCCCAATCCATGGGCTTTCTATTGATATTGTTAGCTATGTCCTTTTCCATGAGAACTTTACAATTTAGGTGGGGGTGGAGGGGGATGTAGTTGTAGAGATGGGAGGGAAGGGATGGTAGGGGAAAAACAAAGAAGGCAACAATGCTTGATAAGAAATGTACTCATTATCTTGCCCATGTAACTGTAACCCCTCTGTACAATATTTTCACAATAAAAAACTTATTTAAAAAATACATGACTTCAATGCAGCCACTCCAAAATATCTATTGTTCATATTTGAACACAAAACTCTGTTATCCCCTGAATAAGTGTTTCCTCAAAGCTCCTGGGTTGAAACCTAACCTCTGAGGAGATGGTATCAGGAGGGAGCCTCTGGGAGGTCGTGAGGATGGAGTCCTCAGGTCAAGATTATTGCTCATGCAATAAAGGCCTGATGGAGAGCAGGTGCTTGCCACATGAGCCTGCTCCAAGCCCTTTTTCCTCCCATTGTGTGAGGACACAGCAAGATGGCACCTCTATGAGGGATTGGTCCTCACCACACAATGCATCTGATCTTGAGCTTCCCAGATCCCAGAACTGTGAGCAATGTATTCCTATCTTTTAGAAATTACTCAGTCTAAGGTATTTTGTCATAGTAATCTGATCTGACCAGGCTTTATTTTCATAGAGGACAGTGGTTCAAAATACAGCCTCTGGAGCCTGGGTCATAATTATGGCTCTGTAACCTGCTAAGGGTGCCATTTTTACAATTTATCTGAATTGTTTATAAAAATGACACATCTCGGGGCTGGGAAGGTGGCTCAGTGGTAGAGCACTTGCCTTGCATGCTCGAGGCCCTGGGTTCAATTCCTCAGCACCACATAAGCAAAAAGAAAAAAGCTGGAAGTGTCGCTGTGGCTCAAGTGGTAGAGCACTAGCCTTGAGCTGAAGAGCTGAGGGACAGCGCCCAGGCCCAGAGTTCAGGCCCCATGACCGGACCCCCAAAAAATGACACATCTGGCTGCAGTCTCTTGGAGCCTCACTTTTCTCATGAAAAATGGGGATAGTAATAGTGCCATCTTCCCAGGATGTCTGTGAAGATTAAAATGATGAAAGGGGTGACAATGATCCAAGACAGAATGTACACAATGTACTTATAAGTTGACATGTTAACTCGAAACCACCTTGTGCAAAGATAATACTTGACTTAGAATACAACATATGTTAACCATTATGCTATTATTTTACAAAATTGGGATTATATCATAAAACTGACAGTATATAGATTTCTTCCAGCAGAAATAAACTTTTTTATACAGTCTTAAATGTTTTCAGTGGGTATGTATGTTCCTAAGACTCATATATATATATATATATATATATATATATATATATATATATATATATATGTATTACTCTGTATTTTACTGGGAATTTAGATTTTTCTAGGTAAGAATTTTCTCAGGTAAATGGCCCACATTTGCCTGAAGTTTCTTGGACACCCATAGTTTAAATTCTGCATTTCTGATTCACACTCACATACTTCTTTCCCCTACCCCACTTTGTAGTTGGCATTAACTGTCCTCATTCCCTTTGGGAAGCTTCCAGAAGGAAAATAAACAAAAACACTTTTTAATTTGTTGGGAATTCTATATGACTATACTTTACACATGAAGGCATAAACTCACTTATTGTATATTAGAAATTCAAGCTCTTCATCTAATAGATGATATGAGGAAGAAGTGGTTTTTCCTGTGTTCCATGCTATTGTTAGACAGCTCCCTAAGGCTGACTTATTTCTTTATTTTTTGTGCTGGTACAGGAGCTTGAACTCAGGGCCTGGGTGCTATATTTTAACTTTTTATCTTGCTCTATCACTGAGCCACAACTCCAATTCTGTCTTATTGTTAGTTAATTGGAGATAAGAGTCTCATGGACTGGGTTGGCTTTGAATCATGATCTTCATATCTCAACCTTCTAATTAGCTAAAATTACAGACCTTAGCCACCTACCCTTAGCAAATCGACAACGTGTGTGTGTTCACACATGAGTGTGTTCGTATGTGTGTTCTGGTCCTGGGGCTTGAATTAAGGGCTCTCAAGGCTAGTGCTCCACAGCTCAACTTCCTCATTTCTTTATCTTTACCTTCTAGTTTGTCAGCTAGTGCATGGAGGAAGTCAATAATATTTTTTAAGCAAGTAATATTTTGAAATAACTTAACAGCTTCCTGGGTTTTGTGGCAGAAAAGGACTACAGAGGTATGGAGATGGAGTTCTAGAGATGAACTATTATCATACAGTATTAGGGATGAGTTGATAGAACAATTCAGGCCCTGGGAGTGATAAGGAAAGCCAGAAGACATACCCTAGTTTGTTAAGGTAGGTATCATGTAAAGAAAGGATTAAGCAAATTCCAACTTGCTCCAAAGGTAACAAAAATATCAACTTCTTGATAGGACAACAGCAGCATAATATAATTAAGAAACTCTTTATAATTAGTATTAATCGAAACTGAAATGTGTTCTCAAGGAAGGAAATGGATAGCCCCTAATTGTATGTAAGAATTGTATGGAAGAACTGGTCAAGAATTTTAAAGGAAAAATAGCTAAAAGCTCTACAAAAATAAGATAAAATGATTTTGAGAATATTTATCTTGATAGGCAGGAAGTTATGTTTTCCTTATTGATTGTTGCTTTGTGTTTTTTTGAGTAGAAATCCATTATCTTTCTCATTATAAATGGTATTAGATAAATGCTAATGTCTTCCTTGACCTAAGATTCTATGTTTTAGAATAATAATTTGATTGCTAATTCAGTATGCTACACACAGTAGGAGTTCAAAAGATAAATTTAAATTAGCTCTTAAGTCTGGAAAATCGACATTTAAGATAAATTAAAGCTACATGCATTTCAACAACTTGATTGAACTCAGCTGGTCTCAACGAACTATATCAGTAGATCACACTAGGAGTATTAAATATTCATTTGCTTTTTTAACTAGAAAAAGTTGAAATTAAAAGAATAAATTTGGATGGATTTTAATGTGGTGAGATGAAAAGTATTCTGCTTTTGGCTTTCTGAATTATTATATCAAATTATTTCCCAGAATAAAATAAATCCTTACATGAAGATGAGAATACGCTTTTATTGCACCTCAAGTTGAGAGTTATAGAGGAAGAGCCTTTGTATCATCATACCATCTGAAATCTAGCTTAAGATGTCACAGAAATGTAGCACATTCCAAGATGCCTTCATTTCTCCAGATTTCACATCAGTATTGGAAGTGGAGGTCCTATCAAGCTCATACTTGAATTCTGGGAAAGATCCTGCTCCTATAGCAATCAAAGCTCTGATGAGCATCCCAGCTCACATCTGTGATATACATTTTGCTCTTCCAGCCAGAAGAGTGGATTAAAAAATAGCAAAAGATGATGTCTGATGTTTCTTTGGCTTCTCTTCCTTCCTTGCTCCCTAATCCCATTAGAATATTTTTATATTTAATATTCATATCCAGTATTTCACTTTTCTTCTCAACAATGTTTTAGACAATGATAAAAAGGTCATGTCTCAGGTTTTCCACTGGCTAGCCTATTCAAGCAATGCCCCTTTCTCAACTAATTAGAGAATTATAATATCCAAAGGCAGGGAGATTATCAAATTTCAGACATTACTCTGATCTCACTGAGACTTAGCAAATACACAGTGGTGTTCACCATGGAACCAAGGGCTCAGAGTTCTTTCTGACCTAGGACCTCACACAGCCATTGCTAATCTGTCATAGAACTGGCACAAGAGGTGACATCTATTTGTTTTCCAGATGAGAAATCAAAGGTTCTTTAGCAACATGTCCTATTTTGACAATCATAATCATGTTTCAGAATCATATCTATAAAATAAGACTCATTTTATATGTATCCTATTGGTTTGATTTTTTAATGGCACTATGAGAAATATGAAAAAGAAAAGCACATTTTAAAAGTACCTCTACTGCTGCCTTTGCCCTTTCAAATTCCTCTTCCAAGGAGTGGTTTCTGGAAAGTAATGCACTTCCCCAGCGATGTTCCTTGGTCAGTCGGGCCTGAAATAAACCAAATATAAAGTGTTAAATTATTAGATTACATGACACAAGCAATTAAGTGTTTCTTTTCCCATGCTATTTTCTCAGAAGTATTTCTAAATGATGTTATTTTTGGAGTATCTTTCAAGATTTATGCCCTTATTGGTATGTCTCAATGTTTATGAGCATATATGCATGTTTTTTCAGTAATGAGTCTCAGCTTAGTCATGTGAAAACCAGTCTCTACCCTCAAACATACTACTTCTATAAGTCTGTATTCCAAGTACTGATATTTTAGAAAAATCCCCCACTGATTCTAGTTTGTGACTAGATAATCTCTATTGTTAGGAGGACCAGAAGCCAAGATAGAAGTGTGGCTTTCAGGCCAGTTTCATATATACAGCAGGTCCTAACACAGAATCTGTTTTGCTTTGCCTTGCCATGTGAACTGGCACAGTCTTGTATTCTATATCTCAGGATATTTCCCTGCATGAAATAATCATGAGTCATTTAGGCAAAATCATGTCTGATAAGGCCAACTGCTTCGATGAATCACAGCTAAGGTGACATATATCTTAATTTAGTTAATTGCAAATGTTTGGAAAAAAATCACAAAAATAAGAGATGTGCCTAGAGAGCATACTTAGATCTTTATTTATTCACCCATGAGCAGAACATAGCAATATATTTTTAAAAACTGAACACAAATGGTATACTATTCTGTAATTCACTTGATTTTCACTCAACCATAAACTTGTGGAACACCCAAATATTTAGTATTTATGGATTCATTGACTTATGGGTGTTAGGGGTTTTGTCTCCCTGTATTTTTTTTGGGGGGGAGGGGAGCTTAGCACCATTTAGTATCACCGCTACCCAGGATGCATAAATAGAATTGTGATTCAAGTGAGTCATGGCAAAAAATGAGAGTATCAGTAAAATGGCTGGCGTGTGTGGTTCAAGTAGTAGAGCACATAAGCATCAGGCATAAGATAAATAATAATAGATGAAATACATTTACAAAAAAATAAAATAAGGGAGCCAGGATACAGCTCAGTGGTAGAGTGCTGGCCTTGCATGTACAAGGCTGTGGGCTCAGTCCTAAGCACCATAAAACAAAAAATAAAATGAAATAAATAAAACTAAATTAAAAATTACAATGAGATATTACTTCACAAGTGTTATAAGGGCTATTATTGAAAATCCAAAAGATAACAAGTGTTGAGAAGACATGGGAAAAATACCTATGACATGTTTTTTTTGCCCTTTGTATGTCTTAGAAAAATAAGAAAACATCAGAATTACTCACTTTGTGAGCTTCCAATTTATTTGTGATTCTGAAATATGTTTTTAAGCATGGCTTATAATAGCCCATCATCTGTTGATTCACTCCCTCCATCTGAGAAGGAGGAGCCCAGTAATCAGTTTTGATGAGCTGAAATGCTCTATGTGAATGATTTTCAAGTCGGCTATAAGTTGAATTTTTATTCTACCTCCATCATATTTTACTATATCTACATAACAAGCCATATATTCAAGAGCAGTGTGTTTCTGCCAATGAAAACATCTGTCTCTGATAACAAGTAGATTAATTTATGTACTCCCTTGCTTCTCTGTTTGGATGACTTGGTGTTTCAGGTATAGTATTAAACCTTGATTCGTGAAGTTTTTCTAATTAAACCATAGGTTGGAATTCACAGAATAGCATGAAATTTCTTAGTTCTAGCAAATCTTACTACATTGATAATATTTATTTTAAAAAACTGAAGAAGTAAAGTCTTTATAAATAACCATCTCAAATGATGCATTAAGCCTTCCTTAGACAGAAAACTACTGTAGTGCATTTTAAAGTGTATTTTGGAAGACAACATAAGGAATCACATACCAATTTTCCAAAGCACACTGTGCTCCCTTAGAGGAAAGCTGGTTAGTGGGTAAAAGGGTGGACAGTGTGGTGGGATGGAATCACACAAGCAGCAGGAGGGCAGCAGTCATTGGGATAATAAGATAAATGCATTGTGGGTTTCTATGGAAACCAACGACCCTAGCTGCTCCTCTGCCCCAGCTTGGTGTAGAACAGCCCACCTGGGCCAAGTCTTGCTCTGCTTTCAAAACAAATGTTTTATTGCTACATTAAATTGTTACAAGGATTCCAGTTTATGACACAGTACCAGTTACTTTAGGTGAATCTTAAATCTCTACCTATCAAGAAATGTTTTCCTAATAAGTGCCTTAATTTTTCATTTTAAAAAGATACATTTAGAATGAGCATAAAGAAAGAAAATACAAAATGCACTCTCCAGATTTAAAAAATACAGTTTCATGCTACATTTACAATTCATTAAGGTTTGCAGGATGATTTGTTCAGGAAGTTAGTCAACTTGTTTTTCAGCTGTTTTCTGGGAACACTAATGTCTTCTCTCCTGGAGAAGATGTTTTAGGAATGTTTCCATTTTCTTAGAACTACCACTGTACGTGGGCCCTCTTTCTCTCTAGCACTGAACAGTTGTGGGTCCACAGATTAGTTTCTTTATTTTTCTGTGTCCTAGTTTCCTTCTCTATATAATGGTATCAAATGGGCCAATGTACGTTAGAAATAATAGCATACAATAACACCTGCTGTTTTCACTTTTATCCATTGTATTTCACCTCAGATAACTTATTCCTCTTAATTTCAACATCATATCTAGAAAAACTCAAGGAAATCTCTTGCTCACGCCACTTAATTTCCTTAAATGATCAATTATACCTTAATTAGACTCCAGAATGCACCAACATGGGCACATATTTCAGAGATCTTTGTGTTGTGGTTTTAGGTCAAGGCAATAGCCTTGAACATTGTCAAAGGGGATGGAAAGATTGAGACCAACATCACTCTCAGTATCATAGAAGAGATGACCTTTAGCCATAAGAGAGAATAAACCCATTACCAGTTATACTGGAGTGATGGTCAAGCAATGGACAGATCTATTTCATATATAATCACTGCCAGTGATTATGTCCCAGGAAAAGATGTGTGACTTCACTGAGACTAAGAGTGCTTTTGAAGACTATCTTTAAATGATCTTTAGACTGCATGGAATTATTTGGATATTAGATATAATACATGAAAAGTGCACAGCAAGTCCCTAATAGCTTATTATTGTCATTACTGCTAATACAAGAACAATATTCTCTGGTATGCAATTTATTTTAATGTGACAATCAGAATACTGATGTATGTAATACCTTGTTCCAAAGGGCATAGATGTGAATGAGCACTCAGGATGTGACTTCCTTTTTTTATGGTTCTGTAGCACAAATAGTGCTAATACTGGAGTAGAATCAGATTTTGTATTGCAAAATGCTGGCAAAGTCAATGGCAGAACAAGGAAAATGTGCTAAGTACACAGTGAATTCATTAGCATGTTTCCCAGCAAAATATGTATATTTGTATAAATCAGTTATTCTTAGCATTGAGACAGTTACTAAGTAAGAAAGCAGAATAAAATACTTCAAACTTTTTCTAAAAAACACAAGTGAAATATTCATGAGACATTATCTACTTGAGCAGATGGCTTCACTGGACATGTGACTTTATTACCTGTGCTGGGGTCACTAATTCCAACTCCGAAGCTGACTCAGAGTTGAGGGCACTTTTGCCACCACTCAGTTCTGGCTGAGATCTGTGTTCCGCAGACCTGTAAAGGATGCATTACAGAAACCAATGTCATTGAGAGGAAATTCAGCTTGAAATTCACACAAGAAACATAGTTAAGTAGAGTCATTGAAAATCAGGATAATGAACCTCTCATCAGAGTTCTGGTGAAAATTATACATTTTATGAATTTCCATTATCTTGACCATTTATTTAAGTGGCCATAATGTGCTGTTACTGTTTTAAGTTAGAATTTTAGGCAGAAGGAAAAACTGACACAAAGCCACTTTGTTTCACAGAATTTCATTTTATGAAAAAACATTGTGTCTTTTTGTGGGGGACATTTCACAAAATATCTCTAGGTTGAACTTGAAACAACACAATAAGTTGAGTTCAAATGGGAAACAAAACCTGAATGGGAAACTTCCCTTTAAGACTCATATAAACATGATGAAATGAGTAGTTAGATTTTCTCAAAGTAATCAGTTACCCTTAATTATTGTATTATATGACAGTGGATGAGTGAGAAAGCCAGTGAAGATTGCCTATATAATCAGAAAACTTAATTAATATTGATGTGCCATGTTACATACTTTCTCTCATAAATATTTATATATATATATATATACATCATTTTAACTATCTCAGTCACACATTCAGAAAATTATCAACAAATGCTATATCACGAGACATCTCAAATCCTTATTGACTGAATTTAATTAATTCTTGACAGTTCACTTGACATAATTTACAGGTTGTAGAAGCCAAATTAATTAACATTGACCCATGAGGTTTTTATATGTAATACTAAGTATCTGGATTAATTTAACTAATTGTCTATTTCGGTATATGAAAGGAACTCTCACATAGTTGACACATACATGGCTATTTTCTATAGTCAGATTATCTTACCATAAAAGCTCTTTTGATCCAGCTCTAGATGAACATGATTTTCTCTCTGCCATTGGATGCCCCTTGCTATTTCGATCTCCATGAAACTTAACATCATCCCATTTTTCCAGTTGTGTTTGAATGTCTACTAAGAGGTAAGATATGAGGGAGCCAGGGAGAGAGAACAAGGTAAAGATAGTAAAGAGATTGAATAAGATTGAAAAGTTTTATACAATCAAGCATTACCTCTCACACATAAAAGACCCAAGACCATCTTTTACCTTTTCAATGTGCCATTAAAATTTAATTAAAATATATGAAAGTAAGTAAAAATGAGAACTATGAAGACAAATTAAATTGCTTTTACAACTGAAGCACTCAGGGTGTGTGTGTGTGTGTGTGTGTGTGTGTGTGTGTGTGTGTGTGTGTGTGTGTGTGTGTGTGTATGTGAAGTCAGATCTTCATTTGGCTCATTTGCTCAAGTCTGGCAGTCTACCACTTGAAATACACCTCCACATTCCAGTTTTTTTTTGCTGGTTAATTAGAAAGAAGAGTCTTTTAGACATGTTTGCCTGGGCTCCTTCAAACTATGATTCCCAGATTTAGCCTCCTGAATAGCGAGGATTACAGGCTTCAGCCACCAGCACATGGCGAAAGTTGTTTCTACCTGTCACAGGGCTCACATGTTCTTTAAGGCCCATCTGCTGGCATATAAATTTCAATTCCCAAATCTTGTTCTAATATCTCTTAATCTTTCTCTTCCCTTTGTTAGCACTGGTTCTCTGTATTGTCATTCTTGCCTTTAGTCTTGTCTTCATCCATCCACCAGAGAAGGATTTTTCCTTTTGTTAAAATAGAATTTGTTGCGGTCAGTCCTGTCAGTTAAGCCCTTTGAATAAAACCCCCCTTTTCCCAATCTTTATCCTTCAGCCCCGTGGTACTGGAAGGCCTTACTGCTGCTCTATAGGAGCTCCACAACTTGAACTCTCTTTCCTGTAGCATCCTGCCTTTTAAATTTTACGTTTGAGAATGTGTCTCACTAACTTTGCCTGGACTAGCCTCAAACTCAGGATTCTTCTGCCTTAGCTTGCACAGGAGCTGGGACAACAGGTGTGTGCAACCTTGCCCAACTTCAATCCCAATCTTAAGGGAATGGCACCCAAGGATTGCAATTCAGTAGTGACTGAAACTCAGACATTTTAGTAACTGTGAAATTGCAATTCACTACAATATTTATATTTAATTCCAAATACATATTTAAATCTACTAGACTGTAAACCTGATAAAGGGAACACAAAATTATATTATTATTACTATTATTATTCCATTATCATCATCATTATTATCATCATCATCATCCTGCTAGTCCTGAGGCTGAACTCTGGGCTTTTGTGCTCAAGGCTAGCACTCTATCACTTGGGCCACAGCTCCACTGTGATTAAATGGAGATAATTCTCATGAACTTTCCTGCCTGGGTTGGCTTCAAACTATGATCAGATCTCAGTCTCTTGAGTAGTTACGATTATAAGCATGAGCTATTAGTGCCTGGCAAGACAAGGATATATAAATATATATATATATATATATATATATTTTTTGGGGTCCGGTCGTGGGGCCTGGGCGCTGTCCCTCAGCTCTTCAGCTCAAGACTAGCATTCTACCACTTGAGCCACAGTGCCACTTCCGGCTTTTTTCTTTTTGCTTATGTGGTGCTGAGGAATCAAATCCAGAGCCTCATGCATGCAAGGCAAATGCTCTACCACTGAGCTACCTTCCCAGCCCCAAGACAAGGATATATTATTTTTGTATTCCTAGAACATAGAAAATGCCCACAATTCAGGGCATCTTAAAAAATATTTATGGGGCAAATGAATAAATTAATCGGCCATCTAACATACGTATCATGGTAGAAAGTGATTTCACACATATATGTATACATACATATACATATATCCTACTTATTCTTCCGAACATTATAAATAGGTATGAATAAAATCACTTTATGAGCATATATATATATATTCACCACATATTTATGTACACAAAGAGCAGTTAGTAACAGGCAGAGATAACTTTCTGAAGTTCCTACCAGTTTTCTTTCTCCTGAGAAAACAGAGCTTGATTTGACTGATTCAATCAGCTGATGATTAAGCTGTTTTTTTTTCTCCCCTCAGGAAGATCAAAGTATGTGCATTAATGTTCACTACAGTGAAGCAAAAGTTCTAGCTCTTCTTAGTAACTTAGAGATCTTGGGACAAGTTAAAATTTAAATTTGGTTTCTCACATATTTCCAGGTTCTGATAATTGAATGAGACAATAATATGTCTCATGCAAACAGTGCAGCATGATTCCAGGAAAATACTACATGGTAATTATTGTTATCATTAACTTGGACATGTACATTCTAATGTTTACTTTGGCTATTGTTATCTCTTTGTATTGGAGTTGTTTATTCATGTATCTTTCTGTCTCCTGCCCTAGATTGAAGCAAGATGCATCTTTTATTTGAAACTATTGAATCTAATATGGTGCCTGCTTTCTATGACTAGCAAATTACTTGTGGGCTGAATGAGTGCATCAATACTAGTTACGTAAAGTTGAGCTCCTTGATGGGCATTCAATCCAAGCACAAAAGTTTATGCCTTGCCCAGTTTCTTACATGGACTTTTCCTTTTCTATTGTTTAATTCACTTTTGTCAGCTGTGGGGCTTCCCTGTTGTATCACTACTACCATCAGTAGTAGAAGGTTTGGCAATGGCCGGAAACAACTACTCCTTACCTAAATCTAAGGATGAAGTCTCTGTGACTTGGAGGGGCTGGCCTCTCTGCTCAACATCTGTGCTGATGAGGTCAGGTCCCTCAGCCTTTTTCTTGAGAGATGAAGTTTTGGATGAAGGTTCTGACTTCTTGGCTTTGCTTTGAGTCTGGGAGACTGGTTCACTCAGGTCGAGGAGATCTAAGCCTGTAGTCAACACTAGCAGACACAAACAGATAAGGTTAAGTTAAGCCCAGTTACTGCCTTGTAGTTACTTTTTAAAAATAGGTTTCAGTTGAGTACACAGAGATCTTATGGGTATAGTTTAGGTTAGAAACAGCATATTAAATTGGCTTCCCGTTGATTTATAAACTGTTAGGTGGGGAAGTTTGCTGTGTATTCTATATTTTGCACATGGATGAGGCAGAACTTAGATCTCCCTTAGCTATGATGAATTTTGACCAAAATTAACATGACAAAATGCAATCTGAGGTCAGGTAAAAATGTATTGTTTTGCTTCATTTCTAAAAAAGGATTCTTTAAATTATAGTTTTCCTGGAGAAGGCTGAACTTGTCATGGTCAGAACCACAGTGAAGTTTCTGAAGGCCTCTATTTTAAACAGTGAAATTTATGGGGTATAAAGAAATGTTCTTAATCATCTTTTATTTAATTAAACAGCTCAATCAGCAAATGGCATGTTGTTTGCACTAACTCTGGAGAGGTATTTTATAATCCATAATTGATGAATAGGTACACATGTTGATGAATAAGTACACAGGTTAATGTGCAAATTAAAATATGCAAGTTTAATATCAATGTAACCAAGTATAAGACTCATACACTTTCAATTCCTAGCTGGCTGATTCTACTGTATTTAACACTTTAAGGAAGGTAGATATAGCAGTTTGTTGAGGCAAATGAGAATTTAAAGGAAGCTTTTGAAATTTCCAGTTCTTTCCTTTATAGTGAAAGTAACTAGTATTTGACAAGCTCATTATGTACATAGAAAATTTAGATTAGAGAAGGTCCCTCCAGACCTACTCTCCACCAGGCTGTGCTATGTCATTTCTCAGTATAGAGGCTGTGGATCAGTCCTGGTGTCTTCCTGGCCTAGCACTCTTCACTCAGCCAGCTAAAGAAAATCACTGTCTACAATACTGTCTGCATCCTCTAAGCTTAGTAAATCATGGTCTGCAACACTGACTGCTGTTCTCCTGTCATATCCTAGCTTTACCTCCAGATGGAGAATGGATTTTGCAGCTGCCTCAACACCTCTCCATCTGCTTGCACCCAAGGAAGGGCCTGGGATCAACTAAACCTTCAACGCAGATTTCTTTAGTACTGCACCACCTGCCTGAGCTAACCATGCCCAGGGGAATCTTCAGAGTTGCAAGGATTGTGAATCTTTGTACTAGAGATTGGACGTAGAGCTTTGACTTGCTACAGAAGTACCAGAGCCATGTCTCCAATGCTTTTGTTTTGTCTTGTCTTTGAAATAAGGTCTCTTAATTTAGCCTTTTTGCCTCTGCCTATCAAGTAGCTTGGATCACAATATTACCACTATGTCTAAATTTTCTTATTTTCTGAATTCAATTCCAAATCACAATGATTGGATACTATTGGTGAAATAGAGAGATCTGGTTCTACCAGTTTAGGTGTGCCTTGAATTGAGTGTCTTGACAAGTCTGTGTTTCAGTTTCCTGATCTGGAAACAGAGTTAACGGTCTTTGAGAGTTACGAGATGATGAGCATATGATCTAATGTGTGTAAGTTCTAGGCTATGGTAGGCAGTCAGGAAATGTTATTTCTGAGTTGGGAGTGTGGCTCTTTGGTACAATGCTTACCCAGCTAAGTGTAAGGACCTGGGTTCTATCTGCACTTCACATATGTATAAACACAAATACTACTTCTATTCTTGGGAGGCCAGTTTACAATATTTTCATTTTCTTTTTGTTGTTCGCCTACTATTATTCTATTTTCCTCATTCCTTTCTATCTCAGGCAGGAATCAGGTCCACATATTTATACCAAGGACCACTACTGAGGATAAAACTGAAGATGAGATAAAGATACTGGATCTACAGAGGATTTTGTGGAGGAAATTGAACATAAAATAGCCTGAAAGTGTCAGTTTATCTCAATTGAGTCTTTCTGAGAAGATGGGAGCTACTTTTGAGCACTAAGATCATCTGAAATATGAGTTTTGTGTGGTTAAGAAATACTGGAGTACAGAGGGAAAGAAGTAGCTGTTGAGAACTAAGCTACCAGGCTTTATGTCTAAAATTTAAATCTAGCAGACAGCCATGGTCTGGGTGCCACATACTTTTTCTTTTATCAACATAATGGTTAAACAGAATTTTCAGATACAGTTAGGTTGTCAAAGAATCTAGACCCAATGTGATTTCCTTATAAAGAACACCAAGAACAATCTCAGGAATGCCACATACACTGTTTTACCAATTGTACAAACAAGACTTAGTCACTTGTTCTTTTGGAAGCAAATTATATAAGAATCATATACTTGTAAATAGGGAGTACATTTGTTACAAAATAATAATTGGTAAATACGAATTTAATTCTCTCTCTGCTTCTCACGGCTCAGAATAAAATGCTAAAGGAGTGGAGTGTGAGTTTGATCTGGGTTCAGTCACATTCTCTTCTTTTCCTCTCTACTATGTCCTGGGTACTTCTCTCTCTGCCCCTTTGTTCTTTTCCCTGAAAATACCAAACAAAAGCTTATCACAAACGCAGGACTTCACCCAGGTGATGAAAGAGGTGCCTTGGAGGTCAAAAGGTAAGCTTTCAAGTCCTGAGAACCACAATTGTAAGAACTGAAGAGGTTGGGTGCAGACTTTCAGGCTTTGAAGGAGACAAATCAAATTTTAGTGGCTGTGTATCTTTTATTTAAGACTTAAAAGTAAATGCCTGCAATTACAGTTTCTTGGAGGATCATGGTTTGAGGCCAGCACAAGTTAGCAAAATCTTAAGAATAAACAGAGGATGGTTGAGTATGTTTGTAATCACAGCTATGTTGTAGGCAGAAATAGAACCATGGTCTTAGACAAAAGTTCTACGCAGATGACAAAGGATAGCTTCCTGTTATAGTTGATGTGAAATTATCTGTCTGTCTGTCTGTATCTCCTTTCCTCTCTCTCCATATATATTTGATTATGTACATTAGTGTTGGATCCAGTAAAATATTTCTGAGTACAATCTTATTTCACATATCTATCCTTTCCTAAAGGGCCACATTTCATCACTCATAGGTTACAGGTTGTGGGAGTCTTTCCCTTCACTTCCATCTGCTGCAGGGGGGATTCCAAGTTTGGTGGCTCCTAAGCCACATCATCTATTGAAGCACTTTATCCTGTCTCTTCAGCTAAGTCAGTTTGGTTACTTGAAGTTATACAAACATTGTGCATAAAATAAGTCAACATAAGAAAACAACTGGGACTGCCTGTGTTTAAATCCTCACCCTGCTATGCATTAGCTATGGGGTTTCTCTCCTCCCTCCCTTCCTCTGTCTCTGTCTCTGTCTCTGTCTCTGTCTCTGTGTGTGTGTGTGTGTGTGTGTGTGTGTGTGTGTGTATGTGGCTTGTGTTGGTACTGGGGCTTGAACTCAGGGCCTGAATTTAGCTGTTTTGCTCAAGGCTTGCACCCTATCACTTGAGCCACAGCTCCACTTCTGGTTTTTTGGTGGTTAGTTGCTGAGTCTCATGGACCACTGGTCTTATGTAATCATTAGTGTTCTTCTAAGTAGAAGTCAGGAAGGTCATAAAGAAAATATATAAAAATGAAACAGATGCAATTGGGGATGAGGATTGAGGTTTGTAGACAGTTTTGGAGATTTTTTGTTTTTTTGTTTTTTTTTTGGGTCCGGTCGTGGGGTCTGAACTCTGGGCCTGGGTGCTGTCCCTCAGCTCTTCAGCTTAAGGCTAGCGCTCTACCACTTGAGCCACAGCACCACTTCCGGCTTCTTTTTTCTGCGTATGTGGTGCTGAGGAATCGAACCCAGGGCCTCAAGCATGCAAGGCAAGTGCTCTACCACTGAGCCACCTTCCCAGCCCCCAGTTTTGGAGATTTTTATACCGGTTATTTTGAAGACTGAGGAAAGATCTAAAAATCAACAATGATAGGTGTCCCCAAGAAGCTGGAAAAAGTAAGAAAACAAATTCTGTCCTAGAGCTCCTGAAGGAAAGTAGACTGATGAATCTTGATAGGAGCACTTCCAACTTCCACAACTTTAAAGTAATAAAACTGCATTGTTTTAGGCAATAAGTTTGTGGTGATTTTTTCAGACGTAATGGGAAACTAACACATCTGTTACTGAGTCTAGGAGGACTCAAAGACTCAACTATAGATGGGTGTCTCCAAGCATGCATAATTAACCCCTCTTCTCTAGCCTTCATCCATGTCTGGGGGCAGGGTGCAGAGTTTACAGATACAGTGTATTTATTTATTTATTTATTTTTAAGATACTGGTTATCTGGCCATTTGAAGAGTTTGAGGCATGATTTAAATAATTAATAACCTCAGAAGCTTTCTTTGTAAACCTTAATTCCATTGGCTGAAATTTCCTGAAAATCGATGATTAAAGTGTTTGTTTTCAACTTCTTCAGGTATACTTGATTGGAGAACATAGCATAGTGTATTAGAAAGCTGGCAAGTGGCACTGTGACTAAATATTAATTACTACATTAATTGAGTCCTGGGAAGGGAGGCCCCTTCAAAAGAATGAAATAGTACCTTGTAAGAAGCTTCCTTTAGACATTTTGTAGTACATTCAATGTTATTTGTACTACTATGTCATATTGGTCATGAATTAAATGGCAGTATCAGACACTTTCAAATATAGTTATATCAAAGGGATAAATAATTCAAACAACTTTTTCCTCTTCGCTGGAATATGTAATTACAACTCCTACTCAAATTTCTAAGCTCTCAAAAGATATGTGATTTGAGTTTGTGAACACTGAAGCTTCATAAAAATGTGTTTTGTAAATATGCTTATTTTTACAATAAAGATATTTTCGTAAATAGCTATAGCAGGGCCGGAAACTTTGTTATGTATAGTTCTTTTCTTATAATTAAAGTCTTGTATGTAAGTATATAAAACCTAAGTGAAGGAGGAGTAAGATTTTTTTTAACCCAAAAATGTTTGTTCTAAAACTTAATTCACCCAATAGCTCAAGTTAATGGATAAATGCCTTTAGATTATGTAGTGTGATGAATACAAACTAAGAAACCTGGTTTTCTCCTTGATCCTTAGCAGAGTCTGACTTGTGCTTTAATGTATATTAGATTTATTAGGAGATCAAAGAACAAATTATTGTTACAAAAATTATAGTATGACTCAAATAATCTTTTTTTTCTTCTTTTTTTGTAGACAAGGACTTACTAGGTATCCCAGACTGGCCTCAAATTTGTATAATCACTTTAAAATATTAGTTATTTCATTTGATTTATGAGTAAGTGTATATTTGTTTACTTTTAAAAATCAAACAGTTTCACAATTATTTTAGCTTGTGTTAAATATAAGGATGCAATTTAAGAAAGCCAGAGAATTAGGTGCCTCCCTGGATTATAGATGAAGTAAAGGAAAATTTGGATGTTAATAGAAAAACAAAAGAAAAATATCCTTATTTGATAAGCTTAGTTATCCTAAGTTCAGTTCCTATATAGTGTCTAGTGATATTACTGTTGAATTACTTCACCCTTTGTTCCAGCATTTCTGTGATTCACATAAGGAAATGGAAAGACCTGGAAAAAATTAAGTGAAGTAAGCCAGACCCAAAGAAACATAAGCACCACGATTTTCCTCATTTGTAATAATTAGAATATGTCTAGGATATTCTTAGGAAAGGATATGATAGCTGTGTGCAATGACCATATAAAATGATGCTTATTGAAATGAACCCCAAGAAATGGAAATAAGAGTTTTTTATATTGTACAGTTTTCAGTTTTTCTTCTTTCTTTTTTTTCCCCCTTTGGTTTATTCCCTGATGTCACTGCTTTTGATTTCTGTATCGTTTGTCTTGTGGAACTTTATTACCATAGGCTTAGGAAACTAAGAGGACAATACTGAAGGTTTTGTATGACAAGAAATTACCTTCTTTTGGTAGTCATCTAGAATTTCAGTATTTCATAGGTTTCCTTCCTTCCTTCCTTCCTGTCCCAACCCCCTCTTGTGTCCAGTACTAGAACTCAGGGCCTGAACCCTATTTCTTTGCTTTTTTGCTCAAGGCAGGCAGTCTATCACCTGAGCCATACTTCTACATCCAGTGTTCTCTTCTGTTAGAGACAAATGGTTTAGAACCACAATCTTCAGATCTCAGTCTCCCAAGTAGCTAGGTTTACAGGAGTGAGCCACTGGTGATAACTCCAGGTCTTTCTTTTAAATGTTAGATAATCAAGATGAAAAGCTTTTGAGACTAATCTTATGTGGCTCTTTCACATTGGGCCCTTCCTAAGTGCCTTAACTTTCTCATCAGTGGGAACTGGAAAGTGAAGAGTAATCCCTTAGTGCATCTATTTCTCATGGCTTTGCTGCTCTAAGAAACACAGGCTCTCTGGATTTTCTGGGGGTAGCTTTGCAATTTTGGAGGGCTAAGCTCCAGTTTCCTAGATTAGGAAGGTAAATCTAATTGAACAATGTTACCAAGGATGAAATTTATTTTCTTGATTACTCAGTGTGATAGTTGATTTTAGAAAATGATTGCTTAAGTACAGTAATGTTGTTTACTGATTTTTAAGAAAAGGGAAGTGTAAGGAATACTGTTTTCACCTGATACTAGCAGAAATGGTCATATTAGAATTTACATGGCATAAAGTACATTCATAGATCCTTTTATTTGGTCTTCTCAAGTGACTTATGAGATATGCTCTTAGTACTAGATGAGGCAACTAAGGGTAAGCTAGGTGAGAAAGCTCAGCAACTTGCCCATGGATACAGAGCTGGGGTTGGAATTCATGGAGTTTGACCTCAGAAACCTTGGATTATATTCCCACCTAAGGCACTCGTATTTGTCATTCATTCTTGCGTTTGCAAGTTTTAGTATTTTTTGGAAAAAGTCACAATTTCCTCCTTTTAAGATTTTCTTCAATATTTCTACCTACAATGAAAATATACAAGCCAGCAGCTAGCCAAGGACGTCATGGAAAAATGACACAAATTTAAGAAGACAGATGGGATTATTGACTTCTCTTTCTATGCAACTCTATATTACCTATCCAATATAAGCTTTGATCTTTGATTCTGAAAATTGTTTTTTCCATTTTTATTTGCATGCTGTTCCTTAGACTATGAATGTTGACCAAATGAGACTGATTCAGAAAGGCTAAAGTGCTGGAGAAGTATGTATTGTGCCAATGGAATTCAGCACTCCCTCCTGAGACATGTTTGAACCCTATATGTGCTAGTGCCAAGCAACTGAAGGCTCCCTGCTTAAGAAAGCTTAAGTCACTTTGGCACTGATCAGGGAATTTTTAAGAGGAAGAAATAACATGTCAACATGGGGAAAATAGACTTGAGTCTTTACTATCCAGTGGCTGCAGGACATTTTAGTTGTTTTAAAAAATCTACATTTTTATTGTACCTAACTTTTGTTTCACCACATATTTTGAAAAATAATTGATTAGGCCATCAACCAAAACTTGAAAATCCTTACTCTGAAATAGATACTTTGTTTCAGTGTGATGCAAATAAAAATGACAAGATATCAAGATAAACAAAGGCATAGAAAATTAACTGGTAACAGTGGAACTCTTAAGTTCTAGCAAAATTAATAGAGTAAAATACATTGTAATTTCTTTTTAAATAATCATAGGTTATATCTAATTTATTCTAAAGAGTATATGTCTAAAGTTTCATTTAGTTACAAGTATTATTCCCCACCTAAAATGGTTGTAAAAAAAGATGCACATTATATTATGGTTCAGATCAACTCTACTTGAGGCATAGTTAAAATAAAAGAATTACCAGCTGTATTGGATGTTACTGGCCTTGCAATAGCTTCCGATTTGGTTTCACAGAGAAAGTCATCGATGGAAGGACTCAGGAGGGGTCTGCTTTCTTGTTGCTCATTCACCAGCTGAGAACAAATGAACACAGGTGTCAAAGGTGTTCAACTGCAGGTGTTCAACTGCAGAATCAGAAGAATTAAAATGCAGCCTTGCAACAAAATGGGAATAGCAAGCCTACCTAAAATAAATAAATACATAAATAAATAATAAGGAGGGAAAGAAAGAAAAATATTACTACCAAGAGGTGGGGAATGAGCCTTTTAGCACCACTATCAAAGTTTTGGATGCAGCAAACGAGATTTAATAGCTTAAGCCTTTTTCTTCCTCTCAGAGTAGTTTTAGAATTATCTTCTAATTTCAACATGTGGAAAATGACACCTATTGAAGCACAGTTGTTACAGGACAATCCCATTCCTCACTTAGACATAAATCTCCCACTAAGATCTGGAAACAGAACTTGAGACTTAGAGGTGACTGGAGGCTCTGACCAGGAGTTGTTAGTCATGTCTATGAGGTGAGAATTATAAACATATGAATTAACACTCTTCTATCTTCCCTTTCTTCAGAAGCTAATGACCTAAACATGTCCCCTACATTTCCTTCCAGTGCATTTGCAATGCATAGCAAATCTTATTTGAGGGGAAAATGCTGTTATATTAACTGACTAGAGGATCTAGTAAATAAGTTTGTGAAAATGTATATGTAAAATAGACTCCTGTAAATTTAATTGTATTTTTCCATTGATCTGTTCTATAACTCTAGTAATCCTTTAGATTGCTTTGGGTCCCTAACTGGCAGTGACAGTTAATGATTCACCATACCTCTGTGTATCTAGGTTTTCTGCCGTTAAGTAAGGAAACACAGTTATGTTCTACAAATAATTAGCTCTGTATTAGTTTTACAGGAGGGGTCTGGCCTTTTAGTTTTCTATTTGTAATAAATAATGTGCCTTGGAGTCTTTTAGAGCTTACATGTAAGTTTGTATTTCAAGGTACAAGAATAAGGAACCAAGTGTTTTGGTGTAGGAACAAACCAAAGTATTTTATCTGCCTGTCCTCACAGTTCATTGTTTATTTTTTTGGCATAGGGTCTGTAGTTTCATAGTTCAGAGCTGAAGGAAGATACAAGAGGCATAAACAATAGTAAATATGGGAGGGAAATGTAATTCGGCTACTTCTGAAAGGGTAACATGGAAGTATTTAATGGTCATTTGGAGGTTGAAGCCAAGAGACCTTTTTGGTACTTGAATGTAATCACATTATCATTTAAACATGGTTATGTCTTGAATTTCCACTAAAGCTCAAGATTTTTTGAAAGCTTGGAATTTTTTCAGTATGCTGGTAGCTCATTCCTATAATCCTAGCTACTCAAGAGGCTGAGATCAGAGGATCATGGTTTGAAGCCAGCCTAGACAGGAAAGTCTGTCTCTTATCTCTAATCCACCACCAAAAAAGAAAAAAAGGTCAGAAGCAGAGTTGTGGCTCAAATGGTATAGTGCTAGCCTTGGGCAACAAAGCTAAGGGACAGTGGCCAAGTCCCGACTCTCAGGACCAGTGTAAACAGTTGAAAATATGATTTTTATTCATATTTAACTTGTAGAAATTATTGAGGATTATTGAAGGATGGCAAGGAAAATGCCCTTCTACTAATGTACAAGTTACAATGCTAGAGATATCTTCAATTATTGTTAGTTTTAGCGCTACCAAATATAAAGACTCACAAATTTCACCAGGAAACAGATTATCAAAAGTCTACTGGTTTTAACCTTTCTGAAAGGTTAATCTATGAGTGAAACTCTTGCGTTCCTTTACATTTTGGTCTCTGAACTTCAATGTTCTTGAGGATTACAGGATTGACTTACATTAAACTATTTTTAAGTGTTGAGAAACTGCAACTTTCCAATGTTTATGGATGAAATAAACTTATTTTTTGTAAATGCCATGGTCTACTTAAGTTTAGGAGTTATTTACAATATTTGATGACATAAAAGTCAATTTTTGTATCTAAATGTACTTGACAGTACTGCTGCAGAATATATATTACAATAGGAAGAAATGACTAAAAAGCATCAGTGGTTCTGTGAACTCTTCTGAAATTGTGAGTAGTATCCATAAATTTGTACCTCATGGATAGAGTTTATGTATAAACTATTTCCAAGGGAGCCACATATTAATATGCATGGGAGGTCAAACTTGCTCCTGTAAGTGCTTAATATAATGAATCCTTCTAGTGTATATCATAGCAATGTGCCCCTGACTTCATACTGAAACTGAAATCTGAATTCTGCTATTATAATCATTCAGGAGAGATGAAGCCAACATCAGATATGACACCACACTTTATCTACATGAATTGTTTTAACAAGCTTATAGTTACTAAACAGTGCATTATAGTTATTGTCTTATAGGATAAAATTATTAAGACTGAACTCTAAGTTGTTTTGTTTTTATTTTTGTTTTTGTTTGGTGGGAGGGTGGTACTGGGATTTGCACTCAGGGCCTCATGTTTAGTAGGCAAGGTACTCTATCTTAATTGAGCCATACTTCTAGCCAAAAACTTGGTGACTTTAAATTTTGACTTTAAAAATTGCTGGTGCTGGTGGCTCATGACTATAATCCTAGCTCACTCAGGAGGCTGAGATCTGAGGATCATGATTTGAAGTCAGCCAGGGGAGGAAGTTCCTGAGACTTATCTCCATTTAATCACCAACAAGCAAGAAGTGGAGGTATGGCTCAAGTGGTAGAGTGTTAGCCCTGAGAAAAAAGCTCAGGGACAGTGCCCAGGCCCTGAGTTCAAGTTCCAGAACCAACACACACACACACACATACACACACACACGAGCAACATGCACAAAGTCTGAATATGTGTCATAACTATCAGAAGCACTGCATCTCTAAGAAAAGTGTACTTTCATTAACATACAACTAAAGATAACTGAATCTTCTCCACTTAGTGATCATTTTAAAAAAATAGTCAAGTATCTCTTCTTCAAAATGCTTGGGGACAGAGAAGTACTATACTTTGGAATATTTGTAAATACATAATGAGCTATCTTGGGCCAGGACTCACATGGGTATGTATGTACATATGTATGTATGTACTTATTTATTTATTTTTGCAGCATCAGAGTCTCACACTTTCTAGCCAAGTGCTTTACTGCCTGAGCAATGCCCCAGTCCTTTTACTTTTCACTTGTTTATCAGAATTTTGCATTAACTTTTCCTGGGCTGGCCTTGAATGAAATTCTTCCTACCTCTTCTTTCTGAGTAGTGCAGACCAGGGTAGGTAGCATCACAATAGGGTTGTTTATGAAATAATAAAATTTCACTAACTTTTGCCATGCTTGCCCTCAAACTGTAATTCTTCTGTGTCTGCCTCCTGAATAGTTTGGATTATAAACATTTGCCACCACATTGGGTTCATATACACCTACATACACAGGAAGTTTTAGTCAATATTGTTGGTGTGCTCTGTTTTAGTTGTGGCCCATTTCACGTACCAGGCATGGAATTTTCCACTTTGGGCAACACATGAGTGCTCAAGAAATTTTAGACTTTCAGAGCATTTCAGATTTTCAGTTTAAGGACATTCAATCTGTTAAACTTTTATGCAATTATGCATTTTATTCCATGAAATTCCTTTATATTCTTACTTTGAATTTTTAAAAGGCTAAGAATTTATCTCTAAATATGAACTCTGCATCTGTAGGTAGAGAATGCTTAAGTTGCCTATAATTTTAGAACAGTAGGGTGCTTGGTTTTTGTAGTCATAGTTAGTCCTTAATGTTGAAAATTTTATACTTTAAATTTGATAGAATTCTGGAAGGTAAGGTTCTTATGTGCATCAGCATCTTAGTGGAAAAGCAAAGAAAGGGTACAGTTCAATGAGAGGCCTGTCCTTGTAGTAAACTCTTTAACAATGGTAATAGGGTACTTTTTTTTCTATCTCGAATTTCAGATATAGTTATGTATTTTCGGAAGAAAACACTTCAAGCAGATTTACTCTGCACTGAAGCAAGGAAACCAAAGGAGAGTGTATTTAGAGAGGCCCTGGGGAGTCCTGCGCTTTTCTCTTTTCTTAGACCTTTATCTATTAGAGTGTGGGCCTCTCCCATCCCTGTAATCTTACTTCTCATCGCAGCACACACCTGGCCTGATGGAAGGATATGATGGTCCACCCACCTTATATAAATCAAAGAGGGAGTTAACAAATCACTATCAGAGTCAGGGCTTTTAAGCTGATGTTGGGCAATGTCTTGAAGTAGCAAAGGACTCAGGTTTTCAGGTTAAGAAAATAAACCAGAGGGTGGATCTCCTGGAAAGGTAATTGAAACTGAATAGAAAGATATCAGGCTTTGATAAGTTATGGAAGGTGAAGCAAGTGATTCTGTGAAAGTAAATCTTTCCTTAGAAGTTCTGAGATCAGAGACTATTATGTCTTACTCATATTTCTGTTCTTTACAACTTCAAGTAAGATATCAACATGCAAAAAGGGTTTAATAATTGGCTGCCAAATGAGATAGTGACTTTGCAGAAGCAGAAGGCATAAGAATATCTTTCTCCAGTGGTTCAAATAAATTGTGTCTTCAGTTGCATGGATTTAGAGTTGTTTTACCCACAGAAGTACCAGTTTATTTTTACTTATACAGACAGAAATTGCTTTTCTCATGCTCTCTCCCTTCACTTTTAAACAAGTTTATAGTTTGTCCTTTTGCAACTTAAGAATAAATAAGTCTTTTTAGTCACAAAGGAAAATTTAAAACTAAACTGAATCTGCTAAGTCTAAACCTAACTTCACTTTCAAGTAGTATTTTTTCTTAGTTTTATTTGATAATACTTTATAAAAATTTCCTCATTTCCCACTTTATTTATCTTCACAGTATCTCTTGGTTTAACTTCCATATCTTCATCAAAGCCTGAAGTCTTTCTTTCTGGTACAAAGTATATTGATGTTATAAAAAGAAAAGTCAAGGGGCTGGGAAGGTGGCTCAGTGGTAGAGTGCTTGCCTTGCACGCCTGACGCCCTGGGTTCGATTCCTCAGCACCACATAAGCAAAAAGAAAAAAGCTGGAAGTGGCGCTGTGGCTCAAGTGGTAGAGTGCTAACCTTGAGCTGAA
>NW_012267391.1:1075373-1083914 GCF_000151885.1 Dipodomys ordii
GCTTTTTTCTTTTTGCTTATGTGGTGCTGAGGAATTGAACCCAGGGACTCCAGCATGCAAGGCAAATGCTCTACCACTGAGCCACCTTCCCAGCACACTTATTTATACTATTATAAGTTTAGAACAGTGCTATGTAATAGAAATATGATGAGTCTTGTAATTCAAACTTTTCAAGTAGCCATTTTTTAAAATAAAAAGAAACAACTTCAGAAATACCTTTTATTTAACCCAATATGCCTAAAATTTCCTTTCAACATAAGATGAACATAAAGACTATTAAAACAGTTATTTTCACCAATTGTTTTTGGATTAGATCTAGTAGCACATCTAAGATTTGAGAAGCTCAAAGTATTTAGATGCCTCAGACGTATAGGTCTAGAGAGGACTTTTCCTCAAAGACTTGAGGATTTATGTATTTTTCTTCTCTTTGAAATTTTTGTCCCTACATGCTTGTTTATATATTGTTTGATTAGTTACATGTCAATCAGGGCAGCATGACTTGAGCTTGTTTTGTTTTGCTAGTAGCACTGATATTAGAAATCTGGACCTTGTTTGCTAGGTAGATCTCTACCTCTTGTGCCCCACCTCCAGGCCCCTTCGCTTTGTCTAGGCCCGCCTAGAACATGATGATCCTATTTATGTTTCCCATGGTAGCCGGAATGATAGATATGAGCCACTATGCCTAATATACTGGCTGGGAGAGGTCTTGTAATTTTTACTCCAGCTGGCCTTGGGATATCTGTCTCCAGAATAGCTAGGACTAATGGTGTAAGTCACCAACATCTAGTTTAGTTTGTTGATACAGAATGAATTAATATATTAAACCAGAAGAACAACTCTCAGGGGACCAACAAATTCTAAATTTAGATCATCTAACCAATATTTCTATCTTGTTCACTTCATCCAATCTACTATAGATGGCATCACAAGTATATTTACCTAAATTGTTCCAAAAGTTGTGGAATATACCATATTAATCATATAGTTAAAATGCTGGAATAAAGGACTATTTTACAACTACAGTCTATTGAGTGAACCATTACTAAATAAGGTAAAAGCAATAAGGTTTATTGTGTATTTTATCCATTAAGATTATCCCAGAAACATTATTGGGAAAATAGTAATTAGCTCCAGATGTTTATGGAGTCCATGCCATGCAGCTGGCATGGACATATCAGTGATGGAGATGAGTTGATATATTCAGTAGTATGTATATAGTACTATGTCATAGAAGCTTTACAGGAAACACTGAAACAAATGTGTCAAGACACTGGTACATTCACACAGGATAACAATAAGAATGTGATATGGCACACGGAGTAGATGCTGTGGTTGCCATGGTAAGTACTCACTTTTTCAGATCATTCTGCATCTTTTTGGCTTGTGCACGCCACTGGTGCTTAGCAGGGAAGAAGCCAGTTGTGTATAGTAGAAAATGTGTATCAACTCATAAAACCACATTTGAGAAATAATTATGTCACCACTGTCACTTAATTCAGTTAATTATCAACACAAAAGGTGCATTCAATTTTATGAATCAGTTCTGTTTGGTGATTCATAAACTGGCCAGTATACACCAAGTTTATGAGGCATCAAAAAAAAGCATCACATAATCTTCATGCAGTGAAATTATAGCTAATATTGCATATACAGTTAATGCAACAATAGACAGGGATTAAAGAAGGAACTTGGTATACACAAATGTTCTGAATATAAGAGTATAGTAAAAATTAATTTCTTTCCTAAAAAATAAAAAAACAGACGTTTTGCATTAGATTTTACATCTAAGTTTAGGTTATACTGGTAATTCTGAATGTTTAGAAAGGATTATTTAAAAGTACAAAGTAATGCATGGTCTCATCCAATACTTATTGGAAGAATTGGAGCCTGTAGAGTCCTGATAGATGTAGCAGTTATGCCAACATCAGTGGATAAGAAGAGTATGGCTCCGGTGTCAACCAAGAACTTTACCTGAAGGGATGGGGAAGGAATATTTTGGACATAGAATCCACAAAGATCTGCCTCTGATAGGAAGGAGATAAATGTAAAACTGTACATATGGTATTGTACAAATTAAAGAATCCAGAACCTAATAAATATGGAGTCAACTTTTTTACAATTACTATTATATGTCCCTAGGAAAAGGCAGCTCCTCATTATGGTTAAAAAAAGTACCTTCCATAAAATGTATCCCAAAGTCCTGGGAATCTTTAATATATCTTTTAAAAATTATTCTATTTTGAAGTTATATGTTATCATTTTTGTTACTTACAAAGTACTTAGACTAAAGCAAAACCACACATGTTGGCAGCAGCTGTAGATGAGATCTGCTGATAGGATAAAAATAGTTGCCATAATTTAGCTTCTGATATAAATGTGTTTCATGAGGACTGTAAGTGGACACTTTTCTCATTCCAGACATGTGCATATAATCGGAACTGAATCACTGCGTTTACTATTGCATTATGGAAATAAAATGAAATGTTTAAAATAACAATCTAATCTAAATTATAAGATAAATGCAAGTAAAATATTTTTCATTTAAGAATTTAAATTTCACTTAGTGGTGATGAGTTGATTATACATATTTATGTAGATCTTACAGGGTGTTTCAAGAGTCCCCGAAGACATACAGGACCTACAGTCTCACAGTGTCTTTGCATAACAATGCAAACTTTACTATACTTGTTAGAATAAATACTGAAAAGGGCCCTCGTGCTTTTAATAGACCTGGTGTTTATGTTGTCGAGGTCATGAAGCATGAGAAGACTCACAAATGTCATTTTTTGCTTGGAGACTCAGGGACTTCTGGCTCATTCCTGTAAATTAGTTACCCACATAAATATGTATAGACAAATATGTAGTATGCATAGTCACAACAAAAATATATTTAACATACAAGAAAATTTAGTCAACTGGTAAACTGACATATGTATACAATATAACTGTATTTGTTCATAGGAATTTGGTTTTTTTGATTGTTATTCAAATGTGCCATTAACTTATTTCTTTCCCAAAGTTAACAAGACTCCTTTTAAAGAAGCAATATGTTTTACTTGCACGTACGTTTTCTTTTTTTTTTAAAGCTAGAGCTGTGTAATGAAAATTAATATCCATAAATAAATAACTAAATATATTTTCTTGTTTTTCTTTGTTAGCAATTTTGGTTTTCATTTATATTTGTGCAGTTGCTTCATGGAAACTGTCTTGAAAAAAAAATTGGCTCAGGAGTTAATGTTTTTCTCCTCTAGTTAATGATCACATTGTCTGATATATTAACATATGTCAGCTTCCTACAGGAACCCTATGGGTCTGCCCACCTGTGATGTCATAGTAAGGAGGGGCTTTTCTTCAGCAGACTCCTCCCTCGGTATCTCCTTCATCACCATGGCAACAGCCTTATCTGCCGCCCTAGAGCCTTTGCCCTATAACAGTGAAATCAACAATGACTTGTGTCAGGAGAAATCTTAACTTATGATTTATTACAAGATATTCTAATGTTTAAAGAGCAATCCAACAGAAATGAAGAGGCAGGCTGCTGCAATTGGAATCTTGAGGCTTTGGGCTGAGGAGAAAAACACACAAAATCTGAAAAAAGATTGTGAACTTTTAGTTAGCTACTTTTTTCACCTTCATGGCTAACATATTTAATTTTAACATATCTTTTATATGTATAATATATTTAAAGGCAATTAACATGACACAAACATTTTTAGAGTATCGATTTTAACATAATGAGCTGCCTATGATGTTCATTTATGAATATACAATCCCTAGATATTTTGAATGACAGGTCTTTTGGACAGGGTTGGGATCAGGATCTGACTCACACACAAGGCTTCTGCTGGGTGGTCTCTAGAGTCTGTCATTTTTGAAAGAATTGGCATTAAAAATATTTTTTAAAAATCTAATAAAATCTTGAAAATTCTTTAATGACTCGACATACCAATAATTCATCCCAGCTTCCTTTGTGGAGGTAGTGTGACCGATGAAAAAGATTAATTTTTTCTGTAATTTTCAATGGATTTTTGATGCCAGGAAAGTTTAGTTGAATTTTAGAAGTGTCTTTTAACTAAGGAACTCTATAAATCCAGAAGTAAAGATGATTCTAATTGAGGCACTGATCCTTCTATATCTCTCTCATTTTTTGCATGTTTTATACAAGCAGAATTTTGAATGATAAAAGGGTATGCTGTGTCATTTGAGTTTACCAGATTATTAGAACTTAAATATGATTTTAAAAAAGAAACAGCTGCCCAGTGGCTCATGCTTGTGACCCTAGCTACTCAGGTGGCTGAGATCTGAGGATCACAGTTCAAAGCCAGCCCAGGCAGGAAAGCAGGAAAGTCTGGAGACTTTTATCTGCAGTTAATCACAAAAAGCCAGAAGTGGTACTGTAACTCAAGTGGTAGAGCACTAGCCTTGAGCACAAAAACTCAGGGACAGTGTGTAGGTCCAGAGTTCAAACCACATGACAAGAACAAACACATAAAAACCCCACTCCTTCCCAAAAAAACCCACCCCCAAACATTACCTTCCAGCCCAATTAGAAACATTTGATACTATATAAAAATTGAATAATCTTTAAATAACTAATAAAAACTTTTATTTTCCCAGTTTTTGAGCAGAACCTTCTGGAAGTTTATACTAATAGAACAAAGCACTATCTGTGTTGTAAATTTATTTAAAGTATAAATACAGCCAGCAGAGATATCATAGGTAAAGGACAAAACTAGACCTATGAGGATGTGTTACCTGAAAAGGGAATTAAAACCTAGGGGCACTACTAATGCCAGAGCTTAATAAATCTTGCTCATTTCTATGCAATGCAAAAGGCTAAAACTGTATCATCTTGGGTAAGAACTTAGAAAGTAGGCTCACTCTCGGGAACAAAATGGTTTTCTTAAGCATTGAATTCCTAAAATGTAGCCAATAGCTTTTACTTAATGAGAACAAAGAGCAAGTTTTTGTACTGTTAATAGCGTTTAAAATGTGTAATTTGTTTACATTGCTGGAAGTTTGTCTCTTTTGTGTGTTTTGACTTGAAAACTAGCCCTACTGAATGATAACATGGTATTTCAAGATGCAACAACAAAATACTAGATTTTACTTAGCAGATGTATTGGTAGTCATTTTCATATGTGTTCTGAGATTATTAGACCAAAAATCCTTAGAATAACTAACTTCTGGAAGAAGAAAGGGAAATTTAATAGTTCAATGCCTAACAAGTTAAGAGTGCGTAAGAATTGCAGGTTTCTTCTTTAATGAAGTAATATAAACTTTCTAAAATAGAGATGTATATGATTTTGAATTCTAGGGAAAGATTTATTATGGCACTATTAAACTGTTTAACATTTTTCCAAATATAAAATTATTTGCTTGAAACATATGCTAATAACTTATTACATCTTTATAAGCTTCACTCATTTGCAGACTGAAGATGGTTTATAACAAGTACTTTTGCAGTTTATTTATGTTTTCAAAAGAGCAAAATTATTTGTGAAGAAGTCTTTTCATGCTCCAAGAAGTTTTAGTAATATAATAATAAACAAAGTGGCATGCTTATTTTTAAGTTCTTGCTATAGTTAAAAGAAGAAACCTAAGTCATACTACAAAAACTAATAATTCAGACTTTTCTTGGACTAAGAAAAAAGTCAATTGATAAGCATCTCAAAAAATTTCAGATCAAAATTTCAATATATTGTTTATTTGAAATGCTACCAATCAATAAACTACATAGATTATTTTTACATGTGCAACTATAATAGCTAGAATTAGCAACGGACATGCCATCTCACTAAAACAAAAACAGAAACAAAACAGAAATTAGTCCTTTCATGCTGAACTCTAGAACAAAGCAGTGGTCAGCTAGAAAGGATGGATAATTCACATGCGGTGCTTTTTACTTCTTGCAGAAAAACCCACCAAAGCCAGGGTCAGGTCACTTTTTTGAAGACAGTGCCACTTTTTCTTCAAGGTTACACCTACTACCTGAAAAGAGTCATGATACCCATGTTAGTGCCTGCTAGCAATGTTTTACTTTACAGCCTTTTGGCTTTTGAGATAATTCTCAGAGTCCCAATGTTTTACAGTCGTGGTTTAGTCTGAGGACAGAAAGGGAAGGTTTGCCACAATGACATCTCATGGCTCCAGAGACACTGACAAGTTCAGTGAATAAACTCATATATCAAAGCAAGATTTTCCCTCAGCTCCTAGAACTACCTCCACACCTGGTATCATAAAATTAAGTCATGTTATTTCTGACTTCTCCATTTATCTTGTGGGATAATGCTTTCAGAATTCAGAATATGGTATTTTTGCTTATCAGCAGCTCTGCAGGTATAACCATTCAGTTTTCTTTTTCTTTATGGAGGTCAGTGGCTTAACATATTCAAATACACAGGTGCGTGCGTGAGTGCACACACACACACATCATTCGGTCTTCAAACACAGTTTTCTAAATAAAACTTCACCAAAGGGTCAATAACACTGATCACTTCTAATTATGTGAAATAACATGAAGTCACTTAAATGTAAAATATATCCTGAAAATACACTCAAGCATCATGAGTAGTTTATATACTTTTGATTTTATGAACTTTATTTCCTATGACATTCTTATCAAGAACAGGAAAGACTAGTGAGATTTTAGAAGTTGATTATCACTTTATAACATCATCTAACAATTATTTCATCTCATTTCTTTTTAAATCACATGTGAAAAATCATTTTTCTCCGCGTTCTAGTGGAATGAAGATATCACTTTCCAGCCAAAAATAGTTATCACCATAAAGAGAAACTTTTTCCTTGCTTGTTGCTTTGCCATGGAAATTTTTTGGTATTTGTTTTTTATTACTGATTTCTACATCAATGAAATGTATAAAATGATAATCTAATGACTACTTCTTCAGAATAATCATTCTAACTTGTATTATAGAAATAGAAATAAATGAGACACAAAGAATATGGCAAGTGACTATGTTTCCTCTTACATGTGGGGGGCTAGATTTAACTTACAAACTCATAAGTAAATACGTATGCAAGTATATACAAATGTATCAACTAAAATATGGTAGAATCAAGAGAGATTTTAAATAGTATAATTCCTTAGAAAGCAAAAATGAAAGTTCAACAAAATAAAACCGGAAGCAAGTACTAGAAAGAGGTAGGGTGAGGTCAAGGGGAATGGGGTAAACTAATGAAGAGGAGGAGAGGTGGATGAGTAGGGGAGGGATTTGTGAGAATGTTGAAAGGGGTACAATGATCAAGATACACTGTATTCATAAATTGCTTTGTTAAATACAAGTACTTATAGATAATAATAAAATATCAAAAACAAAACCAAATGAAAAAAGTTCCTCAATTTTGTTCCACTTTGTTTTTTGTGTAATGGAAGATGCATAGTAGAAAATATTGGATGTCACAGGATCCTTTCATTGGATACTCAGCTATGAGACCTTGAGAATATCTTCAGATAAGTAGATAGTTGCCTTAGTCCTCTCAACTTAAAACTGTTTTGAGAAACTACCATGCTAAAACTTCTGAAGCAATTTTAGTTATTTGACCCATGACAATTCTGTGAGTAGATATAATCTTCTTTAGATAGTTGAGATGTTCAGAGAAGGTGTGATTTGATCAAGGCCTCAAAATCATTCTGTAGCTGAGCAAGCAGGGGACCTAGATCGGCCTCCTTGGCCTGCATGTTTTCTTCCTGCTACACAAGTATTCCCTGTTCCTCTGGTTGAGGAGGTTGGAAGAACTTATTTCATGCCTTCACTAACTGTCATAAATGTTATACCAATCAAAATTTAAATTTTAGGCTATAATCACTTGTCAGTATACTCACTCTCCAACTATAAGCATTTTTTGGGTGGTCTATAGGATTTAACCCAGGGTCTCAGGCTGGTAGGCAAGTGCTTTACCAGAGAACACTCATTTTTTGAGAAATATATTTGCTTCTCTGTTCTGGAAGAGTCAGTCAGCCATAAATTTCATTCAGAATTTCTTGCAAAATTCTCTAATTTCTTTTATCTTCATGGAAAACTAGCTGAAATATTTCATGTATGGAAACTTTATTCCAGAGTTCTTAGCAGCATTAAAAGCATTCTTATTAAGTGTTCGCTTCAGCAACACATATACTAAAATTGGAACGATACAGAGCAGATTAGCATGGCCCCTGCGCAAGGATGACACGCAAATTTGTGAAGCGTTCCATATTTTAAAAATAAAACTGGAACTCAAAAAATTAAATATCCAAACAACAAATCTTCAAAGAAACAACTGCCCAATAAATAAGTGGGCTAAAGACGTAAAGAGAAACTTCTCTGAAGAGGAAAGAAGGATGGCCAATAGACACATGAGGAAATGCTCAACCTCCCTAGCCATAAAAGAAATGCAAATCAAAACAACATTGAGATACTACCTCACTCCAGTTAGAATGGCTAAAATCAAGAACTCTAATAACAACAGATGCTGGAGGGGATGTGGACAGAAGGGAACCTTACTGCATTGTTGGTGGGAGTGTAAACTTGTTCAACCACA
>NW_012267391.1:1084774-1164851 GCF_000151885.1 Dipodomys ordii
ATTTATAAGATAATTTCTTTGTTGCTTTGTATATCCCTCCCCCACGGTATAACCCCTGCTTTCACTGTATTTGATGTCGGTATAATTTGTGGAGGGAAAGAGGAAAAACAAGTCGTTTAAATAGGGATACATGTGGACCCATTGCAACAATGAGAAGTACAAGCTGTCATGTCAAAAAACGAACTTTAAAACTGTTGGTGGGGGGGGGGAGAATTGGGTGGGGGGGGGGGGGGAAGGATGGGAAGGGATGGGAAGGGGAAACAAAGGAGGAGCCTACAATGCTTGATAAGAAATGTGCTCATTATGTTGCCCATGTAATTGTAACCCCTCTGTACAGTATTTTCACAATAAAAAAATAAAAATTAAAAAAAATCTGCTGGAATCTGAACTTACTCTCACTTTGTGAATATCATGAGAACTCTGTTAATATTAGAGTGATCTTCAGGATTGGAAAGAACTTTTCAAGTTGGCCTAAGAAGTTATTTGTATTCATCAGAAATAAAGGAAATTGGTTGGTTTCAAATAATACACAGTAACTATATTTTTCTCAAAATGTTGTATCAAGAAAGCACACTATCACTTCAGGTTATTTTGCTTTGTAGTTCCTTGTTTGAGGTAAAATATATGCAAAATGGAATGTCTACATGTGTGTAACTCACAGGCTATAACAGGGTGTTGGATAGTAGAAATTTATTATTATCCTGAAGAGTTCTTCACAACTCTTCAAGCAATAACCTGTTACCATTATAGAGATCACTATGGTTCTAAAATACTTTTGTCCCAATTGATTAGTTTTACTTATTCTCAAATTTAATAAAAAATGGAATATATTGAAAGCAAAAAAGAAATGTACTCATTATCTTGCCCATGTAATTGTAACTCCTCTGTACAGTATTTTCACAATAAAAAAGAAGTATTCTTATTAAATGTTAACTAAAGACCATATGTCATATTTACAAACATTTTCTTGAGGTCTATATAATACTTCAAATGACAAATTACACAAACAAGGTTCATTTGTCATTAATTTGCTAGTTATACACTGTGACTCCTAACATGACATTTGTAATTTTTAGAGTATTTTTTCTTATTCTTAATCCATTAGTAGTATTCTGGAGCTTATCCAAGATATTAAGCAAAAAAAATAGAAATATCTTCAGATAGAGGACAAGTAAAAGACCATAATACTATATAATTCTATTATATATGAATTTTAACAGCAGACTTTTTGTTTTGATTACAAAAATGACACATTGTTGCTAAAACTGGAGAAAAGAGAGAAATTGGAGGACAAGAACAACTAATATTTTCTTACATTTTTATAAAAATTATATTTCATATTTTACAATATTGGAGATTAAATTGGTTTTTTTGTAGGTTGAATGTTTTAAAGGTTTTAAAGTTATAAGTGTTACTCTTTTAGGTACATTTCCTCATGTACATATACACGTAAACAAACTCCTCTGTAACTTCAGCAACATTGTTGGAAATGTTATTTAGTTCTGTATATGCTAAAATCATATGCATGTCAGAAATGCTGCATTTTGGCTTAAGCACCTACAGGAAACTGGCCACACAAACTAACTTCTGATGGCTGTTCTTTCCTCTGTCTCATGTTCAGAGGTAGGTAAATGTCATGGTCTCTTCAAAATCCCAACATGGGAAAAGGTCAGATCAATGTTTCTCAAAAGCCCTTGAGCACGGGTGATCCCTGTCAGTCCTTTGAGTCCTTTCCCAACCAAGTGTGCTCTCACAAAGATTAAGGTTGGAGCTAGTCTGGTTTTATCTCACTCATACCCCCATCCCCAACAATGTTGTATGTATTTTTAAAGTCATAGAAATAGAATTTAAATCTAGGTACACTGGTTCTTACTAATTCTAAACATCAGATGCAGTTGTAATTAATTGGGAAGCAAGGACAGATCTCTCTTTTAATCAGATTCATACATGGGATTCACAAGTCCTAATGATTCTCCACTGGTTCACGGGTCCCCTGGGAATAATGTGATTTCTGATTGTCTAATGAGTAGTCAGGTTAGAACAAATAAGTTAGTGCCTCTCTACTTTAAACATAGAAAGTTTAAGAGAGGGGATTACCAATTAACCATATATTTCTCCCTCAGTATCTTTTAACCTGCTCAGATTTTTTTTTCCCGACCCAGGTGTATACTTCTCTAAGCCATTGTCTTTCTAAGGGAATCTCCTGAGATTAATAAGAAGTGACTCTAATTATGCTCTATTATGTACCTCCTGTGCTTTCTGTTTGGCTATGTGCTAATTGGCTCTTTTTGTTTTGTCCTTCTACACTGTGGATGGGTGATAGTAGGCATCAGGTAGGAGAGAGTAATGGGTGAGTCTCTGTGGTCTCTGGCTGCAAATCTATATCCATTAGGGTTGCTGGGATTCCAAGCCTGCCCTGTACATATTTACTTTCCTGAATGGATTATACAGAACAAGAAGGCCCTAGGCACTTTTGCCTTCATAGACCCATTCCACTATAAATAAATTTTAAATAATCATTTATTTATAATTGCCTCAGAATAAAGACAAACCCTATCCGGATTGGATTTGTTATTCCATATTCCGCTATTATGGAATAGTCCTTTCATGGGCTGATTCTAATATGTACTACAATGAAAACACTTAAAATTTCTGTGGGTTCTATATCCTATATCCACAATGCCTAATGGATGAATTGGCCCTTTGTTTGGTGCTGTGTTTAATGGAATCAGTATGGCATCCTAGCTTGTGTTGCTGTGTAGCTTCCTCAAGTAATCTAATCCAGAGGCCATTTATCTCCCAGCCTTTCCCACACTTAGGCCCTATACTGTGGTTACTCTATTCCCACCCCTGTTTTTGTTAGTGAATCAGGAATTCTTTAGTGCCAGTACTCACAAGTCTCATTGGGAGTACACGTTGTAGCTTTCATCTTGAAGTCCTTAAAACATATTCTCTATAAACTAGACCATTTGGGATTGAGGCAGAAAGCACTAGCAAATAATAAAAGTACTTTAGTACTTTATTCTTTCCTGCCACAGGGTCATTTTTGACCAGTCAGGAATGTATCTGAGAAAGTTCCATTAAATCTGTGTCTCCTCTTTTATTAAAAAAAATTATCTTGATGGGGGATGGGCAGGTGGGACGAATGATTGGGGACTGGGCTGGAGAAGAGGATAAAGGAGATTGAATATTGTCAAAATAGATTATTTGCAACTATGAAAATATGAGAAAATGAACTGGAGAAGTCATGTTTAGAAAAGGAGAGGAATAGGAAATCTTTTGAGGGGGGTTGAGTTTAATTGGGATACAGTGTAAATGTGTGGGGACGTAATAATGAAATGCCCTCTGTATAATAAATATAAGCTAACTTATTATCTTGCCCATGTAATTGTAACCCCTCTGTACAGTATTTTCACAAAAAAAGAATCTCTGTTTTAGAGACCTCTAAAGAATCTTTTTAGGAGACAACAACTTCACTAGCTATACAACGGACAAGGGTTTCATATCTAAAATATACCTGGAACTCAAAAAATTAAATCCCCCAACAACAAATCCTCAAAGAAACAACTGCCCAATAAATAAGTGGGCTAAAGACGTAAAGAGAAACTTCTCTGAAGAGGAAAGAAGGATGGCCAGTAGACACTTGAAGAAATGCTCAACCTTCCTAGCCATAAAAGAAATGCAAATAAAACAACATTAAGATACCATCTCACCCCAGTTAGAATGGCTAAAATCAAGAACTTTAATAACAACAGATGCTGGAGGGGATGTGGACAGAAGGGAACCTTACTGCATTGTTGAGTTCTTGATTATAGTCATTCTTAACTGAGGTGAGGTGGAATCTCAATGTTGTTTTGATTTTCACTTCTTTTATGGCTAGGGAGGTTGAAGACTAAGATTCTTATAGGTAAATATATGCTTGAGATCATGAAAAAGTTCCTTTGCATAAACAGGACTGCCTCTTGAGCTCTACTTACCAGTGATTGGATACATTCCCTTAACTTCTTGCCTTTAGTAAGTGGAATATACATCCAAATCAAAGAAAAGGGGATAATTCTATCTGCCTATGAAATTAGAGGCCTTTGCCCAAAGAAACATAGGTCCCATGGTTTCCCTTAATTGTAATAAGTAGTATATGTCTAGGACAAGTAGAAAAGGTCAAAAGCTATGTACATATGACCATATAAGATGATGTTAAGCTAAATGAACCACAAGATAGGGACACAAGTGTTTTTTTTCTTGCTATTATTTTTAATGTATTTATAATGTACTATGTGATTTTTTGTTTCTTTGGTATGGTCCTCCCCCATGTTTCCACTGTATTTGATTCCTGTGCCCTGCATCTTGTATATACATTTTTTCTATTTTGGGGAGAGGAAGGGGAAAAAACCCCAAAATGCTTAAATAGGGATACAGGGTGACCCACTGCTGTAATAATGAGATGTCCAAGACACTATGTTGAAAACGACCTTTACAACTTCAGGAGTGTCGGAGGGGATGGGGTGGGGGTCGGAGCAATTGGGGAAGTGGGGAGGGAAGGCATGGTGTGGGTAAAACAAAGGAGGGGGGGTAACAATGCTGGATAGGAAATGTACTCTGGGAAGGTGGCTCAGTGATAGAGTGGTTGCCTTGAATGCATGAGGCCCTGGGTTCGATTCCTCAGCACCACATAAGCAGAAAAAGTGGTAGAGCACTAGCCTTGAGCTGAAGAGCTGAGGGGCAGTGCCCAGTCCCAGAGTTCAGGCCCCACGACCAACAACAACAAAAAAAAGGAAATGTACTCATTACCTTATGTAACTGTAACCACTCCCTACAGTATCTTTACAATAAAAAATATTTAATAAAACACATTAGAGGCCTTTGAATGTTTAAGGCCATTATTTTGGAGCAAAGAGATTGAATTCTTTCCTTTTTAAAATAAATGACAGACCATATAAACATACTGTTACCAAATTATTGAATCTGAGTTAGCTAATTTATCCAGATGTTATAAGGTAGAATTACACTACAATGTTTTCACTGTAGAGGAGAACAATTAACTGTTGAACAGGAATTTACTTCCTTTATGAATATTTCAGGCAAATTCTGTTTCTAATTGATGAACCAGAACAGTGACATTGAAGCCTGCCTATTCAGTGGCCTTTGCTGTGACTTTCCTCATTTTCTGTCAGGTACCAATACTTTTTTTTTTTTAATGATTCATTACATAGTTACCCAATACCTTGGTTTTGTGATATAATTTAGGAAAAGGAAATTACAGAAATGAGGCCAAACTTACAAGTTATGCTCCTGTGTTTGACTTTCCTGAAACAGTTCCAAAAGATTAACTGAGACTTTCAGGATTCCTACCCTAAAATTCTGTGTCTGACTCTGGTGATATTTCTTGATATTTCCCTGGTAATCACTGGTATGTATGGCTTGACTCTTCTTAATGGCTCTGGGTTACTTTAAAGCCGATGAATGTTGTCTTTCCTCCTATGAAGAATTGGTGAAAGTATGGAGAGACCTCCGTGCTGTGAGCCACAGTTAGTATGCAAGCAAAGGAGTCAGGATGATTATACCTAACAGAGCCTGTTTGACCTTCAAGGGTCAGTAGAGGAAAAGAAAGGACAAAAGGAGAAGAAGGTCATATGGCTTATTGGTACCCTCACTGGGCTGGAGTCAAGGCAGAAGTTTCTATCTCAATTCTGCCTGCAGACTGCCAGCACTCTAATAAAGACTGTAAGATTCGAGCTTTTAAAATGTGGCTTCTCTGATAATTTACTTTACAACAATATCATTTAAAATTGTTCAAGAAGTTTTTTTCAACTTTCTACAAATTGATTCCTATATAACCCTTACATTTTCTTCACTATAGAACTCAGGTATATATCAGAAGAGATTAACATTCAAAACAGGTTTAGATTGAACTCAGTTTAAACTGCTAAATAATTCACTGTGTCTTTCAGGTCCCAAGAAAAAAGCAGTTGGTTAACTGATACTAATATTTTATTACATAAGTTGAAACTGATATTTATTCTAGATATATATGTACACATGAAAGAAAACATTCATTCTAGTTTAAAATTCTAGTTGTTCCCTTACTAACATATACTATTTTTAATTAAACTTTAAAAAGAGTCTCAGAAATGAGAAGAGGTCTTAGGTTCTCTACTTTATTCCTATAAATACTGAACTAAATAATACTTAAAACATTTTTAGCCTAACCAAATTTATCTGTAGCAAAACTTAATCTTCATTCCAGCTTCTTTCCATATCTAATAACAATACCACACTATTTCCTTCTAACCATTTATAACTTGTTCAGGTATAATAAGACAAAAAGTGCTAAGTGACCATTATTATCAGTTCTTTTCTCTGGACAATCTCCTATTTTGAAGAAAAATACAAGCAAGCCAGCTCATTTGAAGAACTGAGAAATTTCCTGTTATGTTTCACATACAGTCAATGTATATTGCCCCATCTTTGACAACCACATCTGGGAGAATCACCCAGCTATAAGATATACAATCAGTAATGATGCTGAAGCTTACGACAGCTTCATTCTTCCAAGAAAATAGTATGTTTAGCATATTGTATTTAGTAATGTAGAAAGTTGCATTAATGTGTGTTAATGCAACTTGGCATTAAAACTGTTGCCATTTTTTTAGTCATTCTTGAGGTGATAAAAATTCAATTAATTAGAATACCCCAATATCCTTGAATGTTCTCATTATATGAAACTTTATAGCTTTTCACTAGACATAAAAAATAAAGTTCCTTTTAATTTCAAATATATATATATATATACACAAGCAGACTGATATATATAATATATGCAGCCTGAATATATATAATTATGTATATATAAAACATATAAAATATGTATACTAAGCCTAAAAGCAGCTTATATGTGTGCTTTTAGGCCCAAAATATGATCATCAAAGTCACTGAAGGCTCAGTTATTCTAAAAGCCTTCTCACTGTTTCCCCTGAGGCCATGACGTAACTTTAGGTATAACTTAAGTGTTTTATAGATATTCAAAAGCATAAAAAAAGCTCCATTTTCTGGCCTTGATTTCCTTGACAAGTGTCTTTCCAACAGTATTGCAAATTATTTAAGAAAAATTTTTAATTTTATTAAAATTTCTCCCTACATTGTTACAAAACTTTTTATATTAGTCATCAAGATTTAGAACTTGTTTTTTTTTCTGCCTGACTTTTCCAAGAGCTTAAAAACAATTTGCTCAATAGTCTTAGATTTTGAACTCTTCTTTGAAAAGTGAAAATGAAGTTGGCACTTTTTCCTCACTGGAAAACAAAACCACACACCTTATTTTCTTTGAGACAATTTACTTAGAAATAGAAATGTAAGTCTTGGATTTGAATATTTTAATATGGTTGTGGTTTCAGTTACAACAATAAAACCAAAATTACATCACAGTAAACAAAGAAAGTGTCAGCATGGGGAAGACTTAAAATAGAATTTAAATAGATACAGAATTAATTGTCTAGTTACGTCTCTTTTGAGACTTATAGAGTTTTAGTTTGTTGTTTCAGTTTGTTGTGTGATGGCATATTTCCTATTAAGTCATGGAATCTTGAAGGAAAGGGGTTGAGGTCTGCAGGATCTTCTTTCATCCATCCCTCCTTTATAGCTCCCCACTTGACTGCTCTGAGCTATCAGGATGTTTTTAATCTTTGCAGAGGCTATTTTCTTCTCTTGGAATTCTTTTATCCTCTTAGTTACCTTTCCTCTTACTTCCTCCTCCTCCCACCACCCCCAGATTCAGCTCATCAGCCACTCTTTAGTTCTAGATTGTGAGTTTCTTGAGGTTTTTTTTTTGTTGGATTTCATTATACTTTTTTTAAAATGAAGACCTGTTGAATGGATGATTGAGTGAAATCATAGAAAGATGGTTAGACCATATGCAGTTCTGTATTCTAAAGACATCTTAAGGTTTAATCCAATCCTGTGTTAAAGAAGGATAGGACTATTTGCTTCCCATTCCCCTATACCCCCATCCTAGGTTTGGGATGGTAATGGCCACTGGCTATGAATTTAGTAGCCTTTTCCAGTTACTAAGAAAAAGCTGTTAAGAGGTTATAATAGCACATGGGCTCTTCTTATATTTCCTTCAAGTCCCTTGTAAAGACAATGGAAATTACATTTACTTTGGATTAAAATATACTTAGCAATATAGAAGAGAAAGAATTTAGCAGTAGGGAAGAGGAAAGTATAGAGATTGGCTAAAAAAGACTACAAAATCAAAACATTTAATTTTATAGCAATTTAGTTCTCTGTTCCATTGTTTTTACATGACTCCTATGATCTCTTCAAGCCCTCAGTAATTTCCTCTGAAAATGCAAGTGTATATTGTAATATGTATGATGCAGTCTTTACTTTTTTTATTTTTCTTTTTTTGGTAGGTCATGGGTGCTGTCCCTCAGCTCTTCAGCTCAAGGCAAGCACTCTACCACTTGAGCCAGAGCGCTACTTCTGGTTTTCTGGTGGTTTATTTGAGATAGGAGTCTCATGGACTTTCTTGTCCGGGCTGGCTTTGAACCATGATCTGCAGATCTTAGCCTCCTGAATAGCTAGAATGACAGGTGTGAGCCACTGGTACCCGACTTGAGGCAATCTTTTAGCTTGTAACTGAGGGAGGGTGCCAAGTTTCGAATTCAGACTGTCAAGGTGTGGAGAAAGAAGGGAAGACAGAGCAGAGACATATTTTGTTGTTGTTGTTTTGTACAGTGCCATATATGGAGAGTTCTGAAAAGTGCCTAAGCACTAAAAGCACTAAGTAGCTATTTTAGCACTCAAATATTTGTTGAATGAAGTCCACAAATAAGCCTATAAAGCAGAAGGGGAGCTCAGAGTCAGAGAGGATAGTATCTCTAGAATTTACAAAAATTTTGTGAAGTACTACTGGGATGGGATGTTGAATTTCACAGTTCAGGAGAACTGCTAGTCACTCTTGAGTTTTAGAGAGAACCTGCTGATATAGAGGTTAGATAAAATACAGGAGGAGAAACTATAACTTTAATAATTAAGGAAGTGTCTTAAGGAAGGTCCAGGACATTTATGTTCAGTAATATTGAGACGAACACAAATTAACTTAGTGGTAAGAGATGTGCAGAAAAGTCAACCAAGTTTTGAAGATTATTGGAAAAACGTTGAAAATTGCTACTATGTTTTATGTGAAAATACAGTGATTATGAGTTCTGCAAAGTAGAGAGCATTTTCTGATTTCTCTGAGTTCAACCATTTCCTGAACAATAGGATGGGGAAGGCACAGGACAGTGTTTATAAAGGCATCACAAGAGAAGATGGCTGGTATAAGGTGCCTTCTCTAATTTGCAGCCTCCAAGAATAAAAATATTTGATGTATAAACAATAAACATAAAAAATTCTTCTTCGAAGGAAACTACTCAGAGCTTTACACTTATTTGAAAAATGTTATTGTCCAAAGACGAGATCAGCATTAGATTATCTAGCTAAATGAGATAAACTACCAAATGGTATTAATCATGTTACAGATAACTCTCAGATGGGTCTCACCAACATATGTTTAGAGTAGTTATGATCATGTTGTAATTTCACAAAACAAGTGAAGGCCAAAGAGAAAAAGTTGCCCAAAGTCAGGCACTTAGCAATAGTGTTGGTAGTAGGAGTAGTAATATGGTTATCCCTCAGTGTCTAGGAGGATTGGCTCCAAGACCTCACTTGGATACCAAAACCTGAAGATGTTCAAGTCTTTTATATAAAAAGATGCCATATTTGAACAGACCTATGCATATCTTCCCATATACTTTCAATCATCTCTTCATTGCTTATCATACCTAAAATGATATAAAATGTTGTTACATTGTATATAGGCCAAAGTTCTTACAGAATGAAAATATTTGAGATTTTTTTCTCTGAGTTCCACAGTGCTATCAATTCTCTAGGATACTCTGTATTTTAGGCTAGTGTGAATTTCATACTAGACTTGGTCTCAATCAATCTAGTAGCTTCACATCTGTGAATCCTAGATTACTTTTTGTGTACACTTGTCATATGCCAAAAGGAAAAGATCAAGGAAGTTACAGCACACTCTGCCCAGCCTTTGACATTGGGAGATTAAACAGACTTCTTGAAACATTTCACATTTCCTTTAATAGTGCTGAAGTTAGGGAATATTGGTGGGATGTGAATATGGATTTAACTCTGAAGTTGAAGATCTGTCCACTAGTACAACAAGTTGTTACTTTCTACATACTTGATAAATATTGTAAAATATTTATCTACACTATTCAAATCAATTATTTAAACAAATATTATTTACATATACATATTTAAAATTGAATATTTAATTAAGATATGTGATAGGTAGCAGTAATATCAATCAATATAAGCAATACTTAAATATAAATAAGGACTCAGATTGTAGGTGTTGCAGGGTCAGCAAGACAGGATGTTTATTTACACTCAAGAATGGCTCTGGATGGGCCTTGAGTAGCTCATTGTCAGCATGTGCATGCATCACATTTGGTGAAGGGAAGGTAAATTTAGCAGATGCTTTTACTCAACCCTCTTACCTTTGAAATGGAAAACAAAACAAATCCTGGAAAGCAAATAACTTCTTTAAAATAGTTAAGTGTGAGAAACTATAAGATACACTTGACAAACTGTCCAGTGGACAAAGAAAGAATAGGAAACTGTTTCTCCCAATTCCCAGCTCCTGTTTTATTTCCTGGAGATGGAAGAGAAGCTAGGAAAGAGGAACTCTCATGACTGGGATTTGGGCAGGATCTCCAGTGTGTCTGCTGAAGGTTCCCTAGGTCTGTAGGTCAGAATAGTGCCCACTGCTACAGATGGCTTTCTCCCAATCCTTTCAGTTTAAAAGGGAAATTAACTAACTTGCCTCCCCCTACTCCTTTCTCAAAAATCTTTGTGATTTAGTGACATTTGGTATAATTTTTATAAATAATTTAGGTAAGCAGCCATTCCTTAGCTTTAAGCAGGGATCTGACACATTTTTTCTGATGCAAAATTTAAATCAGAAACATCACAACAAAAGTAGGAAAGAGAATGTGAATTAAGGGAATTTAGAGAGCTACATGTTAAGTGCTTACTGTAATTTAATCTGCACAAAAATCTTACAAAATTAAGACATTATTCTGCCCAATGTTAACTAAAAGGAGAGATTATGCTGCTTGTACAAGACCATCTGTTCTTTACACATGGATTTCAAGAAGACCCACAAAAAACTGTAATAAGCTTTTCATATTTTCACAAACTCAAGTTCCTTGAGGACAGAAACCACATAGGTTTTACTCACAGCCCTTCCGTCACTTCAAGGAGGTTTTTTGGCACTTAATAAATGCTCAAAAGGTATTATTAAATGAACTTATTTGTCCGTTTCTACATAAATGGGATGTGACTGTTCAAAATCAAAGAGAATATGCATATATATATGTATAGTATCAAGGGGGAAAATAATAGTAGAATAATAATAAATAAAGGTGATCTAATATGAAAATGAATAGCATGATTCTCATTTGCTTAATTTCTTTAGTTCTAGCTAGGAACATGGATTCCTAATCAATTATACAATTTTTTCTTTGCTTATGATAGGAAACAATCCAATTACACAGGACATATACAACAATTCTAGAAAGAAATCTTTTCTCCTAATAGGGAATTCTACCATAAGAGAGAGAACTTGGCAGTAACAACTAAGACCTTACTGTGTCTTTCCACATTAGCCATCACATTTGAGATAATATAACAGCAACAACTTCTCCTTAAATCTTGGCTTAAGGAACTCACAGAATTTTCTTAAGGATTGAGACTACATAGGCTACCTCATATTTCTAATGCTGGCAATTCATATTTGAACTAAATTATATATGTACTCCGCTCCTTTATTTGCATGGAAGTACCAGGCATGGAGTATATCTCAAGTTTTTAATATTTGCACCCTCAATCTTTATAAAGTGCTAGAAAACACCTCCCAGTACTGTGAGAGCAGCAATGAGAGTGAAGAGAGTCTTATGTGGTCCCCAAACTGAAGAGTGATGACTCCTCAGCATAGCCCTGGTGCCGTGAGGGTAGAGTTGCATACTGGGTCATCTGGAACATAGTCACTGGGTTGTCTTGAGATTCCTGAAACACATCTGGGTCTTGTGATATATACTCACATTCACATTGGTGCCCAGACGCTACTAGCAATATCCACACAGCTGGAGTGGATTAGTAAGCTGGTTTCTGTTTTTGTCTCATTAAATTCTAGTTTCCGTTAAGCAATGTGTTTTTTCTTTTTTCCTTTTCTTTTTTATGTTTTATTTCTTCATTTTAAATACTTTGTTATTGTAAAAATACTGTATAGAGGGGTTACAGTTACATGAGCAAGGTAATGAGTACATTTCCTATCAAACATTGTTACCTCCTCCTTTGTTTTTCCCCTACCCTTCCTTCCCTCCCCCCTCTACACTTACACTCCTCCCCCTTCTCCTTCCCTCCCTCCCTGCCTAAATTGTAAACAACATAGTGTCTTGTATATCTCATTGTTACAATGGGTCAACCTGTATCCCTATTTAAGCATTTTGTCTTTTCCTTTCCCCTCCCCAAGCTAGAGAAGTGGAATTGGACAGTGGAATTGGACAAGTGGAATTGGACAGATCCAGATTCAGTCCTAGCTTCACTACTCAATGTCTGTTTGACTATAGAAAACAGTATTTTGAAAAGCCTCAATTTCCTTATCTGTAAAATGGGCACAATAATACCTAATTAATCAACACTGGTAAAATCAGCATGGTATTTAAAATAATTGGCTATTATTTGTAACTGACTTTTAACTGTTTTTATGTATGTAATGGGTCTAAAAGAAGTAACTGACATCTCATTTTGCTTGGGGGAAAAGTGGAGTTATGCTTTTTTTCTAATTAGGTGAAATCAAACCTCGTAAACATTAAAATTTATTCATGTGCTAGAGCGAGTGGCTCATGCCTATAATCCTAGCTACTCAGGAGGCTGAGATCTGAGGATCCCAATTCAAATTCAGCTGAGTAGGAAAGTCCATGAGATTCTAATCTCTAGTAAACTACTCAGAAAAGCCAGAAGTGGCACTGTGGCTCAAGTGGTAGAGCACCTTGACCAAAAAAAGGCTCAGTTTAGTAAAGCAGCCAGGTCCAGAGTTTAAGTCCTAGGACTGGCCAAGAAAACCCTAAACAAACAAATACAAAAACCCACTCTGACATCAGAATATTTCAAAGATTGATAAAACAATTGGGCACCAGTAGCTCATGCTTGTAATCCTACCTACCCACGATACTAAAATCTGAAGATTGTGGTTTAAAGCTAGCCCATGCAGGAAGTCTTTGAGACTTTTATTTTCAATTAACCAGCAAAAAGCTGGAGGTGGAGCTGTGACTCAAGTGGTAGAGCCCTAGCTTTGAGCAAAAACAACTAAGGGACAATGACCAGGATTTTAGTGCAAGACCCAGAACACACACACACATACACATACACACACACACACACACACACACACACACACACACACGGACAAACCTATAAAAACCAAGATTCAGATCCAGAGATAATCCCTGGTGGTCCCACTAAGAGCAAAGGGTACAGAAGTTGCTCACAGGCTTCAGACCACATCAGACCATATTGATGACCTCTGAGATGGGTCCTCCTGTTGCTATGCCAGCTCAGCCAGTATCTGCCCCTTTAGAACTTTGAATCTGAGCCTCTCATAAGGCAACGATCATTTCTGTTATGTGGCATAGTTATATATGCACGCACCCTTAACTCTCTGCCTAGGTGTCAACCTTCTTGAGGCACAGGCCAAATCAGAGACATCTTCATACTTCCCTCAGCTGCTATGACCAGTGTCAAAACCAAGGTTCAGGACCAATGTTTTTGGAATAAACAAGTGAATAAATGTTTTTAAACCTAAGTAAAAGGTGAGTGAATGTACTTCATACTCTCACCAGTATTCATGTAAGGAGAGAGAAGCTGTCTTATTTTCTCCAAAAGTGAAATTTGATACTTGTAATCATCTAGAAAAGCAATGGAAGAATGTGGGCTCTGCCTTTTACACTAAACTAGCAAACACACATATATTCTTCCTATGTGATTTTCCCCGTGTGATTCCAGGCCAGTGACTCAATTTCTTAGAAGCAAGGATCTATCTCCACCATCACAGAGAACAGTACTTACTTGCATCTTTAAGCTTTAAATGTATTAGATTGAATCAACAGAAAATTAGATTAATCTTTATATTTTAGAATACAATATACTATACTACAAGAGACATTCAATTGATATTTGGTGAATAAATGAAAGAAAAAGGACTGTAAAATGCTTAACAGCACTGTAACAAGTCATCAAACTAATATAATATAATGACTTACCTATCACTATCATCTTAGATGGAAATGGTATCTTTCTCTTACTCAAGATAGAAGGCCATTTGTAGAATTTAAGAGGCAAGGATTGGGCAATCCAGCAAAAGGATAAGTTCATATCAGAAACCCATTTTCCTTTTACCAGAAGGCTAAAAGGGTCTCCTTTAAATTTTTTTCATTGGTAGCAGTTTTACCACTTACCCTGATCAATCTTTAATGATCAAATATTGTTTCATTTGCTTAAATTAAAGTTTTTGAATAGGTGTTTTGTTGATATTGTTCATTTTTTTTGAAAATGTTTATAATGGAAACTCTTCCTCTGCCTTACTTCCATCTGCCTGTTTTACTCAGCTATCCTTTGACATCTACAAATGTGATTTGTTTCTTTCATGTGTCTTTCTTGAGATTCTTGAGATGCTCACAAGATCAGCTATGTCATGTGTGTTTGTTTTCTTACCCTTTCAATGACAAGAGGTAAGGTGCCATATCCATCTTACATACTTTACTTTTTACCACAGATTACATTATAAAGAAGGCTTTCCTATCAGTTCATAAAAATGTCTTTATTTTTACTATGTCTGAAAACTGTTCAGTTATAGACTTTATCTAGGACCTTGTTGATGATTATGTTGGTTCTCTTCTAGTTTTTACTATTTTAAATAATTGTAAAAATCAGCTTATGCACAATGCTACATAGTTGTCAGGAAGGAGGGTAAACTCACTATTCTGATTTTTTTCTTTCATTTTTATTATCTTTTAGTAGTTGTTCAGAGGGGTTTCAAACTCCAAGAAATTTTTTTTATTTTAAACAAAGCCAAGCAAACAAACAAAAACTATACTAATACCCTCTAAGAGTTACTTGATTATTTTGGACAAATCTCTAACAAAAATTCAGTTGTAAAACAACATAAAAACAATAAAATCATGTCAGAAAAGGTCCTGAAGTACCTAATGGATTACATTGAAAGTTTTCTCTTTATGGTGTATTCTGTGTATCATTTACTCCACACATGACAAAAAATGGATTCCAAGGCAATTCTTATTCTTCAAATGTTCCTCAGAGTCTTCCAACACTTTTGCTTAAGGCACTCACACTCACTCCAAGGCACAAAACCCTAGAGACCTTTCTTTCATTCGCTACCAGTGTCTGATTCATAAGCACATCCAATAAATCTTGAATGCACCACATCTTTTTTTAAATTTTTTTTTGTGAACATACTGTACAGAGGGGTTACAATTACATGGGCAGGATAATGCATACATTTCTTATCAAGCATTACAGCCTCCTCCTTTGTTTGCCCTTCACATCCCTTCCCAGCCTCCCCCACCCCAGCACCAACGTTGTAAAGCTCATTTTTGACATGACAACTTGTACTTCTCATTGTTGCAACAGTCCACCTGTATCCTTAAACAACTTGCTTTTCTCCATCTCCTCCACAAGTTATACTGACATCAAATATAGTGAAAGAAGGTGCACCACATCTTTGTTACTATCTTTTGCTCATGTTTCACCTGGACTTCTAGTCAGCCCCCTCGTTGATGGCTTGCTCCACCTGACCTGTAGCATTCTCTTTAATAACTAGGGTAGGCTCTTGAAAAGGTGAATCAGGCCATGTAAGTAGTCTTTGCCAATCCACATTGATTGGCTCTTTCATAATCTCCTCTTACCCACTCACCATGTCCCAGTTACATACTTGGGCTCTGGAACATGACTGGCTCCCATCTCAAGGTTTAGTCGCTACTGCCCCTTCTGTCTCCCATCAGACCTTGGGGACTCCTTTTCATACTTGGGTCTCAACTCAATTATCACCTATTTAGAAGTGGCTTCTGGATCATCTCATCAGAAATAGTCTTTCCATCCCTACATGAGCAAAAGCTTGAATCACTAGCATCTAGTTGACAGCTGAGTGAATGAAAAAAAACCCTACATGACAATTTCTTTTACTTTGTTATTAGGGAAAAATCAAGCTACAAGCACTTTGAGGAAATTGAATTGTGAGTCTATGGATGAGCTTATGTGCTCCTATGCCTCCAAAGCCTACTTTATTACAGAGAGAAGTTCAGAACTATTTGCTGAATTCAATCACATTCAGAATGCATAATTCAGAATAGTCATTCTCAGAGGTTTCAGCCTGTGACCTGACTGGGAGCATTGCCCATATTATTCCCTTCTGGGTCTTGTTTGTCCCAGGCTCAGTTCGAGGAGTGAGAAGAAGGGTCGTCCACAAATACTGTGAGTGGGGAATGGTGTAGGGACAAACGCTACATGTCCATCACCAGTTTTGGACAGTGTACAGTCTTCAAAAATGGCTACGAACAAGTAGAGATGAGAAAGGGACAACATGTAAACAATTGCATATCTGAGTTACAACTAGACTCTAGCTGATTGTGAGTCATATTTTAAGGCCTTTCCTTCATTATCCACAAACACTTATCAGTTACTGCCAGCAGTACATGGTTCTGTATAGATCTAAATTCTGTGAGTCTTATTAAAACCCACAGGTCTCTTTTGATGTTACAGAGGAAAACTGAGGGCAAAGGATGACACTTGCCTTACACTTATTTTCATTTTACCACCCAAAGAATGAAACTGCGAGAGGGCATAAACTCACATTTGCACTGAAGGTAATTAATTGCCACCTCACTTCAATAAAAACACCAAGATCCAAGATCCAAGCCCTTTTGTCTCTTGCACTACATTACAGTAGCCTAAACAATGAGCTGCAATCATTTGCCTTTGCCATTAGTGCTAGTTACTGAGAGTCCCAGTATAATTTAATCCATCTTTTCTGATTATGGAGTGGTACCCCAAAGGGAAGCCTGTCACATCAGTGAGCCTCATGTGGTAATGACTTGTCCCATCAAGTCATGATAATCTCTAATGGAGAAAAGCAGCAGTGAGGATTATGTGAAAGAAAGGATAATCCTAAGTGATATGATTAGGACTTCTGATTTTTTTTAAACAACTGTATCTACTCAAATTGTTCAAATCAGGCGGCTCCTCTAGCGGGCAGCAGGAGGCAGCAGAATAGCCAGTTGTGTGAAAGTAAGTTCCAAGAAAACTGGTGATGGAAAAATATTCAAAATACTCACATCTATATATGGAATACCTTAAACTTTATTCCTCTGTTTAAAATTTATTATACAAAAGAAGAGAGCTAAGTATAAAGAATTTTTATTTTTTTCAATTCATATTCTATATTTCACTTATTCTACACTTGGTATCATGTTAAATTGTACCTGATAAAATTAACATGTTTTTTAAGAGTCATGAGCTGTTACATGTTGGTAACTTCACAGGGTTATGCATAGTAGTCTGGAATAGAATTTAGATAACAGAATTATTCTTTGAACATGCACACAGAACAGGCAAGTGTTTGCAAGCTGCAAGAGCCTTTGGCTAGAAAAACTGGTGATGAATCCTTGTGGATGGATAAGAGAAATTTCCAATCCCCCTACTTCTGCCTCTCTCTGCTCCCATCAGCTCAAACTATAGATAATCTCAATCCCCCATGACATCTGTCCCTAAGCCAACTATAACTTCACCCTCAGTTATTCTTTCTCTACCCATTTTCATTCTGTCCAGGTAACGTGTGAATAGTCACCTTAATGTCCCCAACCCTCTCACCACTCATCAGATCAGGTCAGCGCAGAGCTGAAACATCACAGTTTTGAACAGTGGTCCTCTTCTAGAGTCACCGTCAAACATAAAAGCTCACAGGCTTTTATGTTTGAGTTGCTGAGCCTGTTAGTTTTTGGTCTGTTCTATCTATAGGTCCTGGACCAGAAGCACCAGTCTTACTTGAGAACTTAGTAGAAAAACAACTTCTCAAGCCTTTCCCAGACCCATAGAATCAGACACTTTGGGCCCCAAATGAGTCCTGGTGAAGTGTTATAATCACTAGACTAGACAACAAAACTGTTCTTGTCTCATTTTGTTTTATGTTACCAATTTCCTGTTCACCCTTTTTCCTTAGACAGTCTCTGATGTCCAGGACAGCAGCTTTAATCTCCTTAATCTCAAATGTGTATGCACAGAATAACTTCCTAAGTGCCATACGCCAACTACTTGGGAGGCTGATGTCACCCACTTGGTTCTGTAATGTTAGTCTTTATCCAGCTATTGGAACCGGTGGAGCTGACCTCTAGTGCAGTGATGCTTTGGGAACTTGGTGCTTTGCCCATGTACACCAACCTTCTATCCTCAGCAGTACTCACAAGACATGTCCTGCCCGTCTCTGGTGTATTCAAACAAAACAACCATGATTGGATTTGAATTAAGCTACAGGAGCTCACCTTATTTGTGGATTTATCACATATGGCTTTGGCCAAGTTATGAACAAAAAATAAAATAAAAAATAAATCAAAGGAAATTTCTAAAGCAAAACAAGTAAATTTTCACACATTCATCACTCAGCTCCGTTAATGTGGAGAAGCTCTCAGTCCTACAATATTGTCAGTTCTGTTTAAATCATTGCGAGGCTGGGATGAATGGGGAAGAATGATAGAAGGAAGGACATTGATCAAGATGCTTTGAACTCACAAACTGACATGTCGCGTTGAAACTCTTGTACAACTACTTAAAGCTAATTAAAAAATTTTAAATATATAAATTTCTGTGTGACCTGCTGCATGTTTTCCTATCTTTTATTTTGTGAAACTATGTCTTCCTTCAAAGTAAATGGTTATCCAAGAGGAATAGAAGAGTGAGTGAGTGCAAGTGATATTGCACACATTTTAGACTTGTTGAAAGGCAGTACATCTAATGAAGTGGCATTATGGGAAAACAAATAAAGCATCTGCCATATAACACTGCACTCTGTGTCCTCAGCGTCCACAGTGTGTCCTCATTTGCATCTTGTGGAAAACATTTACCTTTTACCATGGCACTTTATCTTTCTCAGATTGCTGGAAATTGCCTTTGAGCAGTGAAAAACAAGAGGAAATGTTAGGCATTATCAGTCAGAGGAGAATTTTTACTCTAAAGGCTATTTTTTTTCTTTTTTGGCAGACATTTTCATCATTTTCATATGTATCATGAAATGGACAGTAAGGAAATGCCATCTCAGTCTGAATTTTGAGGAAGAAATGGCATGATTTTAGTACAAGTTCCAATTTTCTTTCAGATAACACCTGCTTGCTTATTTGTCTATTTCCCCACTAGGCACTGAGCTCCTTGAAGGGATATTTTTTTTCTTTTTATTTTATTTATTTTTTATTTTATTTTATTTGTGAACATACTGTACAGAGGAGTTACAATTACATGGGCAGGATAATGCATACATTTCTTACCAAGCATTGCAGCCTCCTCCTTTGTTTACCCTTAACATCCCTTCCCAGCCTCCCCCCTCCCAATCCCAATCCCAATCCCAATACTTCCCCTCCCCCCTCCCCCCACCCCTGCACCGACGTTGTAAAGCTCGTTTTGGACATGACAACTTGTACTTCTCATTGTTGCAACAGGTCCACCTGTATCCTTAAATGACTTGTTTTTCCCCATCTCCTCCACAAGTTATACTGACATCAAATATAGTGAAAGCAGGGGTTATACTGTGGGGGAGGGACATACAAAGCAACAAGGAAGTAATCTTATAAATGCCTTAGAAACACATGCATGAAAGAAAAAAACATTAAAATACATATCTAAGGGTTCATTCTCTTAACATCACATTATCTGACCTTTTCCGCTTGACACACATATACTAGATATTGCAAATAAGGGAAACCATGGGACCTATGTTTCTTTGGGCCTGTCTTACTTCACTTAATATAGTTTTTTCCAAGTTTTTCCATTTCCTTGAGGGGATATTTTGTTCTCATTCAGCTTCTTATTACCCCGCAATAGCTTATAGGATAAATACTCAATAAAAGTCTGGGAAAGGAGCCGGGCGCTGGTGTCTCACACCTGTAATCTAGCTACTCAGGAGGCTGAGATCTGAGGATCATGGTTCAAAGCCAGCCTGGAAGAAAGTCCATAAGATTTTCATCTCCAATTAACCATCAGAAAACTGGAAGTGGTGCTGTGGCTCAAGTGGGGGAGTGCTCACCTTGAGCTGAAGAGCTCAGGGACAGCACCCAGGTCCATAGTTCAAGCCCCACCACTGGCAAAAAACAAACACAAACAAACAAACAATAAATCCATAATGATATATTCCTCTAGCTTGCTACAATTATTAAATGTTATAAAAGTGAGTTATTATAATTGACCAAGATTTAAAATGAATGTTTATTATTTTCTTCAAGACAATATGGAAAGCAAGGGTTGGTATTTTTATCAATAAAGAACTTGACAAGGCTACTGTCCTCAGGATGCAGATTATCATGATGTTATAGCCTTTAAGGTTCAATGTCAATTCACCTTCTTTCAATTTTTTGGAGGAGTAATCAGGTTGAAAAAAATGAAGTTAATTTATAAGGTCATCGACTCAGTTGGTGGCAGTCTGAGAACATAGAGTACACACTTTCTGACTTTCAATCTTTCCCCAGTCTGATTTTAAAATCTTTTCTGATGATTACAATGGTAAAAATCATATTTGTAAAGATATTTTCCCAAATACTTTCATCAAGATTATAAATATCTTTTTAAAAAACTGACAAGATGTCTGAAGGTATATTCTCTAATTTAAATTATTCCTGTTTCCTGTAAGAGAAACTTGATTTTATTGTCTAAGGAGCCTGAAATATGCAAAGTTTCCAAGCTTATAAATGAGTATTTCCTTGGATATTAAACAGCCCAATTAACTTAGGTGTTAGCAGAAGTTTCCTCAGATGATTAGCAAGTTCACATAAATTCTAAACCAACTTCCATTATTTTGACTTGTTATAAAAAATAGAAATTTAAAAGAAGTGACAAATTTTTGCTTATCAGACTGCAGATTGAAAAAGAATGTTTCAGGAGGATAATTTGTTGATGAATTCAAATTTCATATGCAAATGACCTATCACTAATTTCACTGCTAGTTAATTCTGTTAATAAAATTAGAAAAAGGAATCTGGGCATGGTGGCTCATACCACTAAGCTACATTGGAGGTTGAAATTTGGAAGATCACAGTTCAAAGTCAGCCTAAACAGAAATGTCCAAAAGACTCTTTCTCCAATAGCTGGCAAAAGGCCAGGCTGGAGGCATAACTCAAGTGACAAAATGGCAGCTAATAAGTAAGCTAAGTGAACTTGAGGCTCTGGGTTCAAGCCTCAGTATAGACCAAAAAATAAAAGGGACACAGACACCTATGTATAAGCATATTTATCTCAATATTACTTAGAATTCTGAAAATGAGAAACTTATATTCTAAAAATTGGGTAACTTGGGGCTGGAAAGGTGGCTCAGTGGTAGAGCGATTGCCTTGCATGCATGGGGCCCTGGGTTTGATTCCTCAGCACCACATAAGCAAAAAAAAAAAAAAAAAGCTGGGAGTGGCGCTATGGCTCAAGTGGTAGAACACTAGCCTTGAGCTGAAGAGCTGAGGGACAATGCCCAGGCCCAGAATTCAGGCCCCATGACCGGACCTAAAAAAAAATGGGTAACTTAAATATCTACAAATAGAGATTTGGCTATAATACATTGTGACGATCCATAAAAATACTATGTAGCCATTTAAAAAGATTGAAAGAACATACAGAAATGGAGAGAAGGGGTAAAGGTAGGACCCAAAGCCTGAAATACAGTATAACCCTAAAATGTATGTGGTGTGTGTGTATATGAGAAAGAGAGAGGGAAACAGAGAGACAGAGAGACAAAGACAGAGAAAGACAAAGAAAAAGAGGGAGGAAAGATGGAGGGGGATTATAGAGACTTGTGCAAGAATGTCCCTTATAATGCAATTACCTAAGGTGTCACCATTTGAAATGAACTTTATTTTGCTCTGTATATTTCTTTTAATTTAATATATCACCAGGTACAAGATTTATTATTAGAAAGGAACATACACAAATTTCTAGCTTCAGACATTAAACCAAACGAAACTAAATAATGTTTGATATAGTCCAAACTTTGCCTTCTCATTTTGAGAAAACCACAGAGATTTGGTTTTCAATATATTAGAGTTGACTCTTATTCCAAGTTGGAAAATAAAGGTTAATTTAAACTGCATTGAAGTCATTCATTTTAAATAATATATTTTTAATGAAATAATTCATGTTCCAGACTTTTAAAAGATAGTTTATTTTTCAACTGACCAATAAATTATATTTTTTGTATACAACATGATGTTTTAGAACATAACCACTAAGAAATGGCTAAGTCTTGCTAGCTAACACATGTGTTTCTCTCACATATTTATCATTTATTTGTGGTAAGAACATTTAACATTTATTTTTGCAATTTTCAAGAACACATTGCACTGTCATTTAATCAACAAGTTGTACAGCGGATCTTTTGAGCTTATTCCTCTTATCTTTATCCTTTAATTTCATGACCACCAGTCCTTTGCAACTAAAATGTTTTCACATGTAAGTGTCTTTCCATGACTGGTTTATTAGCATGATGAATGACTAGAGACTTTGATCTACAGCCTGTACTGTTTTCAGTGATGGAAAACAATGATCATTGTGATGGCTGCTCTGGATTACCTGTGCTCTTCCTGCTTATCTACTTGTGGCTCTTGTTACCAGGAAATCTATGGCCAATTATGGAAGTTACTATGACAGCATGCTGCATAACTACTCCAGGCATATGTGCTGCTCCTCATGGCACCAACTGTGGCTGCTAATGCTGACACTTCAGAGAGTGTGTCCAAGATTAAGTGACTGGAGGTAATGGAGAATTGCACAATTCTTTTTTTAAATCTAGAAATCTAATTAAAATGGCAGTAAATTATCTATTATTCAGAAACCAGTATTTAAAATAAAAATTTAACTATAAATGGAAACAAGGCTGAAATTTGGAACAATGAACATTGATAATGTGAAAACGGAATTTAAACACTTCTACTTGATAACATTGGAGGTCTTTACTATTTTCCTCTTATTTTAAAGTACAACAAGCCAAGGGGATATCTGAGATGGGGGTGGGTGGGTGAGTGAGTGAGAGAGGCAGGAGCTCAGTAAGCCCAGTGAATGTAGTTCCACTTTACATTTAACTGTGTGTGTGTGTGTGTGTGTGTGTTGTGTGTGTGTGCTGGTGCTGGGGATGAACTCGGGGCCTAGGCACTGTCCCTTAATAGTTTTGCTCACAGCTAGTGTTCTACCACTTTAGCCACACTTCTACTTTCAACTTTTTGGTGGTTAATCAGAATCTCATGGACTTTCCTGTAGAGGCTGATTTCTACCCAGGATCCTGGCTTACACAGAACTCTATTAGAGTATTAGATTTACTTAAATCCCCTCACCTTTAGATATGCTGATTCAATACAACTTACTGCTCTATAGTACAGTCTGCTGCTTTTAGGGCCACCTTAAGTAGCCACAGCTTGGACTGAAGTCTATTCTGTACACTTGACCTTTAAGAGTATGAAGGTGGGTGCCAGTGGCTCACACCTGTAATACTCAGGAGGCTGGGATCTGAGAACCATGATTTGAAGCCAGTCCCATCAGAAAAGTCCTTATGACACTCTTATCTTCAATTAACCACTCAAGAACTAGAAGTGGCACTGTGGTTCAAAGTGGTAGAGTGCTAGTCTTGAGCAAAACATCTCAGAGACAGCGCCTAGGCCCTGAGTTTAACCCCTATGACCAAGAAAATAAAAAGTATGATTTTTGGCCTACGCTGAGATGCAGTTCTGTTTCTGTATTGTATACCCAGAAGGACCCAGTTCCTCTGAGACCAGTCAGGCAGATCGGATAAATCAGGCCTGGCAATCAATGAGCACAGCAGGTGTCTTGGCCAGCTTGCTTTCACATTTAGTCTGCACCCCCTTTATCCAGGTTGAGCAGGTTGCCATACAACCCACACATCTGAAGGAATATTTCCTTAAGATATTCTGTACGTATTTGAAAGAGTTACATTTGCATTTACATATAGAATGTTTCTGTACAAGTAGATATGGCATGACGTGTGTGTGTGTGTAAAATTGTGTATACTTATCAAGGTATTAAGCCAAATGTCTGTTGGGTAAGCCAAGCCACTTAGGTAATAGAACACTAGAATTAGCATGTAGGAGCCTGCATTACATACTGCACAGATATTGTCTCAATGAATCCTTAGCACAAATAACATGACACAGTGGGCTTTATGATCTTTATTTTGTGGACGAGGTTTCTGAATCTCAGAGATTAAAAACTTTGCCTGATTAAAACAAAGAAATCACTCAATGGAACAACTTCATATTCATAATATTAACTCAAAAATAACAAAGTTTTTAAAAATTTATATTACTGAAGAGCAGAACTAGAATTCAAATTCAATTATGTCTGTTTCAAAGCCTATATTTTCTCCCCTGTCTGCTGATACAAGTGGAACAAAAACTGTTTAATCAGAAAATATTATGAATCAATTTGTATTCCTTAGGTCTTTCCCTAATATGATGATGTTGACTTTTGCCAAACAAATAGGGGCTCAATGCTAATACTCTAATTGTTTGGAAACTGCCATCTCTGAAATTGATTGCTCTATGTAGTAGCAATTGATTGAATCAATGTACTTTTAAGAATTTCTTTTTTAACTGGTGCAGTCTCATAACTTAAAGCACTGTGTTTATTTGCCTTTCCATTTGAAATGGTCAAATGACAATTTAAAGCATTTTTTGATAGAAGGAGCCAGACTATGGAAGTAGACCAGCCATCAAAGATCAAACGCGGTATAGAAGTCAGTTATGAAAATCTGTGCTTTGTTATTATATGAAATGGGAGCACTAAGAGAGCAAGAGAGTAAGAAGATTGATTTTAGCCCCAAGTTACTTATCAAATTTACTACTGAGGCTATAAAATACATTCTTTTTGGTTGGTCATAGGGCTTGAACTCTGGTCCTGGGCTCTGTCCCTCAGCTCTTCAGCTCAAGGCAAGCGCTCTACCACTTGAGCCACAGTGCCACTTCCGATTTTCTAGTGGTTTATTGGAGATAGGAGTCTCACAGTCTTTCCTGCCCGGGCTGGCTTTGAACCATGATCCTCAGATCTCAGCCTCTTGAGTAGTTAGGATTAATCATGAGCCACCTGCTTATGAAATACATTTTTGAAGAATTTATAGTATAGAAAAATGATAATTCATAAGTTATATGAAAAAAATTATAAGAATCCAAGTACATATGCAATATGATTTCAATTAAGGAAAAAATATATATATTTAAAAAATCATTTGGAGGAACTCCAACAAAATAATGGTAATTCCTATATATAAGCCAGTTTCTTTCTTTAAAAATGTTGTATATATTTTTGTTGCTTATTTTTTTACTACGAGCATATTAATAACAGAAAATGCATATATATTGTAAATATATAGTGATCAACTTATAGAAGTAACCAACTTCTTGCAACGTTTGCAGGAAGTAAAAATTCTTTTGATAACTACCATGGCATGGCAACTCACTTTCTCCTGTTTGTGTCTTTGAGGGAGAGGAAGAAGGGGTAGAATGAATGAGAGCATGTGAGAGTGGGGAAAGAATAAGAAGAATAATGTGTCTCATGTGTTTGGGAGAGAGAGGAAGAGGAGGAGGAGCAGGGGGTGGAAGGAGAAGAAGAAAGCTTGTTATTCTGTTATCATTTTCAGGAGTTCTGGAATTAGGTTTCCATACTGGCAAAGTAGTTTACCATCTATGAAGACCAAAGATACTAATGCATTTTGGATGTATTTCTTTGAACATGTGAAAGAAATGAGAGGAAAAAGATCCCATCTGTGTGCAAGAGAATATATTCTTATATTCTCCTTGGACAAAGTAAATTAAAAAACCAAATAAATTAGTCCTAGTATTTAAGGAAAATTGGCTATCATTACTGGATCAAAAGAAGCTGTTATTGGTTTCTAACTTAAGCTTTGCATTTAATTATTCCACTTTTTAATTCCCTCTAGGAAACAATTTTTCCTTCTTAACTTTCAGGAAAAGCTTCAGTTTGCAAAGGAAGTTAACTCCTAAGTAATTAGGCCTTCCTAAGAAGGCTGGACAAAATTAGGTGCAGCTATCTTTGAGAGGAAAAGGAAGATGTTACCACGTGCCTATCTCACAGCTTCACTCCCCAACAATGATTAAGAAGAACAGAGTTTGAGCTGGGTATGTGGCTCAAGTAGAAGAGCATTTGCCTAGCATAGGCAACGTCCTGGGTTTAATACCTAGCCCTGGGAAGAAAATGAGTGGGGTTCATAGGGTTCTTAAACTGTTTCCCCATGTACTCTCTAGGGTTACCTCGTAAAAGCTAACCATTATTCTATGGCTAGCACCATTGATATCAACTCTAAGACATGTTTGGGATTTTGGAAAATAGAGGTGGGATATACTTGATGGCTTATGTGATAGCAAAAGTTACCTTTATTACCAATTTACATTCTAGGTATACGAAAGTCTCATAAAATTGAGAAGTTGGTGAGTTATTGTGACTAAAATGGAAACAGCATTAGAGTAGCAAATTATTAACAAATTGTAAAAGTAGATGCTAGTTTCAAGGAGTTTCAAGCAATCTGGTACAATGGACTTTAGCATTTTCAGCAAAACTGAAAATTTTATATTGCTTTATATTTAAGGAAATAGTAATAAAAGCTAAATAAATTGTGCAGACTAGTATGAGTAATGCACTAAAGGACTGATGCTGGTTCATTAGTCATGACAAATGCACCATGGTAAGGAGTTAGCAATATAGGAAGCAAAATGTAGGAAGTCCTCAGCTTAGAGGATTGGCTCATATCTGGCTCTAAGTATCTGCATGGAACTACAATGCCAAAGGTCTATCAGCAGCTTTTTTTGAGTTTTCAACAGGAAAATAAGGTTTTTAGGTCGTGAAATTACAATGCTGTTTTCTCTCTGGGCTTCAGTCCCTTGTCTGGAAATTTAGGATGATAGCTGCCAATTCTAGCATTGCTTGGTTTCTTCTGACTATGTCAAAAAGAACTCCTCTGCCCTCTATGCCCTCAATTTCCATCAGTTCTACATCTGCATTTCTAGTGTCCAGAACTCCACGTCTTCCATCTGTACTTCTCTTATACCTCTACCACATCCTATCCTTCATAAACTCCAACATCACCTCCACACTTATCTCTATAATAATCAAAACACCATCTCTACCTCTATCATCTCCCTTATTTATACTTCTACCACCTCTTCAACTCGAATACCACCTCCACCACCACTGTCACTACCACTATCTCCACCATTACTTAAGCCTGGTAACAGAAGGCTTAGAAAGAATTAAATATCTTTAGGATGCATTCTGAAAGAGATTAGAACAGAAAATGGGGCAAGGCTTCTCAAATGAAGATTCAAGGAAATGAAATCACTCACATCTTGGATTCAAGAAATTCCTCCTGCAAATTAAAATGTGAGCTGGCATCTCAACCCTTTAGAACTTAATAGAAAAAAGGGTGGTCAGCTACATAAGAGAGCCTGTCCATTACTAATTTGGGTACAAAAAGGGTAGGAGGTATTTATCTAATCTCTCCACAACTGTGTATTTACACACAGGATGTTTAAATACAGCTACTCTACACCAGCATAATTAGGTGAGCATTCAAACCTCAAACCATCACTTAATATTGGTATGTAGAGAAACAGCATTTCTAATAAAATTGCCTGCATCCATTGGGATTGGGATTATAAGGTTCATTAACATATACACACATAAAATAAGAGTTTTTGGAAAGCTATCACAAAGAAACAATTAAAAGTGGTGAATACTTTAAGTGAGCAGAGACTTCCAACACAGAATTAATTACCTCCTGGAAGAGACATGGCCTGAGGCTAAAATTCTTAATCCTTTTTTTTTTTTTTGTTGGTCATGGGGCTTGAACTCTGTGCTCTACCACTTGAGCCACTTTGGGTTTTTTGGTGGTTTATGAGATAAGAATTTCATGGACTTTCCTGCCTGGGCTGGCTTTGAACTGAGATCCTCAGATCTCAGCCTCCTGAGTAGCTAGAATTACAGGCATGATCCACCTGCACCCAGTTTCTTAATTCCTTTTTTAAAGAGTATTTCACATAATAAGCCAAGCCCAAAGAAACATAGGCCCCATGGTTTCCCTTATTTGCAATATCTAGTATATGTACGAGTCAAGCAGAAAAGCTCAGATAAGGTGATGTTAGGAAAATGAACCCTAAGATATGTATTTAAATTTTTTTCTTTCATGCATTTGTTTCTAACACATTTATAAGATTATTTCTTTGTTGTTTTGTATGTCCCTCCCCCACAGTATAACCCCTGCTTTCACTGTATTTGATGTCGGTATAATTTGTGGAGGGGAAGGGGGAAAACAAGTCGTTTAAATAAGGATACAGGTGGACCCGTTGAAACAATGAGAAGTACAAGTTGTCATGTCGAAAATGAACTTTACAACTTTGGTGGGGGGGGAGTGGGAGAGTGGGGGAAGGCTGGGAAGGGATGTGAAGGGGAAACAAAGGAGGAGGCTACAATGCTTGATAAGAAATGTACTCATTATCCTGCCCATGTAATTGTAACCCCTCTGTACAGTATTTTCACAATAAAAAACAATAAAAATTAAAAAAAAGAGTATTTCACATTTATGATGTCATAGCTGCATCTCAGAAATTGACTTGTAGGACATGCTGCATTTTATAAATAGACTCATACCTGAAACTACTGTGTGTGAGACCAGTGCTGGGCTGTCTTAATCCATTAGGTTCCTCTTAAATTTCTTTTGTAATTCAGTGTACAGTCACCTGTTTATTGCTTTGAAGGTTACAGTCAGAGGCAGCAATTGTCAAGAGTCTTTTCTTCACAGGGACCAAGCCCTGAGAGGCTGGCCTACAGTGAGTGGTTGGGAGCAGGGAGGCCTGCTCCATGCTGCTGAAGCTATGCTCCATTTGTTGTGGTGGTATTTCAATTTTTTCAGGAAAATCACTACCTAAGAAGTAGACTTCCATTTCCAAACATTAGGCCTTTTATCTAGCCTTCTTTTATGGAAGTGAAAGCTTTAGTCTAAGGAATTATTTTGCACTAAAAATTTATTATTATCTTTAAGTAGCTGTACAAAGGAATAGCCATTTAACAAAGCATTTTATGAATGTAATAAATATCATAATATCTCTCCTTTCAACATTCTCACCCATTTCTCTTTTTTCTATACCTTCTCTGACTCCTTAATTTTGCAAGGTATACATTGGATTCTTATCTGCATTTTTCCCTTTCTTCTCCTCTTCATTCACCAACTACTTTCCCCTTGTCCCCACTCTACCCCCTTTCATGTACCCACTTCCTGGTGTTTTATTTTGCTAAACTTTGATTTTGTCTTTCTAAGGAATTACACTATCTGATATCTCCCATTTCAGTTACCACATTTGTATAGCACCCAACATATTTACTTATGTGTTTGTAAGCTAAACCTAGCTTCTACATGTGAGACGAAGTATAGATCCTTTGTCTTTCTCTGGGCATGATTTACTTCACTCAACATAATTTTTTCCAGGTCTTTCTATTTCTTTACAAATAGTTCAATATCATTCTTTCTAATGGATGAGTAAAATTCTATTGTGTATATATACCACATTTTCTTTCTTTTCTTTTCTTTTTTTATTGTGAAAATACTGTATTGAGGGATTACAATTACATGAGCAAGATGAGTACATTTCTTATCAAGCATTGTAGCCTCCTCCTTTGTTTCCCCTTCCCTTCCCATCACATTTTCTTGATATATTCATCCACTGAGAGGTATCTGGGCTGAGGCAGGAGTAGCAATAATAATTTTAAATAAAACAGACTTCAAATTAATAAGAAGAGACAAAGAAGGATATCACATATTAATAAAGGAAACTCTCCAGCAGGAGGGCATAATTCCCAATATCTATGCACTGAAGCTTGAGCTCCCAACTTGATTGAACAAATACTACTTGACCTAAAAATATAGATTCAAACACATTGATGGATGGTGATTTCAACAGATCACTGTCACCTCTGGATAGATCATGCAGACAAAAACTCAGCAAGGAAACCACAGGGCTAAAAACTGCATTGATCAGATAGAACAGACATCTACTGAATCTTTCACCCAGCAGCATCTCAATATACATTCTTCAGCATCCCAGGGAACATTCTCCAAAACAGACCCTGGTCACAAAGCAAATCTCTGCAAATTCAAGAAAATCGAATTACTCCCTGTATCCTGTCAGACCACAAAGGAATAAAATGAATACTCACAGAAAAAGCCATCACAGGAAATACTCAAACTCATGGACACTGAACAATTTTTATTGCTGAAGAATCAGTGGGTCACTGAAGAGATAAGAAGGGGAATTCAAAAGTTTCTCGAATTCAATATAAATGAACACACAAAATGCCAGCTCCTCTGGGACACAGCAAAGGCAGTAGTCAGAAGAAATTTTAATAGTTCTGAGTGCCTACATCAACAAATTTGAGAAATCTCAAATCAATACTCTAATGATATACCTCAAGCTCCTAGAGAAACAGGAACAAGCCAAACTCACCAGCAGACAGAAAGAAACAATACAAAGTAGATCAGAAATAAACGAATTAGAGACTAAAAGAAACACCATACAAAGAATCAATAAAACAATAAGCTGGTTCTTTGAAAAAATTAACAAAATTGACAGGTTCTTAGCAAACCTGATTAAAGGAAGAAATCACCCAAATAAATAAAGTTAGAGATTAAAAAGTATTTTAATGGAATAATTGTCCTCTGGAATGCAGATGCTTGCAAAAGAAACCAGGAGTGGATAGCTCTGAAAAATAGGGTTTGCCTCTGAAGAGGCAATGTTAAATGTTCATGTTAAATATTACAGCAATGTTAAATGTTCTCCACAGTGTGATGTCTAGTCCAGAACCTGCAATCCCTGAAAGCTTGTCAGAAATGCAATTCCTTCCTGACCAGAAACTTGGGGGTGTGGCCCTGAAATGTGTGTTTATGAGTATCTATAAAGCCTTGAACTAATCTACAGTAAGCTATTCAGAGCGGTCAGAAGAGAAGTAAAATACTCAGGTTTTTAAACTAAAGGTTCAAAGGAAGTCTGAAGAAAATGAGAATGAGCTTCTGATGGATATAGCTTTCCATACTAAGCATAGACACACAGACTTGTAGGACTAGAAGAGAGCCTTGATTTTATAATCTCCCCAGCCCCTGTACTTATACAGAAGGATAGCAGTCAGGTGGATTCACCTCTATTTCCACAATTCTTCCATTATACACAAACAGCTCATGTTCACCACCAAAGAAGGGAAGGCAAGCCGGATGCCGGTGGCTCACACACTTAATCCCAGCTACTCAGGAGACTGAGATCTGAGGATCGCGGTTCAAAGCCAGCCGGGGCAAGAAAGTCCTTGAGATTCTTATCTCCAATAAACCACCAAAACTGGAAGTGGCACTGTGGCTCAAGTGGTAGAGGGCTAGCCTTCTAGCCTTAAGCTGAAGAGCTGAGGGGCAGTGTCCAGGCCCAGAGTTCAAGCCCCATGAATGACAGAAGAAAAGAAGAAGGAGAAAGAGAAGGAGAAGGAGAAGGTGAAGGTGAAGGAGAAGGAGAAGGAAGGATCAGTCCTTACTGAGTGACAAGGAAGGTCTGTGTAAACAGGCTTCCTTAAGTGGTCTGGGAGAGCAGCAGCTGATGGTGTAAACATCAAGAACTAGAGATGCAAGAACTCACCCAGAGAAATAATAAGTTGACATGATTATTGTTAATTTATTATCCTATAACACAATGAAAAACCATAAATGAGAGTGACATAATAGTCAAATAGTTCTCCATGAGTGCAAACCACTAATCTTTGCCACTGGGAAATCTGAGAATTTCACATGGTGTGGAATTATTATTATTATGTTCACCAGAATATCAGGAAGAAAGATGGAGTAGCTGCTGAATTGTCTTGGGTACCAGTGAGTGTGTAAAGGACCAGATTTTGTTTGCGAAGAACTTTTTTAGAGGCAATAATCATGCAAAATGATCCTGACCTTTGGGAATAGGGTGATGTTCAGAGCTGCAAGGCTGGCATGAGGAAGAGAGGGATGAGACAAAGTCAAAGAAATAAACAAAAAGAAAAAGAGGGGGAGAGTGAGGGCGGGAGGGAGGGAAGAAGAAGAGGAGGGGGAGGAGGAAGAGAAGGAGAAGGGAAGAGAGGGGAGCAGGAGAGGAAGATGAGTTAATTTGAGCAGCAGTGTAACTGGACAAATGGATTGCTTTGGAGAGGCATTCCGTGTGAGATGCTTCAGGATCCCTTCAGCCACCACTGTCACAGAGTGTCATTAGTAAGTTATGGTGTTCTTCAAAGTGAGTGCTTCTGGACACTTCAAAACCTAGTGAATATGGATAGAATGTGTGTGGCTCTAGTTATACACTATAAGCAGAATATATAAAATTCATTTCTCTCTAAATGAACAGCAACTTCATGCTTCATTTTTGTTTTGTCTATATTTTTAGCCTGAAGATAAACAAGATACACTCAATGGTCTATTAGTTCCAACAACATTGAAATATCATTACTGTGTCCAACACCATGGATAAAACACAGTGTAAAAAATGGCTGGGACACAGGACTGAAAGAAGTATTTAGTTACTACTTGTTGTATGTCAGATAATATGGCAAACATTAAACATATTTACTCATTTAATTGTGGCAACTGTACAGAACAGCTTACATTTTAGCCTTTTAATTGTATAATATTTTTCTTCTTTATTTGTGTTGGTACTGGGGCTTGAACTCAGAGCCTGGGCTCTTAAGGCTGACACTCTACCACTTGAATCACAATGGTACTTCTGGCTTTTTGCTGGCCAATTGGAGATGAGGCTTACAGACTTTCTGTCATTCATTATTTTTATTGTATGCTAAAAAATACCATGGTATCTGAATACCATGATATTTCATATATGCATTCTTTTTTTTAGAAAAAATCAAATGTAACTAATGTTGAAACATCTAGTCTTATAAAATTAGATATTTAATTACATTTTTAAAACTCCAGAACACTTGGAGGAATACAATGTGGGTAAGGCTGACCATGTTCAGTTTATTTCACTTAGTGTGATGCATGGTGAGCTTTCACCACTATTTCACGTCGTGCTCACAACTGTCAAGGTGGCAGCATCTCCCTCCTCTACTGAAGAAGTAGAGCTGTTGTTTGCTCAAATATCACAGTTACTAATCAGCACATCCTAGATTTGAACTTGGTCTTTAGAATATAACTAGTTAATCTGGTAAGGAAGAGTGGTGAGTCAGGGTATTGGAATGGGAATCTGTCCCTTTGAGAATAACATCAGCTCTTTCAAAGAGATAGTTGACAGGAGAAAAAGGTCTGAATCTAGAATTCACTATGCCTTTTCCCACTTAGAGAACAAAAGTGCTGCTGTCTGTTTACACATTTCAGTCTACTGACACCTCCCAGAAAGTGGCTGCCTTGGCTGAAAATAATTGTGACAGCCCTTTCTGCGTCTGCTCCAAACAACCAAGTGCCCACCTTCCTCTGAGAGTTCCTTTGTGGCTCCTATTTCTTTGGTTTTCGTTGTTTTAAGACATTTTTTGCCTGCAGCCTGGCACATACCTGGTAGTGGGCTTTGAAGTAGAACTTGTGCATAGTTAAACAATAACAGCTAGGGCCAAGTGTCTGGGCACAGTGGATTGGGGCTGGAGCCTCTGCGCGCTCCTTCTGTGCCTGCCCTCCATGCACCCAGCACTTGTGTAAGGCAGCTGCATTGGTCCTACTCTGAAGGTTGCAATCTTCTCTTTTTCAGCCTTTTGCTTTGGGGGTTCACCAAGATTCTGTTTTTGCCCAAGCACATGAGGCTGATGATTTATTTCTTCTCCTAGGACTGTGCCCTCCTTGGGACTCAGGTATAGAGGGCAGTGAACAGGAAAAAGCTCACTTCTCCACTGAGTGTCAGATTACCACACCAGACTGGTCTAGCCCATCAAAACCAGTTACTACTTGATGAGAACAAGGAAAGAACATGTATGGTAATGGAACTTAGAAACCTGAGATGGAGCCACCAGGTTGATGTTTCTTTTGCTCTCTATTCTGGTGTGTGTGTGTGTGTGTGTGTGTGTGTGTGTGTTCATTGTAGCTGATACGACAGAAAGAACATAGTATTTTGGTGTCAGGAGGCCTAGATTCTGACTCTGCTATTTGTGAGCCTCAGTTTTCTCCTTTGTAAAATTGACATAATAATAATAATGATACATCTAGGGTTGTTTTATGACAATCATCATGTAATATATGTCAAAGCCCTTCCAAAAGTAAAGCACCATGCAAAAGCTGACTACTTTGGACTATATTTCATTCTAGAACCATGCTTACTTTAATTTTTGCTTATTGTATATAGCTACTCCAGATTTTGAGTATCTTCACGGTAGGTTAGCACACTCACAGCACTTGCTGAGACTTGGTATACCCAGTGGTCACCTTGGCATTGGGAAACAAACCACTGCTTCTTTGAGCACAGATGCCCAACACAATACTCACTCTTTGCATAAATGAATGAACTGCGCTTTTGTTTCACAATGAGTCACATCTCCTTCCTCATTTCCGAAAATGAAATCATCCACTAAGATGAAAACTGACTTTTAATTCATTTATTCAGGATATTTAAATGTGTAACAATTAGCCTACAGTAAATTATTGTGCAAGGGGAACAGAAACTCGTGTTCAATTAGTCAAATGCTTGGGTACAGTATTTAAATATGCAAACTCAGTTTCTGCTTACTGGAAGCTAATTCTTTGGGAAGCTGAATATGGTCTGAATCCCACAAGCAATGTCTTTTCTAGCACGTGGTGGAGAATCACAATAAAAGTTGAATGCTAAGCATGTGACATCTGTGGTCCACTGCTGTCATTACATAGTAGAGAGCCAAACAAGGCTTGAATTCTTAGATATTTAAGTCAGACAAAGGTCTCTTGAAGGGTATAGTCACATTTCTCAATACAATGCTCAATTATACCAATTGTGCAGCATCAATTCCCCAAATTCCATGGGCAAAGTAGAAATATGTAGATCAGATAAGGCTTACTGGTAAAACTGGGTAACTAAAATATTTGGGGCAAGTAACATTTATTTAAAAAAATTGAGACAAGGTTTCCTTATGTAATCCAGGCTTGCCTTGAAATTGCCTTTGCCTCCCAAGTGCTGAGAGTACAGGTATGTACCACTGTACCCAGACAAAATACTTATTTCCAATGGGAGTCAACAAACTTGCCAGAAAAAAATACATCCTTCTCAAGAAACTGAAATGACTGAAAACATTTCTAAATTTACATTTGCATCAAATTGTAATTGGGGCCACTTATGAATGCAAATTTTTTCCATATAAAAACAGATCATCTTAATGTCAGTGAATTTTTATAAGGAGCCATTCCAAGTTTGGGATATTGAACAAAACATCACAAATTTTAGAAATGCATTCACAGGAGTTTCTGTTGGAAGAACAGTGATTAACTCAGATGATAGCAGATTTATGGGCAACGGGATGTTTATACTCAGTACAGCCTTATAAGATGGAGTTTTGTTCAACAAAAATCCTAAAGCCTTGAGGTCTCTACCAGAAGGTTCTCTAATATTGGTACTTTAGCCCAGCCAAGGACAATAAGACAGTCCCTTAACAGCTATCTTAAAAGTTGATCATTTGTAAAAATAGGGAAAACAAAATGTGTGAAATTTTGAAATGCTTGGCCCATACTAAAGAGCCTAATAAATTTCAGTTTACCTTCCCCATTCCTGTTTTCTAATTCAGTGCATATTTATTTCATAAAACTAATTATAAGCCAGGCATCAGTGGCTCTTACCTGTAAAGTGAGCAACTCAGGAGACTGAGATCTGAGGATCAAAGTTCAAAGTCAACAAGGCAGGAAAGCTCCTAATGTCCAATTGACAAACAAAAAGTTGAAAGTGGAGTTGTGTCTCATGGTAAAGCAGCAACCTGAGTGAAAAAGCTGAGACCATGCCCACGTTCTGAGTTCTTGTGCCACAGTACTAGCACAAAAAAAGGTTTTCAGTCCTGGGAGTTTATTTATCCTTCCAAAATACAGTTTGCACTCTATTGTAAGATCTGACCCTCAAGTTTATTTCTGAAGGAAGGACAGCACATCCTGTCCTTTCTGAGTTTATCTTTGCAAGATGAATTAAATACAGTATATACATAAATAAATCTTTTATTGTACAAAAAATAATAAAACTAGGATCCTTGAAATGACATGATCACATGTGCCTACAGTTGAAGTTGAAAAATCTCTTGAAAATCTCATGAGAGTTCAATTTGTCCTTATACTGGGTACTTCATGAAGTTTTCTAGCATTGTTTAAGGAAGGAAACACAAACATTTCCACATTGATATGTGCCCCATGAAAATCTACATGCTCCTTTTCTAAACCTGCAGAAATAGAGGCTCACTAAAGTGAAGCAAAATGCAAGATTACAAAACCAGTAAGTATCACATCTCAGATCTTTAAGCTTTCTCTCTATGCCAGCTTCAGAATGCGGTTATTGTTCATATGTTTATTTCTTGATATTCTGTTGTATTTCTGTCTTCCACATCATGGAAATCAGCAAAACTACAGAATGCTTGTTGTCAAAACACTTGGAAGCCCATTTACAATTGGTCCTCTTGTGGACTCCCTGCAGTTCTCAAATCTCATCTCTAGAACCTGGAATATGGCAGGCAGAATGAAAATTCTCAGCTTGCTCTTTTTTATTTTGCATGGCGTGATAGCATTAAAAGGCCAGGACATCAGGGCTGGAACAGATTTCCTGAGTGATGACTCAGGTTTCCAATCTGATGTCTCTACTGAGGGAAGATGCTTTGAACAGTGATGAAAAGCACAGATTTGAATTCCTGGTTGAAGTCCTTTCTGTGTCACTTGATATCGTATGCCTTTAAACAACTTTCTAAATCTAAGTCTTCATCTTGTATGTTTGTGCATTTGTGTGTGTGTATGTGTATGTGTGTGTGTGTGTGTGTGTGTGTGTGTGTGTGAGTGTCTATGTGTTAATTATGGAGATTGAACTCAGGGCCTGGACACTGTACCTTACCTTTAAAATAACATTCTCATTTATTTTTTAATGTTTTTAATGTGGAAATACCATACAGAGTGGTTACAATTACATGAGCAAGGTAATGAGTACATTTCTTATCAAGCATTGTTGCCTCCTCCTTTGTTTTTCCCCTACCATCCCTGCCCTCCCATCTCCATGACTATACCTCCCCCACCACCAAAGTTGTAAAGTTCATTTTTCAACATAACATCTTGTACATCTCATTGTTGCAATGGGTCCACCTGTATCCCTATTTAAACAAGCTTTTTTTTCCCTTCCCCTCCCCAAATCATAACAACATCAAATACAGTGAAAACAGTGGTTGTACCGTGGGGGAGGGACATACAAAGCAACAAAAAAAATCACCTTATAAATATGTTAGAAACAATAACAAGAAAGAAAAAAACCACTTGTGTCCTTATCTTGAGGTTCATCACCTAACATCATCTTATCTGACTTTTTCTACTTGTCTCAGATATATACTAGTTATTGCAAATAAGGAAACCATGGGACCTATGTTTTTTTGGGCCTGGCTTACTTAATATAATTTTTTCCAATTCTTTCCATTTTCTAACAAATGGGGCAATGTCATTCTTTCTGATGGAGGCATAGAATTCCATTGTGTATATATATCATATTTTCTTGATCCATTCATCTAATGGGTTGGTTCCATATCTTAGCTATGGTAAATAATGCTGCAATAAACATAGTTGTGCTGGTAGTTTTAGTATGGTCTTCTTTGTGGTCATTCGGGTAAATGCCCAAAAGTGGGATTGTTGGGTCATAGGGGAGCTCTATGTGGAGTCTTTAAAAAAAATTCTCAAGACTGGAACTCTATCACTTGAGTCACAGCTCCACTTCTGGCTTTCTTAATGTCTAATTGGAGATAAGAGTATAATGGACTTTCCTGCCTGAGTGGCTTCAAACCTGGATCCTCAGATCTCAGCTTTCTGAGTAGCTAGGATTACAGGAGTGAGCCATCAGCATTTGACCAGTCTTTATCTTTTAACTGAGGTTAATGGCAACTACTCTTCAGGCTGCTGTGATGAAACAGCAATGTGGATAATCTTCCTGGCATAATGCCAGGCTATCCGATAAGAATGCAGTCCCTGTGAGCATTCTGCATCTGGATAGCTCCAAAGGGTCCAACACAGGGCAAAGCACCCACCAGATACTTAAACAAATAAACAAACAAAAAAACCAAACAGCTGGACACTGGTGGCTCATACCTGTAATCCTAGCTACTCAGGAGGCTGAGATCTGAGGATCTCAGTTCAAAGCTAGCCCAGGCAGAAAAGTCCTTGACACTTATCTCCAATTAACCACTAGAAAACTGGAAGTGGTGCTGTGGCTTAAAGTGGGAGAATGCTAGCCTTGTACCCAGGTTCTGAGTTCAAGCCCCATAACTGACAAAAGAATCTCTCTCTCTCTCTCTCTCTCTCTCTCTCTGTCTTATACAATTTTTACTTCATTCCTGGGAAGAAAATTTTCTTTTGGAGTGCTGCAGCTCTGAGGCCTCAGCTCTAAGGCTTTTGCCACCCCAAGATTGCTTTAGCTTCAGTTATTAATACTCAAGTTTACACAGCATGTTTTACTTTTTGTATATAGTTGCAGGAGGAAAATGCATGACTGCTGTTTCTCAAAGTTGGCCACAAAAGGGCTAAAAGTTGGTGGCCCTGAAGTCAAATGCTAGGTTTAGATAGATGTGTTAAGTTGACCTACTGTATAGAAAGTTTTCGGATGTGTGTGTGTGTGTGTGTGTGTGTGTGTGTGTGTGTGTGTGTGCTGGAACTTGGGCTTGAACTCAGGGCCTAGATACTGTCTTTTCCCTCAAGGCTAGCATTCTATCCCTTGAGCCACAGCTCTACTTCTGGCTTATTGCTGGTTAATTAGAGGTTAAGAGTCTGGCAGACTCATCTGGCTTTGAACAAACCTCAATCCTCAGATCATAGCTTTCTAAGTAGCCAGGATTACAGGTGTGAGCCACTAGATTTTTTTTTTTAATCTTAATGTACTAGGAGTATTCATCCTTTATTTGCTGCTGCCTTCTTCTTGCTTTGCACTTAGCCAGTTTCACTCTTCTGTGTGATCCCCACCATCTAAGATTCTGATTTAGTGATCCATGGAGAGTAGAAAGAGGAAGTGATTTTAAAATCAGATGACTCAACTTGCCATAGACAGGCTGAGTCTACCTCCTTTCCAAGACTGCTACAAACAGTAAGTGAAACAAAGAGGCAAAGTTACAGATCAAAGAGTTAAGAAACCTAAGTTCACTAGACAACAGCAAATTTCAGTCTCCCAGGTAAACTTCTGTGTTTACTGAAGATCAAATGAAGAAACTATCAGAAATGGAGGGACCATCTCTGAAGAAATTAGGAAAGAAGTGAGAATGAAAACATGAGAAGAGGAAGAAAAGCATGCATGCACTTTTAACTCTGAGTGGAGTCATTAACGGGGCTTTGGTATATCTGACCGTGAATCCAGAAACTGGAGGCTTTCCCATCAATACAGCAGACAATTGCACGCCAGGAAAGCTTCACATTAATGCAGTCAGCATTTCTCAGTTCCAGGTCTCCTGAACATCAAGCTTGTACCTCTCAACAGTGTTAAAAAGAACTGCAATATGCATGAATTTTTGCACTGACAGAAAGAGAAGAATCAATGAGCCATATTTAATGTGTATTATTAACTCTGTAGGCCAATAGCAGTAACAGTGGGTATGTATTGAGTGGTCTAGCTGCATGGGGTTTCATAGACTGTAAGACTTGGACCCTCCTACTTGGGTAATTTTCAAATAATAAACAGAACAGACATGGCAGATCCTTCATTTGAGGGATCTGAGAACCAAGTAATGGCCTTTGTGAAGTTCATTACCATTTATTAAAAACAGGATAGAAATAACTACACATGGAAAAGTAACACAAAAGGATTTAATCAGGTTCATAAACTTAAAATATTGGAAAAATAATTATGATTATAGTTATCACTGAATAATACCCACATTTTATAGTATAATAGAAATTATTATATTGATAATTACCATTAATTTCATACCCATTATTGTGTCAAGGATATATTACTTCAAATCTTTACATCAACTATAGAAGCTGATACGATTATTTTGCTTATTTCCAATGAACAAAAGAGTTTTAGGACAGCTAAGGAACTTGTCCATAATCATATGTAGGAAGTCAGGAGAATAATCCAGGTACTATACAACTTGGGGGTGGAGGTATGGGAGGGAGGGAAAGTAGGAGAAAAATGAGGGAAGGGGTAACAAGTTTGACAAGAAATGTACTTACTACCTTACTTATGTAACTCTCTGTACATCACCTTGGCAATATAAAAAAAGAAAAAAAATTGCAGGTCTTTATGTATAAAGTGTCTGTCCAAAGCAGCTTGGTTTCCTTTCTCTCCTGTTTGACTGTGGTTAGCAAGGTGTGGAATTTTGTGGGGAAATGAGAAGTTGGGAATGAATACTGACAGTTGTCATCTGACTAGAGAAGATGAATGGGAAGACAAATAGAAATGCAGCATGGGAGAATGCACAATCAGATGTGCAAAGCCAAGGAGAAAGTTAGACCTCAGCAGAATTTCCTCCCTGCAGGAGCTACCAGTTTTATTCTGTAAAATTATAAATGATACCATCACTTTTAGCATGGGTGTGTATATTGCATATTTCTTCAGTTTTTCCAATGTCTGATCTTCACAAGCTGCTTAAAAAAAACCCAAAGTACTAAACAAAAATTTGCCTACCTCAGATTTTCTTTCTGTGGAAGCCCTGGACTCCATTAATCTGCAGCCTCCAACGCTATTAATGTTCATTGTTAAAACTCAGTTTTAACACAATTACAAAAACTGGCAACTGGGAAGTTTTTTAGAGCATTTTTGCTGATGTTGATTTTAAACACAAGCAATCTATACATGCATGGAAAAAGACTTCAAAAGTATTTCATTAAAGGCCACATCAGCAGTAAGCAAATCTGATGACTAGCTTTCCTGGTTATAATTCCATCGTATCTCTTCTATTTAGATGAAATGTATGGCTCTATTTGTAGCCAATGTTTGGAACTGCATTATTTCTAGTCTGATTGTATGGGCCTTTTTCATCATGTTTTACTTTTAGTTAGTATTACATTTTATTTTTCAAAACTGTGTTTGGGAGGATTGATGAAAGGAAAATACACAAATGAAAGAATAGAAAAATAGTTTTCAAAATCACTTATTATTCCAACACCCAGAGATAGTCATGGTTAATGTTTTAGCGTATTTTCTTAAGGTTTTCCAAGCATGTTTTAACACAGTTGGAGCTTTCCAAATTTTTGGTCTGCTTTTGTTTTCTTCATAGTGTGTTATAAGCATTGTTGTTTGTCAGTATAAACTCTGTCAGCATAATTTGAAGTTGTACATAGTATTCTATAATATGTATACACCAGAAATTGCTTCCTCTTTAAAAAATTACCAACCAACTGCAACCCTAAAATATTATTTTGTTGGTTTCTGAGTAAGAGACTCTAACATGTTAGGGAAGTGCCCTGCCTTTGAGCTAATCTGTAGCTCCAAGTATTCCTTTTATGTAAAACATCTTGTAAAACAACACAAAAAGCCACCTGTGTCAACAGTGGACTGCTATACACAGCTGGGAATATTTTGTTTCCAAATGCAAACAAGCCGCTACCTTTCTCATACAAAGTGAGACCAACCTAACCCTCAAAGGTAAGAAAAGTCAGAAGCCTCATTCACCAAACAAAGTGGCACCTGAAATCTTCTTGAGGTCATAGATAAGTCACTAAAGGGATGAGCTCCTATTTAAAATCTATGAACCAGAGAGTACTAGGTTCTGACGTTATAATTTCACTTACAAGGGCTGGTGGTATTAGACCTATCTGCTCAGATGGGCTCCATGAAGTTGCATTGGAACTTTATCCTCATCTTGACTGAGGCCATGACACCTCACATAACACTTGTCAGACTTCATACCAGAACCTTCAGCCTTTGTAAGAGGTTGCTGACACAACTTTGAAATGGTGACTGAAGGACACTTCAAGAACTCTCTATCATTTTTGAGTTCTAGGCAGCAGAGAAAAAGGCCAGGAAAAAACACTTACTCCTCTTTTGAATTTTCAAACCCTTTCATTTATGTTCATTTCCCAGAATAAAGTCCAAGGGTAAAAACCAGATAATGGAGAGGAAATGCCCCCCCCCAGGATGTATGGTAAATACTGCTCTCTAAAATGTTTATTACTAAGAAGACAGATAATGGAATAGGAAACTAGTAAACTCAACCTACTTGCTACTCTCCCAAATAATCAAAATTAAGTTTCTTCAATCAACAATGAAAGAAAATAAGCATCTGTTACACATTTTTTAGATTTTTTTTTTAGCAATTAGACCTTACAAAACCACAGACCCCCAAATGGGGACAGGGAGGGTTCTTTTTAGGGAAACTGTAATAATCTATTCTAATAGTCTTATACATTTAGTTGATACAAAGAAATAAGACTCACTTGTACATATCTAAAATAAGGAAAAGTCAATAGGACTAGTTTCTGCACAATTTGATATCATTTGCCAATAGCATTATCTCCAACATATGCTTTGCCCCAACTTCTTTCTCATGTTTTCTGTATAAGGATACTTACTAACTTCCTCTCAGACTTTCCTGACTATCATTATTTATCCAGTTGTCCTTTAACTTAGCTTCCTTATGCAGTAGCTTCAGAGGCTCTGATTTTCTGGAACTTATGTACAGCATCACTCAGGGTAGATGAAACTGGGAAGAGATCATTCTGCATCTATTTTATTAAACAACTACTAGAGCTTCTTCTGAGGCAGATCAGATAGAAGAACTGGGAGAGGCTCACCTTCTTGATAATTTTGGAGAGCTCTGTATCAGCCTGTATGACGTGACACCAGATTCCATTCATGTGATAAAGAAATAAACTGCTGACTTGTTTAAGTTAACCTGTTTAGGCATTAACTATACAAATGAGTAGAAACTCCTGAAGAGTAGGATCAATGTTCATCCATATGGTCCATTGTGATATAACATAGATGATGACAATGATGAAGATAATAATGAAAAACAAGAAAACATAATGGCTTAAATTACTATGAGTTGTTACTTTCATTTAAAAATCCAAATTCTAAGCTGGGTACTAACCATTTATCTGCTCAGGCCTATAAATCTTAGCTACTCATGAAACTGAGGATCAAAAGTTGAAGCCAGGCTGGGTAGACAAATCCAATAGACTCTTCTTTCCAATTAACTAGCAAAACAAAACAAAACCAAACCATCTAGTGGTAGCTTTGAGTGAAAAAGCATTAAGAAGCCAAACCAGACTGCAAAGCCATGAATTCAAGCCCCAGTACTGGCAAAAAAATAATAAAAACATAAAAAATAAAGTAAATAAAATTCTATTGCTGATGTCATTCAATCTATTTATATGCAGATGTAATCCAATATGTTTATATTATTTAATCAAATTTTGCGATCATTTAACAGTAAAAGATTACATCTTGTTTTTGCTACAATAGCAAACCAGGAATTGCTATGAATAAAAGCACTTAGGGCCTCTTATAATGGAAGCCTGGTAAGACAAACCCTTTTGAATTTTCTAGTACAATTTATCTTTTGCCCAATTATGAGTAAAATATAGGCATATTTGTGTGCAAAGTAGGGCAGAGTACAGTGCATTCTTCACATTAATTTGTGTCTTATGTTTCCTGGGAATCCTCTGCTGGCTCTAGTTCATAATTCAGACCTCAGCTTCTTCCAGAGTCACCACGAGGGTTAGCAAGTGGCAAGAAATGACCGTGGGAACTCTGCTTTGACCCAATCCCATTTTTCTCTTTGCTTTCTGTGACTTGTTTTTAACTTGAAGAAGGACTTTTTTCCTTTAAAGTCCATGGATGCCAGGCATTGTAGTGACTGTATCTTTGAGCAAAATGCAGTTAAGTTCAGCTTTCTTGATAGCTTGTGGGAAGTTGGCAGGGGATGAAATTGTTTTGGAGGTAAATAGGTTCTGTTTTCACTTTTTGCTGCTTTGTTAGTTAGTAGCTCTTCTCAGATGTTCAACCCTTCTGAGATTTCCTCTTCCCTGAAAACATGGCATAATAATAATAGTGACATATCTTCCAAGTGGTTGTATGGGATACAGTAGGTATTCAGAGTCTGTTTGATTGGAAAAGCTGTTTTGTTATTATTGTTATTTTGTATGGACTTGAGCTCAGGGCCTGAGTACTGTCCTTAAGCACTTTGCTCAAGGCTAGCATTTTACCATTTTGAGCCACAGTGCTACTTCTGAGGTTTGAGTGGTTAATTGAGGATAAGAATCTCACGGGTACTTTTCTTCCTGGGCTAGCTTTGAACTGTCATCCTCAGATCTCAGCTCCTTAGTAGCTAGGATTACAGGTGTAAGCCCCTAGTGCCCAGCAAGCTGACATATTTTTGTGTGTATACTAGGGCTTGAACTTAGGGTCTGGGTACTGTTCCTTAGATTTTTTTTTTTTTGCTCAAGGCTGTCACTTAACACTTGAGCCACACCTCATGGGTTTTTCTATCCTGGCTGGCTTGGAGCTTGAATCCTCAGATCTCAGTTTCCTGAGTAGCTAGGATCACAAGACTGAGCCACCAGTTTGCCCTAGCAAATGATTATTAGGTTGGTCCACTCAGTTCCATAATCTCACCTACAGTGGTTATGTATTTAAAGTAACCTCTGCAGAACATGTCCATTTAATTTCCCTGACTTGGTTTCCCTGACTCTTGTCTTTGTACTGGTCTTACCCTAGTTATTTTTTTCTCTTCTTTTTTTTCTGGATTATTTTGCTCTTTCTGATAAGAAAGGAGTTTGGCAAAAGCTAAGTAGAGCCTCCTTGTGATGTCACAGAAGTAGATTTCTAAGTAAGGGATAAAAAGAACTTACTGTGGTTACTACCGTAGGCCTAGGGATAGCTTGAAATAATTGTTGCAAAGACAACTTACTGATAGAGCTCTAATCCCCTGTCAAATTCTACAGTGTTCCTACATGTTAGCATACTTTGTGAGAGAAAGTTCTTTTCTTGGGCACCTAGCTGAAGCTAATTGGGTTTCTTTGTGTTTTGAGAGACTCATTAATTCTGCCAGTATTATGAATTCTACATGTTTTTCATTTAAAAAATTAAAAAAGTTTTGCTATTAATAAAATTTATCAAGGAAGACTGTTTATCAATGTAGTGTATTACTTTTATTTTGACCTGTAACTTCTTCACTGCTACATTGTCTGGAAGCCTCAGTATAACTTCTGATTTTCTAAAGGGTGGGGGAGGGGAAGTACTCATTCAAAAAAGTTAAGAGTAATGAGAAAACTAATGTTATTTCTTTAGCAGTATGTATCACAATATAGTCTTTTGAGACAGTTGGAAAACATGAGTACTTTCAATAACTACTCAATAGAAATTCCATGTAATTCTATCACTTACAAATTCATTAAATCAAGACATATTTTTGTCCCCCTCTCATACTACTGATATATAAGTAATCATGTTAATATATTCATTTTTCTACAGAGGTTTTCATTTTTGATTGTTCTTTAACTCCTACTTGGGTGATTCATAACTCCAGGGCATTAGTGACTTCTTTGCAGATGATACCATCTTGGATTTATTCAGAGGAAGTAATGCTCTTGAGTGATTCAGATGCTCATTTTTATAGTTTTCTTCAAGAAATGTTTCCAGAATTCTTATGAGATAGAAGTATTACAACTCTTGCTGATAGGGAGTCAAGGTTCAGAGGCTTGTTCAAGGTCATATACAAAGTCATGGGCAGAGTCAGGGAACTTGAATCCTAGCATCCACATTTGTAGTTTAGCTCCACCTCATATACTTTTAACAATCTCTTGTATCCCTAGTTCTGTATTAATTTAAGAGTTTTGCATTTTGGAACACTAGGAAAATTTTGAATGTAAGATGCTTATAAAACTACATATTCTAAACTACTCTCACAATTATTTCTATCATAGCCTTTCAGTGATAGAGATTAATTATATAACCCATTAAGTTGTACCCACTTCATAAAAGTTACTTAGACTTCGATATTAGGTTGTTAAAGTCTCTCTCTCTCTCTCTCTCTCTCTCTATATATATATATATATATATCTTATCTGAATGTGTCTTTGTGGATTTATACATCTGCTACTCAATGAACATGGTACTATAGTAAATCATCTCCCAAGATATTTGGGGCTTTCACAATATTTCATTTCCTTTCTTAGCAAACTTTAAAATTCATGCAAACTGAATTTATGCAAATCCATGTTTGTAGTTTGGGTCTGGCCAGCCTCAGGAAACAGATTGCTTAAAACTTCTGCATGAAATATGGTTTAACCTGAAGTCTTATGGAGCAATGCGACAGGCACAGTGCCATATAGAAAGATTACATTGTGCAAACTCTCCCAATATAATGTATAATTCACAGACAGAATCAGAAGGAGACACCAGGGGCAGAGCCGAGTGGAAAGAAGTCCCAAAGGGGTAGAAGAATATCTTCAGATAACTTTTTTCGATGGGCACCTAGAGACCCTGGAGATCTGTTCAAGTCTTGGGATAATAAACTCCCTCTTACTGAACAGTTCAGCAGGCACTTGAGTCTGAATAAAGGTCAGGCCCTGTAGGGTAGCTGGTGAAGTGACATTTTCAGAGCACAGCACTCTACCCCATGACAGAAAGCTGCTGAACAAATGCTGAAAGTGATGTGCTTTCTGTTTTTGTGCCAGGTGTGGAAATTTTCAAATGTGGTGGATACAGAGGTGCATGGGAAGGATTTAACTTATGAGCAGCACCCCATATCCAAGACCTGAAACTACATATATGCAACTCAAATGCAATGCTTGGTTCCTGGTTACCTTCCAGGCTATCTAGTTGGGTGGTGCTGGCCCTCAAGAGTGGGCATTTATCCAAGGACTGAGCAAATGCTCTTTTATGAAGGATAACTTTTGGATGTGTATGTTCATGGCTATGCATTCTCTCATTCTCTTTCCCTCTCTGTCTGCTACACAGACACACACACACACACACACACACACACACACACCCTACATACCCCATCCTATAAACATTTTTCTGGAAGGAAGAATATATTTTACCTATCTCAATTTATTTATGCATTTATTCATCATATGTATCTTTTCTCTACAAACAGGAAATCTTTCAGATTTTGCACATTCTTCCTACCTGAATCAAGAGTATAACCCATTTCCATAAGTTAGGGAAGTATAATGAAAGAATGTTTCCTAATTGGGAGTGCCCTGACCCAGGATTGACTTGGACTGTTACACAGGCTGTGCCTCTAACATTTGGGCCTGAGGTTGTGTAATGTAACAGCCCTGAGTACAACCCCCATGCTTTCATGTGGACTGTAAAATAGGGAAGGCAGTCCCTACATCATGAAGTTACCTTTCAAACAGGGTATACTATAAAATGCATACCATATAAAGGTATGTTATTAGTCTCTTTATAAACCATAATCTAAGATCAGGAAAGCTTAAGACAAAGAATGGGTTGGCAACCATCACCTCTTTTATTTACCTCTTTATTATTATTATTATTATTTTGGGTCCAGTCGTGGGGCCTGAACTCTGGGCCTGGGCACTGTCCCTCAGCTCTTCAGCTCAAGGCTAGCGCTCTACCACTGGAGCCACAGCTCCACTTCCAGCTTTTTTTCTTTTTTCTTTTGTGGTGCTGAGGAATTGAACCCAGGGCCTCATGCATGCAAGGCAATCGCTCTACCACTGAGCCACCTTCCCAGCCCCTACCTCTTTATTATTTAAAACTTTTTATTTTCTGTTACATCTTGAGTTATGAGCTTGATTTCTTTGTATGTTTTTCTTCATAAATTAAACTGGGCAGGATTATTTATAAAGTTCAGGACATTGAGATAAAGGATTTAAGGCATTTAATTCCTTTTGTAAGCCTACAATAAAAACTTAGTCTCTTTAATAAGTAATAAATGATCCTGTCTTGGCACTAAAAATTGGAATAATTTAAATCAGTATTGCTCAAGAGCTATGGTATATAGGATTCCCTTTAAGACTTGCTTAAATAGACCTCTGGGAATAAATCTTGAAATCTGTGGTTTAGATTATTTTTCTTTATGAATCAGGAGTTAAACTTCTATATCAGGGACTTCCAAATGCTTGACATGCTAGGCTCTGCCACGTTAAGCCATATCCTGGCCCTTAATTTGAATTTTATGTTTCAAACATGGTATTGCTCTTTGCTTCAACTGTCCTTAATTTAGAATCTTCTTGCTTCTGTTTGCTGAAATCACAAGAATGAAGCAGAACACTGATATCAGAATAGTAATTTCTATTAGGTACCAGGTGATGTTGACACAATGAGTCATTCTTTGAGGAGATCTTTGGGAATTGCTTTGAAAGCCCAAGTTCCTTCCTGAGAACATGGTAAGCACAAGAAAGTAAGTCCTTCAGGATTTGGACTAGGAAAGCAGAAATGTTGCATCTCAAAGCCCTGAGTGTTTGCCCCAAGTTCCCACTTCCAGCTCTGCTGCAGCACCAGGCAACATGGCAGTCCATATGCACGGACAGTGCATCCATCAGGCAACACTGGCTTTTTGAGAGACACAGCTGACTATGTCATCTCTGTGTCTAGCACTGAGCAAACACTTCCCAAATATATCTCTATATCTATACACATAAGTATGTGTACAATCACTGAATGACTTAGGTTGATTTCCATCAAAGTCTTATTTTTTTCCAAAAGTAACCTCTTCTTTTCTCCCTTATTTTAAATTAATTCATAATACAAAACATAAAAGAAAATATAGTTTTGTTTATATAGTTTCTTTTGCAACTAGTTTCTAAAAGTATGATTCCCTGTCTAGTTCTCTTTTCTGAAAACTGGAAGTTAAAGGTCCTCCCACCTCTTCTCCTCTGGCTCTGCAGACTCTGCCCTCACAATTGCTTGGGAGCAAATCAGAATTGAGCTCCATGCTTTTTAAGAACTAGAGAAGGCATGAAAATACAAAGTATAACTACACGGTTCCTCGAATACATAAATTGTTTACATATCAAATTTCTCTAAATAGTTGCTTCTCAGACTTCTTATGTCCTATTCATTCCCTCTTTTTCTAAGGAACAGAACTTCTATTGTTTATCTTTTTCCTTCCCATATTTCCTAACGTGATAAACTTTAAAGGCTCCTCTCACCTACAGAGTCAAGTTTTCTTACCAGTTTGGGTTCTTCAAGGTGCCTTCTTTCACCCATTGACACCCTTCTATTGCTAGGACATATACCAAATCTGTGCTCTATGTTATCTACTCACACATCCACAAACAGAAATGAAATTGACAGCAGTGGCATCAAGGGGAGGAAGCTGGAGAATGCTGAGCTATTCAGGAGGTGTGTAGCACAGTGTTGAGGTGGCATCAGGCAGGGCCGACAGCGTAGTCAGGGGCTATGCAACCACGAGCAGCTTCAAGTGCTGACTGAAGAGTCTGCATTTTATTTGGGATTATGGAAACATCACTTCTCTCCATATCTTGGGTGACCACCAACAAGCCAACTCGTGGTGCAGTCTACAGGGCAAGGATACTGTTGCTCATGAAAGTCCTATTCCCAAGGTTGTGATTTAAGCTTAAGTACTTCCAGGCAACTTGAAGGCAGAAGTGGAGTTGGGAGAGATAGGAGAGAATGATGGAAGGGATAATATTGATCAAAATACATAGCATTTAGAAACTGACATGTTGAATTGGAGCCCCTTTGTACAACTACATAAAGATAATAATAATTATTATTATTAAATTATGGAATTTGAGTACAAAAGAAAATAAAATTGCTCATTCATTTAAAGAAAAACAGACTGACATTTCAAAAAGCCATAATTTCCAAGATTTTAGCTTAAAATTATATGAATATCTAATCCTGCCTTTGAGCTTCAATTTCATTACATAGTAACAATTTGGTTAACAAAGCTTATCACCTTGGGGCACAGAATGATGGAAGGTTTGGCATTAACCAAGATGTATTCATAAATTGACATGTTAAATTGAAGCATGGTACTCATAAATTGATATGTTAAATGTGTTTTTTACTACTTGAAGATTAAAGAAAAAGAAAAGAAAGCAAGACACTGGTGGCTCACATCTGCAATCCTAGCTATTCATGAAGGTGAGATCTGAGGATTGAGGTTTGAAACCAGGCTGGGTATTAAAGTTCCTGAGACTCTTATCTCCAACGAAATAGTAAAACGCCAGGAATAGAGTTGTGGCTCAAATGGCAGAACATCATCCTTGAGCAAAAGAGCTAAAGGACAGCATAGTCTCTCAGTTCATACCCCAGTACTGGCACACACTGGCACACACAGACACACATATACACACATATATACAATCACCATAGTCATCATCATCGTCACCGTCATGTATCATCAATAGATGCAGCAACACTCATTTTTTTCTTGAGGCTACCCCTAGGGTTCACAAAAATTATACTTCAGGAATGTATTTTAAAGTTCAAAGACAGAAGCTGGGAGTATAGGGAAGAGATAATTGGACAACCCTTGACTCAAAGAAAATGACTTTTCTGATTAGTGTTTTTCTACAACAGAAATTCATTAATTATTCGCTAATTATACAAATGAGATAATTATGTTAGAAAAAAGTGATGAATGGATTTGTTTCTATTTAGATTATCCAGCACAAAGCCAAGATGTTATACTCTCTTGCCATTTCCTTAGAAAGTTACATAGTCATTTCAAGAATGAGATCATCTGGCAAAAAAAAATACTCTGATGAGGAATAGGTAACAATTTTAATGAATGGTCATTGTGTGTGTGTGTGTGTGTGTGTGTGTGTGTGTGTTTGTTTCAAAGATCACAAGATAGAAAGGAAGTGGAATTGATTCTGCCTAGGGGTAGACCAATGTGCAAAATTAATGACTAAGAATGGAAATGACAGAAATACAGAGTTTTTTTAGAGAAAGAGAAAGAAGCAATGGAGCATTAAAAAAAGCAGGTTTGCAAGAACTGCGTTTCTGTCAAACCTTATATATGCAGTGTCAGAATAAGAGACACATTCCAGAGCAGGGATCAGAGAATGATGCTAAGCAGAGAGAAAAGATGTGACTGCAAAGTCTGGATGGGAGGGAAATAAAAGCAGAACTGCAGAAATGACAAGGTCAGGGCAAGAGCACAGCACAAGCAGTTAGGCCCATAGTCAGGAGAGAAAAGAAAGTTCATTCTCCAAACTCTCTCAGAAGTCTAATGATAAAATGAGAAAAGGTAATTTTAGAATGGTCAGTCTGTTCCTTTGCTAATTTAATCAAAGTTTGAGTTGTAACATAAATATTTGTGGTATAAATATTTCAGATCCCTTATAGCAATGGAAAGTGATCCGCTCAGTTGATAGTGAATTCACTTGTGGGTTCATTAGAGGAAGCATTGGCAACTGACTTCCAGATGAATAGATGGGCTCAGACATTCAATAATGGTTCACAATAGTGAACACAGACACAAAGCACAATTACAAGACCAAATAAAGAAAGGTGAAATAAGAACCTTTGTCAAAGAATTAGGAAGGACCTCATATCCTCATATAAAACCTTCTTCCATAGAAATCTTTGGGATTGATAGTTATTGTGGGATAAAATCTATAAGCTAGATAGGTATGAACTTGACTCCATGCTTTCCTCTAGTGAATACTCTAGTTTACTTAGTATTATAACTTTAGAAGGTAAGATAAGTAGCATTGCCATTTAGAAAGGCAATTACAAGGGTAGATGAAAGAATGAACGTAGACTTAAGTTCTAACATTGCCTGTGATGACTTGGATTGTCTATTTTTTGTTAGTGGATTATACCCAGGGTCTTATGACATTCACTTATTTTAAGTGATGGAGAACCAACTAAACTTTTTGGTAGAAGCCTCCTTCCATCACACAAAGCTTGTTTGCCTACCTGAGTTTTCTGTAATGGTGTCACCTCCCCTTCCTACATTCAAGATGGTTGAGAATGGGTTTCTGAACAAAAGTTTTAAAAATCCTTAGATCATCTTATTCAACTCTGATGTCTGCAGTTCTCATATTAATCAAATGAGCCTAACAAGAATTAAAAGCAACATAGCTTTCACTGTGAAAGGTCTGTTTTCAAGTTGTATTACACCACCTCTGTACTACCCTCTCTGTCTTTTACTTTCAGATGTCATGCCACTTTTACATTTAACATGTCAACTTACAAAATGAAAGTTGCAATTATTTTCCTACTGACTAAAAAGATTTTTAACATTACGTTTCCCTATTAAGTTAAGAAAAATATAGGCAGATGCCAGTGGCTTACACCTGTAATCTTAGCTACTCAGGAATCTGAGACTTGAAAAGTTTTGGTTCAATGGCAGTCATGGTGGAAAAGGTCACTAAACTCCATGTCCAAAATAACCTGTAAAAGCACAGTTTAAGTTGTAGAGTGTTAGCCTAGGGGGCAAGAAGTCATAAATTCAAACCCTAGAGTGGAACAATAAAAAGAAGCAAGAATTAGAGGCTCTTGGAAATGACTTAATGCCTATACATTTTTCCCAACTTGAAAATACCAGTTTTTCATTTTTACTGCATGTCAGAAACATAAAAATTAGTATATTTTATAATGATATATTATTGAATGTCTGGTATTTGTTGAACTAGACAAGGTAACTAATTTATGATCTCTGTGATTATAGTTTTTGAACCCTGTGAGTTTTATTACCTTCTGGAAAATTGAAGAGAATTAGCTGGTAGAGGGAGTGGAGGTTTCTTGCTACTCATATGTGCAGTACCTTGTTGTTCACCAAGAAGACAGACCTGAGGAGGTAGAAACACCTTCTACATTCCCTGCTCCCCTACTCATTTTATCAAGTTGGAATTTTTAACATTTTAGAATTACTGGTTCTATTTTTAAAGTACTTGAAATTCAAAGAGGACGTAAGGTTGTCTGCCAGGGTGCCTTACTGCCCTTATTATAATTGGCAACTTTGTTCAGTTCATTTTCAAGTGAGAAATATAAACCAGAAGGTTAACAGAAGAGGTGAGCAGATAGCTGCTTAGATAGTGGTAGAAATAAGCTCACTGTTAATACTTTGAGGTATTACTTTGTATTTTATGTTGGCCTTTATTTCCTTTTTAGGATCCAAGGGCCAGTATAAAGTAGGAGATAAAAAGAAGTGAGTAGAAAGCTGCCTACGCCCTTGGCGTTCCTACTCTCCCTTGACCTTAAGAATCTCATGAGCATAAGGTCACCAAATGGTGTGCTGTTCACAGACCTATCTTATTTAATTACACACTATCTAAAATCTTAAGATTTTAAGGATTAAAAATCAGCAGATTATGATTCTTGAAAAATTAATATGTGTAGCAATTCTGCACCTATTTCCAACAAGCTGGACAGGTAGGTGTTGTCCCCTCTAATGGGGTAGCTCATGCCAAGGAATCAATGTTCTCACTTGATTCCTCTCCTCCTATGGCTTATCATATGGGCATGTGCATCTATGACCCCAGAAAATATTTTTTTCTGGTTAGAACCATTGTACCTCAGTTATCTCTATGCCCAAGAGGATGTGATAACTAATAAATATACGAGGATTACCGTTAACCCCCACTACACACTCAGCTCAGTGCTTGAGTTTATTTCCACCATGCATTTGGCTTACATTTATACTCCCAACTACTCCCAACTACTTTCTTGGATAGACAATAACTTCCTAATTCTATACCAGAGCATTCTCAGGCTCAGAGAAGCTGGTTAATTTTACCAAAGTAATAAAATCATCATATGGATGTAGCCTTTTCTCACTCAGATTTCTGATTATAAAGACCCTTACAATGCTGAAAAATGATGTGGCAGAGGACCTGGCAATTGAAAATGCACTTAAGTGAAATATCTGCTAGTGTTCTGCAGAAGGTGTACAGAAGGCTCAGGCATAAACTGGTAGAAATAACCAAGTGAGGGTGTCATGTCACAAACCCTATTTTGGCGTTCCTATTTTCCCTTGACCTTAGGAATCTCATGAGCATAAGGTCACCAAGAAGCATAAGGTCACATACAAGAAGTACAAGTTACTGGAGAAGGAATATCAGATATGACTTCAGTGGCCATGAATTCCACTCTTAGATCTGACCAAAGTAGGGATGCAGGCTGTATGAGGAAGTATCCTCTTTTGAGCCTCAGACAGACAATAACTTGATCTACATGGTATTCTACCATTTCACAGATGAAGAAAAGGAAACTCATATTCCAAAGTCTTTTGCTTAGTAAGTGGCAAAGCCAAGACTAGAAACTAGGATGATGGATTTCTACTTTAGCTCCTTAGCATCTCTCTGTGCCAGTCTAAGAAGAGTGAGTTCCTGAATTGTCTAGCCTAATAAATCAAACTTTAGTAATCTGTCAGATGATTCAAGAATTAAGATATTAGGTTTGCCCTTCATGTTTCCCTAGCAGGTGATGCTTAGGGCAATCACCACTCCAAGTTGAAATGTGTGAAGTTAAGCATAACTAATTTAAATTTACATTGTGAATTTATAAAGAAAATACAAAGGAAATATAGTCTGCATTACTGCGGTATTTCTCTCTCCAGTATCAGTATTTTGCAATTATTTTTGTATTCCTTAATACAAATGGGGAATACTTAAGAATAAGTTTATTCTATTAAGTTTTCTATATAACCTAATGGAAAACTTTCTCCTTCTTCGCAAAGTATTTGTTGATAATAAATAGCTTTGCAGACAAGATGTAATTGATTGGCCTATAATCATGAGTCTTTATGTCAATGCTGAGTTCAGACAGAGAGCAAATAAATTTGGCTCCTTCTAATTTCACCATTTCTATTGATGAGGAAATCACTAATGAACCCACATTTACTCTGAGTGCAATCAGGGCATTACAATGTTGTGACCTGCTGCATCTTTTGTAGGTCACAGAGTTCCTTGCTTCAGGATCTCCAAGATGAATAGGTAGTCTCCTTTCTGAAGCCCTAGAGTGGGGTTTTCTTCTTGCTAATCAAGCACGAGTTCCAAGAAGGTACTAAGGGGAACACTACATATGATACCAGAAGGCAAGCCTTATACTTTTTAAGTCTTTGAAGTAAATGGGATCTGTATTACTTAAATGAAGTAAAAAAAAGCACTGGCCAGATGATGCTGGATATATTAAGCAGTGATACACTTTATCTTTTTTAAAGCCTGAGATGCAAGTCAGTTACATAGATGGTAACCGACTTGCATCATGGTGATAGGACTGCGCTATCTTGGTGCCTGAGGGAAACTGGGTATCTTTTCCATTAGTATATTTTTCTTACTCTTCCATTTTTACTTCATGGTGGTCTTTATATCTTTTTTAGGATCCACTGCCACAGGATAACAAGGACAGAACTGTAATCCTGCTCAAATGCTTTGTGCTATTGGAAACACAGAAGATGGTCCTACTTTGTCTCTTTAGAAAAGTATCTCAATAGTTCTAATATTCATTGCTTTCTGCTCACGTTCCCTTACAAGTTTTAAAAGACATGTTCAAATGTTAAGGCTAAGAAATGAATATGCTGTCTCTATTCTTCATTCTCAGGCTAAGTAGACACTCTCTTAGAAGATTGTGGGAGGAAAAATAAGTGGGTGTCAACAACCACCTAAATTTTAGCTCTCATGTTAGATGCACTAGCCTGGACCAAGATATTTCTTTTACATGGGCCAAGAGGGAACAGTTAAATGGTAAGGAAGTGTTTGGGGAAAAAGTTTATTCCTGTGAGAGTTCAAGAAATAAGTGGTGGCTCATTACAATAAATCCTAGTACATTTGTTTGGGGAGGAGGTATGCTGGTTGGTCCTGAGTCTAGATCTAACTCAGGACCTCGGTACTGTCTCTGAGCTTTTTTGTTTCCCTCAAGGCTAGCGCTCTACCACTTCAGCCATAGCTCCATTTCTGGATTTTTTAAAAAAAGTTCTCGGGTCTCCATTAAAATTTTGGCCTGTGCCAAGGAGACCTAGGGTTTCTCCTATTCTGTCCTGTAATGCTTTCAGGGTGTCTGCTTTGACTCTGAGGTCTTTGATCCATTTAGAGTTGATTCTAGTGTAGGGTGATATATATGGACGTTGAGATACCACCTCACCCCAGTTAGAATGGCTATAATCAAAAACTCTAATAACAGAATGTACTCATTACCTTGCCCATGTAATTGTAACCCCTCTGTATGGTATTTTCACAATAAAAAAATAACCATAGATGCTGGAGGAGATATGGCCAGAAAGGTGGGAGAGTAAACTTGTTTAACAACTTTGGAAAGTAGTCTGGAGGTTCCTCGAAAGACTCCACATAGAGCTCCCCTATGACCCAGCAGTCCCACTTTTGGGCATTTGCCCAAATGAACACAAAAAAGACCATACTAAAGCTACCAGCACTATGTTTATTGCAGCATTATTTATCATAGCTAAGATATGGAACCAACCCAGATGCACCTTAGTAGAAGAACGGATCAAGAAAATGTGGTGTATATACACAATGGAATTCTATGCCTCCATCAGAAAGGATGATATTGCCCCATTTGTTAGGAAATGGAAAGATTAGGAAAAATATATTAAGTGAAGTAAGCCAGGCCCAAAGAAACATAGGTCCCATGGTTTCCCTTACTTGCAATAACTAGTATATGTCTGAGACAAGTAGAAAAGGTCAAAAGCTATATACACATGACCAGATAAGATGAAGTTCAGTGAAATGAACCCCAAGACAGGAACACAGTGGATTTTTCTTTCTTGCTATTGTTTCTACTGCATTTATAAAGTACCATGTGTTTTTTGTTGTTGTTGCTTTGTATGTCCTTCCCCCATGGTATAACCCCAGTTTTCACTGTATTTGATGTTGGTATAATTTGGGGAGGGGAAACAATAACAAGAAAGAAAAACCATTTGAGTCCTTATCTTGGGGTTGATTTCACCTAACATCAACTTATCTGACTGTTTCTACTTGTTTCAGTCATATACTAGTTATTGCAAATAAGGGAAACGATGGGATCTATGTTTCTTTGGGCCTGGCTTACTTCACTTCATATATTTTTTCCCAAGTCTTTCCATTTCCTAACAAATGGGGTAATGTCATTCTTTCTGATGGAGGCATAGAATTCAATTGTGTAGATATACCACATTTTCTTGATCCATTCATCTACTGAGGGGCATCTGGGTTGGTTCCATATCTTAGCTATGGTAAATAATGCTGCAACAAACATAGTTGTGCTGGTAGCTTTAGTATGGTCTTGTTTGTGATCATTAGGGCAAATGAGACATTATGTTGAAAAATGAACTTTACAACTTGGGGGGGGTGGCTGGGAGGGCAGGGATGGTAAGGGGAAACTAAGGAGGAGGCAACAATGCTTTATAAGAAATGCACTCATTACCTTGCTCATGTAATTGTAACCGCTCTGTATGGTATTTTCACAATAAAAAACATATTAATAAAAATTTTAAAAAATTGGGGAGGGGAGGGAAATAAACAAAATGTTTAAATAGGAATACAGGTTGACCCATTGCAACAATGAGATGTAGAAGGCACTACGTTGAAAACAAACTTTACAATTTAGGCAGAAGCCAGGGCAGGTGAGGGGGGGAAGGGAGGAGGAGTGTAGTTGTAGAGGTGGGAAGGAAGGGATGGTAGGGGCAAAAAAAAGGAGGAGGCAACAATCCTTGATAAGAACTATACTCATTACCTTGCTCATGTAATTGTAACCCCTATGTACAGTATTTTCACAATAAAAAACTTATTAAAAAATTCTTGGCTAGGAAGGCGACTTAGTGGTAGAGTGCTTGCCTAATATGCACAAAGCTCTGGGTTCAGTTCCTCAGTACCAAATAACCAGAAAAAGCTGGTAGTGGTGTTGTGGTTCAAGTGGTAGAGTGCTAACCCTGAGCACAGCCCAGGCTGAGTTCAAACCCCAGGACTGGCAAAAAAATTTTTCCATACACATGTTCATTGAAACAATTCAATGATATTATACATCCTTTACTATTTGTAAGCAGTATAACTTTACAGCATGTAAATATTTATTTTCTCTGTCTTTAACTTTCAGAACATTACAGGACAGAACAGAAATCACCCCTAAAGGGCTCAAAGAGTGAAAGAGTGAGCTTCTTTTAGAACTATAGAAATATGCTGTATATTGACCTAGATTATATAGCTCCATGGGAAAAATGAACTAAGATTTATAGTTAAGATTTTAAAAAGAGAAAAGGGGCAATAAAGACTTTCAGAGAAACAAATATTAGTTGTTTACAACAGCTAAATCTTTACACAATGAAGACATGTTTCATGAATAAGGACAATGATATTAAAAGAAAAAAGTGAACAAGTTAACTTCCTTGTGTGAATATATTCATGTTTATACATAAGAACATCATTTGTGCATAAATATTGTTCATCACATAAATGTCTAAACTGAAGGGTGGGAGAGGTCAGAGATGTAAAGGAATGAATGCTGAAGCAAAAGGGGGTAGTTTTAATTTCAAATTTGTTTTTAATTTCTTTTTTTCTTTTTAAATGTTTTTTATTGTGAAAATACCATACAGAGGGGTTACAATTACATGAGCAAGGTAATTAATACATTTCTTATCATGTACTCATTACCTGTCGCTTTTGAATTTTTTAACATTATCTTTCTTTCTTTCTATCATCTATCTGTATGTGTGTATTTGTATTGTATAATGCCAATTTACATGTAATAAATGTCAAGTAATAAATCTACTTCATAATAGAATATTTATTTGGCTTCTGAGATTTAGTTCAGTGGTAGAGAATTTATCTAGAATACACAAGACTCTGTGCCTAACTCTCAGCACTGTAACAAAAAGAATATATATATATTATAAACATGACTACATGAATAAATGGAAAGAATTTTGAAAATTGTAAAATACAATAATAATATGATTGTGATTAAATTATAAAATGACATAATTAGCAAAATATGAAAAATAATTCATGACCAGTAGAGAAAAGCTTAATGATGTTTTGTAGGTTAAATATCCAGTAAGTAGCCATGTGTGTACTCAAATAAAACATGTTCCCTAATTCCCTGTCTTGTAAGTTATTTTCCTAATTTTTTGACATATGAAAGGCTTAAGGCACTAGGAGAAGTATCCTAAAATTTAAATGGAAGGAGAATAGTTTTCTAATTCTGGATTCTTTTTTAAATTAGAGGTAAGGGCCTCACAGACTTTCCTGAGGTGGCTGGCTTTGAACTGTGATCTTCAGATCTCAGCCTCCTGAATTGCTAGGAACCAGTATCCATCTAGAGGATTCTTTTATGTAAGACAGCACTAAGACAAAATAGCTTCTTAACCTATCTCTATAGAGTGGCCAGTCAGGGGTGATGGTAAGAACTCTGTGTGGTAGGCAGCAGTTAGCCATGAGTGACGGAACTATGCAAAGGAAATATAAAATGGAAGATTCTTCAAGGCTTTCAAGACTTAAAGAGAAACATGTCAGATAGAAGATAAACATAAGTGGTGACTATGGGAGGACAAGGTCAAAAGGTCTGAGAGGTTCAGTGACCAGCCTCTGTTAACATCAAGGTCATAGGTTGTCATAGATATTCTGAGTCCCTCACCAACCTAAGGATTAATGAAAGATTTTATTCAAGCCCAAGATCCAAAACAAGCAATTCTTGGAACATACCTTCACTTTACAAAAACAAATTCCAGGTCCATGAATCATATCACAGAGGTGCAATTGGACCCCCTTTGATTTATCCATTGCAATTCTGTAAACCTCCTCTAGCTTCCTTAGATTGTTGTTTACCTGTGATCTCAATCCAGTGGTCTGGACCTGGGCTTAGGAATTCCTCTCAAACTCTGAATGGTACTATGCTCATCCTAGACAACTTTCGTTGTCTAGAACGTGTATTCTTTCCTTAATACCACTTTCCCTATATTTCTCACCTTGCCTGAATTGTTCCCTGGCTTGGGCTCAATAACTGGGATAGTTGCACGACTTTCCAGTAACATGTGCAGTGGTGAAGAGTAGCAGGTCAAATGCCAGGTTGGAGGGCTGGCATCTGTGTACTTTGTACCTAACCTGGGACTCCAGGAACCTCCATTCATCTTTCTAGATATCTAGAAATTGCAGGTGGGGAAGGAGATAGGATAGAGAAGGCTAGCTAATTAAAACACATGGTTGATTTTATTAAGATAAAATGTTTTTTAAGATAAAAATGTTTTTCACTTTTTAATATTACCATATTTATAAACATGATAAACTCAAGAGATATAATGAATGAAACATTATTTTATAAAGAAGGAAACTTTTTGATTTTGAATCTATCAAACTGCTGACTTGGGTATTTAAAGTCATCTTGCTATTAAAAGCCTGTGACTTTCTTGTTTTCAGAATCATAATTCTGAGTGTCTATAAGTTCTACATTTTAGGATTCCAGGTAATGCCTCAGAAAGATGGCAAATTTATCACCTCTCTCTCTCTCTCTCCCTCTCTTTCTCTCTCTCTCTCTCTCTCACACACACACACACACACACACACAAATACACACACACAATTTTCCCCCTTTAAAACTGCAATAGTACTTTCTCTGAGTATGGTCTAGAACCAGCAGCAGTGGCTAAGCGCTCAGAAATGCAAATTCTGAGACCCATCCTGGATCACTGACTCAGAAACCCCTGCAATAGGATGCTCCAGCATGGCTGAAATAGTTGAAGCTTGTGAACTGCTTGGACCCATGTTTACATGTTCCCTTTGTAAGTTCTGACCTTGGACATTTCCTCACCTTATTGCACCAAGTGACCTGCAGGGCCAACTTCGTGGTTTCATGCCAGCCTTTTGTTAAACCATTTCTACAGAGCTGGAAGCTGTCCTTCATATAATCACAATATCCAATAATTTTATTTTAGTCTTTATTGTATTTTTTTCAAGTCTACTTGGAATTTGAAAACATTTTAGAAAGAAAGTAATTTAGGTCCTGCATAGAATAAACTGTGTTGATTCTAATTAGAAAAAAGTAATTAAAAAACCCTTTTATACAATTAACATTAATTGTAAGCTATAAAAATTAATAAATATAATTAAAAATAATTTAAAATAAAATGAGCCATATATTGTAGCACAGACTTATGATCCCAGTTATTTGGGAGTTAAAAAAGGAGGATCACAGTGAGATGCCAGCCCAATGTTAGTGAGCCCCTATCTGAAAAACAAGCCAGACATAGTGGTTCATGCTTATCATTCAAACTACTCAAATGTGGAGGTGGAAGGATTGCAGTCCCAAGCTAGCCATGGCAAAAAATATGAGAACCTATCTAAAAAACAAACCAGAGCAAAAAGAGTTTGGGATATGGCCAACCCTATGCCTAATAAGCATAAGGTGCTGAGTTCAAACAATAGTACTACTGGGGGAAAAAAGAAAAATCATGCATTATTTATTCAAGGTAGTGAATTCCTTACTAAAGGTATTTTATTATCTATTTCCCCATTCCTATCCCTTATATCTCAGTAATTACAGAGGGGAATTTGTGTTTATATGAGACTTATTTCTGAACAAACGCCATTTCATCTTCAGTCTTTTCTCACCTTTTTATTTTTCAGTGCTGGGTAGGGATGGAACCTAAGGCCTTATGCATGCTAGGCAAGTGATCTATGACTGAGTCATATCACCAGACTCTTTTCAAGTCAGGAAAGAATATGATACTATATAGTTAAGATTTCTCTTTTCATACTTATTCTAGAAAGCCAAATATGGTATTCACTAATTATATATAGATACATTAATTTTGTAGTGTGTGAATTTTAGGGGCATTAAATTTTCTTTTCAACACATCCTTTTCAATTATTTTCATATGTTTGAAGTTTAAAACCCTGGGTATTTTAGGTGGAGAATATAGATTCTGTCCCAAAGTGATGTACTTATATCTTATATTTAAATGATGTGTATGAGAGAGAGAGAGAGACAGAGAGACAGAGAGACAGAGAGAGTGAGAGAGAGAGAGGTGTGAGGGAAGAGACAGAGACAGAAACAGAGACAGACAGAGATAGAGAGGGTCATAGGCACCTAGTACTTTAGGGCATTAACATTAATTTTCTGGGATATTTTATATGTATTACAAATAAAATTTGCCATTAAAATTTCAGAGGGTAGTACAACATTGCCTTTCAAAAATAAAATCTTATATATTTACAAAATTTACTTTTTCCATGTCAAAAATAACACAGAATGATCTTTTACTCCTTTGAATGAGGACAGCCAGGGAGAAACCAAACCCTTGTGTGCTACTTTTATTATTAATTTGCTTATATAAGCAAGACTATGGACTTCCTGATAGAGTACACCTGACTGGTGAAACAGCATAGCTTGCACAGCTTTTGTACAGTGACAGCCTGAGTGATGGATTTAATGAGACTGGTTGACTTCTGCCATCATAGCACTCCAATCATTTTCTTTATCTTCTGTAGATTTTCCTTTGGTATCACTTACTTTAAAAAAATCTACTTATAAGTATATAAAGATCTACAAATAAATTTCTACTGTGTTTCTGAAAAGATACAGATTGAACATAAAGATTCTTGACAAATTCAGGCTTTAGATTTTAATTTTAATTATACATGTCATATTCATAATTTCATCCTATCTGAAAGTGAAACAATAGTCTATTTCTGTAATAAAACATATTTTGCACAATAAATACATAGATTTAACTTGTTAGTCTCTTAGGAATGTTTTCTTGTATAGTATTATAAGATTATAGTATTTTCTCCAATATTCTATTTCTATGCATCAACATTGCCATCATTTCAACCTAGGTTTGTTCACACCACAACCCCAAATAAGCCTCCTAAACAAGGAAGGACTACCCTTCCTGCCAACAACAAGCACCAAAGCCAGCTCATATTCATAATTATTCATTTTCTGAAGAATGTTTTGACATGAATGACTCCACAACATTGGACTACTGCCAAATGGTACCAACTTGTACAGCACCTTAGAAGGAGCAGGATAATCACAGAGGCAGAGGACTACTCCACACCTATGGGATCCACCCTCATTTGACCCAATAATGAAGTACTATATTCTAAAGAAAAAGATAAGGTGGCTTTCTTTTTCCTTTAAGATTTCTTAGCAACTAATAAAGTGTGTTTAATAATAGTATAAACTTTCTGAAAGTTACATGAAAACAAAGAACAGTAAAATCTCAATACACAATATTATCATTTCACAACACTAAAATTTAGTTAGAACACAAAGACAAACACAAGCAGCATTAGGGAGGAAGACAGTAAAGAAGAAAAATAGAAAGACTTTACCTTCTACATAGTTAAAGGAGAAATATAAATAACTTTTCATTTTAATAGGGAAATATGTATGTATTTGTATCCTCAAAATGTAATTAGTTGTATTTTACTGGTTTATTCACCAGGTGGGTCCTGCTTTTAGTCACAATCCTGATTTATAGGGGGATCAGTGAGAAGTGTGAATTTCCTGTCACAGGTAAATAATCTGACATAGTTAATATAATAGTTAATAGCTCAAGCAGAGCACTTGTGCTCTACCTCACTCATCTTATTAACTGGCTTGGCTATCTGGCACTAAGTAGAAAACTCCAAGGGCAACCCTTCCTACCCCCACCTGGCTTTACCAGGAGCAACAAAATGATGAAAAAGTGAGAAAAGTCTAGAGGCCATTCCTGTGAGGCCAGTATATTCTTTGGGGCTTTGTTTGGAATACCACTTCAATTGCCTCAATTGCCCTCAACAAACAGGTCTCTAAGTCAATTATTTCTGGCTTCTACCTTCTAGTTGCCATTTCCCTTTTTGTCAAAAACTAAACACAATGAGTTGAGCCAAGCCATGGTGGCTCACACCTTTAATCCTAACTACTCATGAGGCTGAGATTTGACAATCTTAGTTGGAAGCCAACCTGACAGACAAATCCTCTAGACTCTTATCTCCAATTTTCCATCAAAAAGCCAGAACTGGAAGTGTGGCTCAAGTGGTAGAGTACCAGGGAGTGAAAGCTCAAGAGCCTGAGATCAAGCCCAGGTGCTGGCAAGATAAAAACTTCTTTAATGCAATTGTTATACTACATGATTAAGAAATTGTACAAATTCTACTTGTCTGTATGTAAAATATTAGCTTTTTTCTAATGTCTTCATATGCTCAGATCCCTTTGAGTTATCACTGTCTGTACATTTGATTTGACATTGCCCTATGATTCGGTATTACTTGTACATTAAATAGATGTGTAGTTATCTTGTCTCCTTGATAATTAACAAAGATGCTAAGGGCCAATGCCAATTTAGTGTCATTGCTGGATACCTTCCACTATTCACTATGTCATTGTTTATGGTCTATTAAGCAATTTTCATCTCACCTTATGGGCCCATAAAGCATCCAAACTAGAGGTCTCTCAAATTAGGGCAGTGTTACAGACTATTAAATAGCTTCTTCTTTAGCTTTATAATTCATCTCTAAATTGACTTCAGACAATTTTAACAATTTAATTGGGTAAAATGTATGTTTAAATTTCTCAAAGTTTTCAAAGCCTTTTATCCTCCTGCTCTGAATCACAGTCACTGTTTTCTAAGACACACTAATGGTAATGCTTCAAAATTTTCAAAATACTACACTTTTTTGTTCTTATTTAAATGTGTTTTTTTTCCAACCACATTATGCTTTTGTCAAATGTAGCCTTTAATTTCCCCAAAATTCTCTAACCATGCTCTAACTTTATCTTTCATCATTCTTACCTACAGAAGCTATATATTGCTCTCATGCAGAAGTCATCAGGGCAAAGGATCAGATAAAGAGGTTTAGCTGCCCTCAAAATCTACTGACCAACAGGGCTCAGTGAAATGGGCTAATACAGCTATCAGGGAAGCAATGAATACATAAAGAGTTTCTTGCCAAAAATCTACAGTGTAACAATAGAAAATGTATGTAAGTGTTCACTTACCTGCTTTTCATCAACAATTATTTCCAGGTCTTCATCACTGCTTAGTTTTCCATATCCTTGTTCTTTACTTTTCTTGTGAAAGAATAATTTTAAATGATCATTTAGTTTCTTTCCATTAACATCTTAATTCTTACTTAATATTTCTTAAAGTTTACATAACCTCTTTCACAAGGCATCAATGTATTATTCTTTTATGTATAACAGCAAATACTCTTTAACTGCTGCCCCATAGTTATATTTACAACTTTCTGCTTAGTCTTTCTAATTTATGCCTTTTCTACTTTTCTCAATATTCATATGATTCTCTTTTATTCAGTAGTCCAGAAAAAATTCGTAAACACCTTGAGATACATAAGTAATTCCCTGAAGAGTCTTGGCACATTTCTTTTCATTATAGAAACTTCATTTAAAATTATAGTAGGCTTTATGCTTGAAATATAAAATGTTTTAATGACTTTTTCCCAAAAAGGAGAAGTACTATGCAACTCCAAAAACAAATCTTCAGATTTTTGATATTGTTTACAAATCAGATTACTATAAATATTAGAAAAAAACAAGTAATTTTTTTAACAAAGTCAATTTCAAAATTTGGTAGTTAAAAACAGTTGAAGAGTACAGACCATCTTTAAAAATTCATTTCATTCATTTTTCATTGTTATTTTTGTTCCCAATGACCATTCCTTTTCTATTTTCCCCACAGCAAAATCTGTAATTATAAGTTCCAAAGTTGAAAAGAAAGATTATAACAGTCATTTTATAGTTGTTCTACAGGAGAACAGTAATATGTCTGAGTCCGTCAGTTCTTCTTTATTCTTCCAATGCAACAACTGATGGGAATACTAGAAATGTCATGTTACTTCTTTATACTAGCAACATATAGAAAATAAAAATCCCATGGCCAGATTTCTTTTTATCCTTGCTTTAAATATTCATTGCATTAACTAGAATTAAGAAAATTTAAATATTTCCAGTAATTGAATTTACTGCACCACAATATATTCCTCATCCCATTAGATCACCTTTCAGTGACCATGATATAAATCTTTACACTGGGAGCATAGTTTTTCTTCATGTTTTTCCTTTATGACAGTTCAAACTGGATTTACTATCCCCCCATATACAAATATCTCCTATTTTTGTATTTTCATTATCATAAAGAATCTTCAAGTGTTAGGATGCATAAAATCCAAGTTCTCATTCATACATTAATCAATATAGCCACTTAGAAGAGAACAGATGGTCAAAGTATTTCTCCCTATTATTCTTGTCCTCCTTTCAGGTTCCATTTCAGGATTGATGGAAAACAAAACAAACAAAGTTGGCTTCAGTCAAGCTGATTTCCTACCTATCCCTTTGTTTCTGTACCCTTTTAGTCTACTGGTGGCCATAAGATATTGTCCAGAGACCTTCTAATGCAAAACATTTAGAAATGCCTTTCCAAAATTGATCTGTATACGTACCAAGTAGCTCATTTGCATGACCCGATTTCTGGACAAAAGGACATTAAGTAGAGATGGAATGTGAGCCCTTCCATCCATTTCACTGTCAGGCATCCCAGAATTCTTTGCACATGCGGCAGTGGCTTCATTGCCAGAACTTGCTGACCAGAGAACCACAGATCTTGCCCGGCAACAGTATTAATAATGTACAACAATAATTGAAGTATCCCTGAATCATTGTCTTGACTTTGTAAACATTGTGAAATGCTTTGGCTAGCACACACAGTCATTGAAATGAATGTTCTCTTTTTACCTATGCCCTCTTCTACTCCCTAACTGCTGTACCCATTTTAATTTTTTAAAACCCACCCATTACTTATTATATAATATTTTAATTTAATCCCTTGCATATAGACTTAGCTGCTTATCATGAAAATTCTTAACTTTTCCTTTTTAACGCCCTGCCCCACACTTTGCTGACAATCACTGCTAATAGATATAATAATGTCAGCACTCACAGGACAGAACTCAAAATTGCAATTTCTGCCAGTATTGAATTCTAACTCTCCAACTGAATCCCAATGCCCTCTCTGATTTATTAGCCAATTTTCCTGGAAAGTAGGGTTAGAGAAAGAGGGTATGTACCCACTATTCTAGAAACAAGTTGGCATTTTCAAAGAGTGGAAGGAAGCAATCCGAGCTCTGATTTTGTACTTAAGCTCTTAGTTTCCGTTTAAACAGCACACAGAACCACACAAAGCTAGCAGTCTTACAGTTTCACGCTAGAATTAAACAATATTTTCTAGTTTACCCCATCACCTCAGGGGCATTAATCCTTTTCTAAGCCACATAGCCACTCACTTACTGCTTATTTCTAGTGCGAGCATAGTCCTCTTTCAAGCACTCAGCCTCCCACTTTGACTGCTTAGATCAGCCAGCCCAAGCAGGTATCTTCGGCTCTCCTCCCTCCTCCCAGTCGGAAAGCCCTGTCTTCTATCTATGCACTTTGCCAAGCTCAAAAATGCAAGTCCATAGCTTCTGCGGGCCCTTGCATATTAGCCAAAGGACTGAACTAGAAGGAGGAAGAAAGCTAATCTCTCCACTGTCCAAGTGTGAGGGGGCAGGGCTTGTGTGGGAGGAGAAGCTGGAGGGTAATCACTTCCCGTGCTCCTCCCACCTTCCAGGCAAGACACTGGATCTGAGGATTTCAACTAAGGCAGGAAGGTTAGGCCTCTTTCTGCCCAGCCTTAGTATATTACCAGCTTATGACAGACGTTGTACACTGAATGCAGCTAAGGAAAGAGTTAGTGGGGAGGACATGAAGGTGGGAGAAATGAGGGAAGAAAGGAAGGGAATAGTCATGGTTTGCTGACAATGCCTTGTTCCTGTACAAAGCTTTTAGCTTAGGAGAGCTGCTTATTCCTAAACTCCAGGGTCTCCCATTTTCCCACACTATTCTGAATTCTTTCTAAGCTGCAAGAGAATTATCACATTTTATTTTGTTGTTTTTGTTAGTGCTAATGACTTTTCAAATACTATTCTCTTGTAGTTTTCTTAAGAACATGGAGCCTACCTGGTAACCTTTGTTTTCTAAGACTTCCACTGTCTTCTTCCTACCTTCTCTTTCCTACCCCTTCCTTTCACTCTATCCTCCATTAAAGTGGAAAAGTGGACTTGTTCACTTGAATTATATAAATCATGGCATTTAGAAACAATACTGGAAAACAATATCATGGCTACATATATAGAAGGTGTTACAGTGGAAATTTCAGGAAGTTAACAACAAAAGAGCAATAGCAACCAGGCTCATGCCTGCTACTCAGGAGGCTGAGATCTGAGGATCACCATTCAAAGTAAGCTAGGCAAGAAAGTCTGTGAGACTCTTATCTCCAATAAATCCACTCTAAAACCGTTAGTGGCAATGTGGCTCAAGTGGTATAGCGCTAGCCTTGAGCTGAAGAGCTGAGGAACAGTGCCCAGGCCCAGAATTCAAGCCCTATGACCTACCAAAAAAAAAAAAAAGCAACAGCAAAAGTTGATGGGAAGTGCCACACTCATTTCAGAATGTGAGTTTATTATTAAAAGTTAGCATTTCAGTTGAAAGATAATAGCTGTGTATGGACTGAATTGAAAGGAGTCTACATCCTTATTAGGAATTCATAAATATATGAAATTTCAAAAGGGAAACCAATACTTGATTTAGGTTAATCAAATAAATTATCTCCAATTACATATGTCAAAATAAATGTAAATATTTCACATAAACACTTCAAACCTGTTTATTATGTATTCGCTATGACACTGCATGATATTCATAGTAGATATAATTTATTGAAGCAAATGTCACACAATGCAGAATATACAATAGAGCTGCAAATATCACATGCAGAGTATATCGTATAGGTGCAAGGAGAAAATACCTTGCAATTTTCTTTTAGTAGTCAGCTTCATAGTTGTTAAGATTCAGTTCCTATCCTTTTATTTACATGTCTTTATTCCCTTCTGAATCACCTATGCCTGAAAAATTGCTTAGGTTTTTCTTTCCCTAGAAAGTGATTTTTCTCCTATCTGTTCTTTCCTAAAGACTTTAATCTATTCTTTTCTCATCACTGTTAAATTCAAAAGAATGATTTATATACAATAGCAACCATTCTCTACTTTCTTTTCTGTTTTAAACCAATCACAATCAGGATATGTTATCATATTTACTAGCATTCCTTCCTTAGAACAACTGAAATAGAATATCAACAAAAAAGAGGAGAATTGGAAAAGAAGATAATTTGCTGGCAAGGCACTTGTTGAGTTTGGGGTATCTTTGGAAAGTTCCTCCAAGTGGAAATATCTAGATAACAGTTTAGATATGTGGGTCCATATCTAAGATGAGAGGACAACCCATTTGTACTGTTATACTGTTGTACTGAGATGGAAGAGGTGAGGAATAAAGCCAGAGGCTTGGGGAATGGTTATATTTTAAAAATTAGCAAAAGAGAAGAACTTGGGAAAACAATGAGGAAGAAGAGTGGTATAGGAGGAGAGCCAATAGAGTGAGTAGTCAGACTTTTCGACAGTGTCAGATGCTGATGAGAAGTTCACTAATGATATGAACTGAAAGCTATTTTTGAATTTGATAATGGGAAGTCACCAATGAGTAAGATGTGAAGAAGTGAAGATGAAGGCCCAGTTAAATTGCTGAATACATTGGTAATAGGGAGTGACCATAGCAAGACTCATCTCTCTTTGGAAAGATGAAGAAAAATAGAAAGAGGGAGGAAGAAAGCCCATTGCAAGACAAAAGGTATGGGGAAAGATTACTGGAGAAGTTTTCATTTTTTTCCCTTTCTCTTTTTGTAAAGGTCATGAACATATTTACAGTTCAAGAAGGAGCAAATTTATTTTCAAAAAGTTGAAAATATAGATAACAGAGAATAAATGAAGATAATTCCTAAAGCATGAAAGTAAGTCCAAAGATCCTTTGGATAAAGACTTTTTCTTTTGTAAAGTCTTTTGGCATGAAAAGAAAAGAAAACAGATTGCTTAAGAGTGCTGTAAACCTGCCATGGGGAAAACTTGTTTGAGGACTACTTTGCAGAGAAAAGACTGGGTCAGAATGTTACCCTTCCTTTATTGAGGTTCTGGGAACAAAGTTTTTTGGGGTACTTTCTTAATGTAGACATCCATACTGCAATTATTACTTATGTCCCTCAGGGAAAGCCTGTTAGGATGGTGGAGAGTGAATCCTTTGTTTATTGCATTTAATATGCCTCTTCCCTCTGGATTCTCCTTTATTATATTAAACTTCTCAGCTCTGACAACATTTTGGTCTGCATTCCATATTTTTAAAAAGATCCATAGGTCCGCATAGCCACAGTCTCAGCTGTAGGAGCCAAGCAAACATTGAAAAAGTAAGCAGGAAATAGAGGGCAGTTTTCTCTAAAATGAAAAGCTTGCCTTATGGGACATAAACCTGGACCAAACTATTGAATAGCACTTTAAAAATAATTGTCAACTCTCTGATTTTTCTGATATACAAGGGAAAGCAGCTTTCTTCAGGAAAGATGTATCCAAACCTCTTGCCCAAATGTTATGGTAAAACAGAGAAGCAGAGGACTTAATGTTTAGTTTTGGCTCCACAGGGCAAACAAAGCATATGGACAACAAACAAAAGTCATATTCATTTTATATCATGTTCATAAGCCCATGAATTGAGTCATTTTTCTCTTTTAAGGAGAACTTCACTTTCTTACTAGTTGGGTAGCAAAATGGCAGTAATACACAATTTTTACCATAACTTGGCAACCCCTCCTCTATGTTGGCTTTCTATCTTTACAGTGGCTTTTGATCTATAAGATAATGTATATCCTAATTGGCTTATGAAAGCTCTTAAAATATTTTTATTTTCTAACTTTTCCAAACAAAAAGAATTCTCTAATTGTCTATTGAGACCACTCAATCTCATTTCACTGCATACATTCAATTTTAAGCATTTACCTTTCTTCTTTATCTTTGTAGTACTTTATAATGAAAAGATTTAAACTGCAAAGTTAAGTTTTCAGTGAACTTTTCTACACTTGCCACTTAAATTATACTGACCTTTTATTATACTTGCTTTTTTTTTGTATGTATGTCTGTGCATTATGACCTGTTTTTGAAGTTTAGTAAACACTATCACATATCTACAATTCTTTTTTTGGGGGGGGGGTCCGGTTTTGGGGCTTGAACACTGGGCCTGGGCTCTGTCCCTCAGCTCTTCAGCTCAAGGCTAGCGCTCTACCACTTGAGCCACAGTGCCACTTCCGGCTTTTTTCTTTTTGCTTATATGGTGCTGAGGAATTGAACCCAGGGCCTCAGGCTTGCAAGGCAAGCGCTCTACCACTGAGCCACCTTCCCAGCCCCACATTCCTACAATTCTTGCCTGTGAGGTTTTAACTTATTTAATTTTCTTTTAAAACTCCAAAAAGCAAAAACATTGTTTCAATAACCTTCCAATCTAAGTGTAATAAATGTGCAAGATTTCTTCCTCTATAACAAATCATTTCTTTTATCTGAAAAGCAAACCAGTCAACTTCATGTCTAGCATGAAGTGCCAATACTAGGTCTTATCACTAGGATTAGTGAAGGCAATATGATCAAAGGACTGAGGTTTTTGTAGTTATCTGTCAAAAGCTAGCGATCAAACAACTCAAATGTTTGAGATAAATCTGTGGTGTGATAGGCAGTTCAAGTTGATATTAATTACCATGACCTCAATTTTATATCCTTTGATCATCAGTGCCTTTTTCACATATTAAAAAGAGCAAACAACTTCATTATATCCTGGGCTACAGAGAAAACATTTACCTATGGTACACAGGACAGAAGTAGCAAGTCTCAGAACACAGCTAGTGGCTTCCCAGAAGGGTCATGTTTGCTTTCAAGAATAGCACGGGGTAATATATGGAGACAAAGGAGGCAGAATACAAAATTTAAACTTCAAATTTCAATTATGTCACATTCATCAATATGCTACATTACTTTGGGGAAAACAAGTAATCTCTTTCTTCTCTCCATTTGAAAACAAATGGAACTACAATGTAAGAAAGGACTAAACAAGAAACCAGTAGTTTTTACAGAAAATTCTGAGTCTGATTTTCTTTCGTATGGATAGGTTCTTTTGCCTATGACATCTTTTTCCCATTTGCTCTAAAGTTGACTTTACCAGAAGCTGTAAATGCGGTAGTATGGCATGTAATGCATGATATATAAAAAAGTATTTTCTGCCTGCTGAAGACACTACTGGCAGAAAAATTAATCTGCTACTCTCTTGATGGTATGTAGTTTTGGTGCTATTTCCCAGGCAAGATGAAACTAACAAGCACTTTCATTTGGTGATTGTGGCTTCGTGCCTGTATAAACAGGGCTAGTCTGTCCACATAACATGACTGGAATAGTTGGTATGAGATGGTAAGGAATTTGAGAGAATAAACCTAGTAGTTTAGATTCTCAAACAGTTAGCAAATGCTACTACCACATAAATATACAGGCTTACACCTACCCCATCCTGGCAATTAAGAACAGTGTAAAAATGCATGTTCTATATCTGCAGTATGATAAAAATACTAATTTATTTAAAATTAAATTCCTTGCTTGATATTCTGCTCCAACATTACTCTTAACATTGTTTCCTATGCTTATCAAAGTTGGCCCTGTTTGGTGGGGGATGAAATCTTGTCATCCGGAAAACTAGCTGCTTCAATAGCATTGTAAATTTCAACCATATTAGCTCTGTAATATTCCTCTATCTTCCTTTCTTCTCTAAGCCAGCATACTTTGGACATGTTGACATATGCCTCAGAAAAAAGTTGTCTAGGAAACTTAGTTTCTAATTAGAGTCAATCCAACCTACAGTTTGCACTTTAGTAAAAAATGCATTGCAGAAAATGATTTACCTTTATGCTAACATCTGTGTGACTGATGGACTTATAATCAGCATTTATGTTATAACTCTAATGACCTTGAGAGATAGTGATGATGATGTTACATTTGTTTGTGTGTGTGTGTGTGTGTGTGTTGGTTTTGAGCTTGAACTCAGGGCCTCAAAACTGTCCCTGAGCTTTTCTGCTCAAAGCTAGTGCTATACCACTTGAGCCACTGCTCCACTTCTGGCTTTTTAGTCATTATTTAGAGATAAGCTCTCATAGACTTTCCTGCTTGGGCTGGCTTTGAACTATGATCCTCATATCTCAGTCTTCTGAGTAGCTACAATTATAGGCATGAGCCACTGGTGCCTGTGATGATGGTTACTATTCTAATTATTGAAATTTTTTGTGGCTCTCCATGTAACTAGGACAGCTTAGAAGAAGTTTTTTCTGTTCCTGAAAAAATGGATGTACATCACAAAGTGTAACCCATTATAATTACCACAGAGTCCTCCCTGCTGACCTTTATAAACCAATCACAGGTATTCCTGCTCAACACAATTTTCACCATCTTTACATAACCTTATGACTTCTTGTTTCATCCCAATGGGATAAATCTATGGTGGAGAAGATACAATGGTTTCTAATGGGTAGACTTGTGTATCTTTATAAATAAGGGCAACTGGAAATTATTCATTGAAAGAAAATTTCCAAGAAACAGGTTATAAAGTGAAAGAAGAATATGGATCTATTCACTGAGCATGTGCTAATCAGCTAACACATTGAAACAACACAAGTTGGTCAGTGGAAACCTGACCAAATTCAGATCATATTTCCAAATAAACATTAATACATTGATATAGAAAATATTACTACCAGGGATGGAAAATATGATGGATTATACTGAAAGGTAATATTTAAACAATTTATGTAAATAATTGGCACCAACGATTTGAGCTCAAATATTCTGAGTCCTCAGCTCATGAGAAAGGTGATCCGATGTCTAGAAAATGCATATTTGAGCAATAAAGGTAAGATTAATTTAAGAAGGCACAAGAAAAAATGCATCAGAGTGTCATACATTCAAATATCTGATGAATTTGTTTTGGCAGTTGCATTACTATGGAGCAAAAGTCATTTCATGTTCATTCTTTAACCAAGGATGGTTAATTTAGTCAATATGGTTAAGAATTACTATCACAAAAGAATAACCAAGGATGGATTATCTGTGATATTCTGAGCAAATAAGATATCTAATCCTGGAATAAAAGGGACTAATGCATTTAAATATGTAACCGTGTTTTGGTATTTTGTTAATTCTTATATGAAAGTCTGTACAACTTAATTGGCTGCATAAGAATTCATCTTGAGCTGGGTGCTGGTTGCTCACATCTGTCACCTTAGCTATTCAGAAGACTGAGATATGAAGAATGTGGTTTGAAGTCAGCATGGGCAGAAAAGTCTCCATGAGACTTGTATCTTCAATTAACTACCAAAAAAAAAAACCCCAAAACAAAAACAAAACGCAAGCTAGAAGTAGAGCTGTGGCTGTAGTGGTGAGTGCTCACCTTGAGCACAAAATTTCTGGGACACTCTTGGAGTTCAAACCCCAGTACCAGTACTGACACACACACATACACACAATCATTTTTTTAAAATGAAGAAGCCTTACTTTATTTGGATATGATGAGCTACTTGAGCTTATTTTCTTCTTGGCATGTTCATTTTATTCATATGCCTTGTATTTTTATAGCTTATGATAAAATGTATTTTTTAACTTTAATTTTTAAGAATAATAGGCAAGCATCTAACACCAAGCTATACTACTAATCCCTAAAATTTTCATTTTTAATGCATTCTATAGATTTTAAAATATGGATTTTTTAAAATAAAAAGAGAGGCGCTATGTGTAAGGTGACAGTGATGCTTATTTCCCTATATTTTGGTCTATTTTTCACCTATATTATTTTTCTTGATGTTAGTGATGAATGTCTCTCATTCATTCCATAAATACTTGTGATCATCCAATGTGCATATATTTACTTTTATGGAAAGCAGAAGGATAGGATGCCTCTTGTCCTCAGAAAATTTGGTGGCAAATGTGGTAGAAAGGTAATTAAATGAGCACTCCAAAAGTGTTGAGGAGTAAAGGTGTGAAGGAGGTCGCAGGACCACTGAGGGTCAAAGTTAGGGAATGTCTTGTTGAGGAAACACTGGGATATGAATGAAAAACTGACCCTCTGCAGGTGGATGGGTGCTGCTTTGTCTGTGTAATTTGTGGGTAGACACATAGAAAAGGGACGATTCAAAGGAAGGAGTTTGTGGGGCCTTCTAGAATCTGAGAGGAGGCTGTGTAACTGTGGGGAGTGATGCCAAATGAGGCCAGAGAGGAAGACAATCCTGAAATTACATTAAAGACTTTGTTCTTGATATTAAGAGAAAGAATGAATGATGTTATCAGATGAGTGCTTTAAGAAATCTACTCTGGAATCTCAATGTTGTTTTGATTCACATTTCTTTTATAGCTAGAGAGGTTGAGCATTTCTTCATGTGTCTATTGGCCATTCTTATTTCCTCTTAAGAGAAGTTTCTCTTTAAGTCGTTAGCCCAACTTATTTATTGGGCAGTTGTATCTTTGAGGATTTGTTGTTGGAGGGAGTGGAACTTTGTTCAACCACTTTGGCCTCAAAAACTCTACATAGAGCTCCTCTATGACCCAGCAATCCCACTTTTGGGCATTTATCCAAATGATCAAAAACAAGGCCATACTAAGGCTACCAGCACAAGTATGTTTATTGCAGCATTATTTACCATAGCTAAGATATGGAACCAACCCAGATGTCCCTCAGTAGATGAATGGATCAAGAAAATGTGGTATATATACACAATGGAATGCTATACCTCCATCAGAAAGAATGATATTGCCCCATTTGTTAGGAAATGGAAAGACTTGGAAAAAATTATATTAAGTGAAGCAAGCCAGGCCCAAAGAAACATAGGTCCCATGGTTTCCCTTATTTGCAATAACTAGTACATTTGTAAGACAAGCAGAAAAGCTCAAAAGCTATGTATATATGACCATACAAGATGATATTAAGTGAAATGAACCCCAAGATAGGGACACAAATAGATTTTTTCTTTTTTCTTTTTGTGGGCCTGGGCACTGTCCCTCAGCTCTTCAGCTCAAGGCTAGTGCTCTACCACTTGAGCCACAGCACCACTTCCGGCTTTTTCCTTTTTGCTTATGTGGTGCTGAGGAATCGAACTCAGGGCCTCAGGCATGCAAGGCAAGCCTGAACCACCTTCCCAGCCCCACTTTTTTCTTTCTTACTATTGTTTCTAACATGTTTATAATGTACCATGTGATTTTGTTTTTGCTTTATATGTTCCTCACCCATGGTATAATCTCTATTTTCACTGTATTTGATGTTGGTGCCCTGCATCTTGTACATACACTTCTCTAATTCTGGGAGAGGAAGGGAAAAAAACAAAATACTTACATAAGGATACAGTTTGACTTATTGTAACAATGAGATATACAAAACACTATGTTGAAAATGAACTTTACAGGCTGGGAAGGTGGCTCAGTGGTAGAGTGCTCGCCTTGCATGCATGAGGCCCTGGGTTCGATTCCTCAGCACCACATAAACAGAAAAAGCTGGAAGTGGTGCTGTGGCTCAAGTGGTAGAGCACCAGCCTTGAGCTGAAGAGCTGAGGGACAGCACCCAGGCACAGAGTTCAAGCCCCACGACTGACAGAAAAAAAAGAAAAAAATAAAATGAACTTTACAACTTCGGTGGGGGCTGGGGGTGGGGAGGTGGGAAGTGGGATGGGGTGAGGGGATGGAGAAGTTGTGAAAGTAAGGGAGGGAAGGGATGGTAGGGGGAAAACAATTAGGAGGCAACAATGCTAAATAGGAAATGTACTCATTACCTTGCTCATGTAACTGTAACCCCTCTGTACAGCCTTTTTACAATAAAAAAGTACAAAAATAAAAAATAAGTCTACTCTGGCTAAGGGAGGAAAGTAGACTGAATGAAGAAGGTTAGAGGCAAGAAGAGAATCTGGAAGCTACTGAAGTGGTCATTGCCTGATAGTTAGAAGCCTGCTAAGACACAAGTTAACAGCTCACTACACATACTTCTAAAATGATGCTCTTAATTTGTCACCGTGTGAATCATAAGATTACTTTTTATTTCTGGATATTATAAAACTGTATTTTCTGTTGTCAGAAATTAAAATTGCAACAAATAGGCCTATACTAAACATATCCAAGGTACTAACAACTTAGAAATAGGTAAATTATTTCAGAAAAAAATAAAACAACTTGAAAGAGGGAATACTGACAAAAAACATTTTGTACTTAGTGAAGGATACATACTTTTTCCTTCTGTTATAGGCAATACCTAAACTTTTCTTGTTTTTCACTATTTGACAAAACAAAGTAAGTCTGTTTAAAGAATACAATGAGAAATTGTTCAATGCTGTATAGTATCTGAAAGGATTTATTGTGTGAGGTTTGCTTTTTTTGGATATCAATAACAGGAATGTTTCATGCAAATCTAAGAACTGCTCAGGGAGTAGCAAATACTAAAAAGAAATAAAGAAGTATATTATTTACTCAGTATAATCAAACTGAATGTGTTTTTAAGGGAACTGAAAAACAAACTGCTTCCATTATATTTCTCTTGTTTTTAACTTGTCAGAAGATAAAATCTTGAAGTAGTAAAATGGGAGATGCTTGTGTAGGGCAAAGTGGAGATCCCACCATTCATCCTCTCACTCAGAAAGTTTCCTTGCTTCTGGAAAGACATTTTAAATAATATTCAAAATAATTACATGGTACAGGCAAATACTGAAGGATCCCTGACAACATGTAAGCATAGCTCAAAGCTGTGATAAGTCAGAGCCCCACACTGAGAATGCATGATAATTGTTATAATCTCCCATCATATCTCTCATCTTGGCATTTTTCTTTTTTGTTCTTCTTTGACACCCAGTCTCAGATCTCAGATGTTTGCCTTAAGGAGACTGACACATAATTTGATGAGATAATGAAAAAAAATTCTTAAACAATATAAAACAGGGAAATTTCAGTGATGAGGAGGATGAAGTTCATAGTAACTTGAAAGCATTGTAAGACCCTTCTTGAAATCTCTGACTAAAACTCTAAAGGTAATAATGGATGGATAATGAGGTTTGGGAGACAGAAGAATGACTGGTTCTCAATCATGACAAGTGCAACTTTGGAAGTTAGAACAGGTCAGGACCAAAAAAGAGGCTTTCAATACTCCTGAACTCTTGAAAAATGTGTCCAGTGTAGGCAAGAGTGGTCCTTTTAAAGACAGCTGAAGCAAAGTTTTAATAAGAACAACTAAGGTACCATGCCCCAAATAGAAAAAGTGTTTTTTTATGTCTTACATGTTTTATTGTTATTATTGAGTGGTTGTACAAAGAGATTACAATTCCAAAAGTTGTGTTATGAGAACAATGTTTCTTGGTCATTTCCACCCCTTCCTTTTTTTCCCTTGAATTTTCCCATTCCAGGCTTTACCCACAAGTTACATAGTTCATTTTGTACCTAGTATACACTTGCTCACCTCCTTCCTTCCATTTGTCTTCCATTTTGAAGCAGTTTTGGAAAAGGACTATACTTAATGCTCTCAAGACAAGAAGATATATCACATTGATGTCTGCCTTATATAAACACCATTATGTTTTGTTACATGTCAGAAGTGCTGTAAATAAGCCATTCTTTCTCATAATAAGCCATTCTTTCTCATAATAAGCATGTACTCACTTGAAAAATAAACAAATACATATATAATAGATATCATCAATTTTATATTCTGTGCCTGAAATAGTGTATTTTATAGACTATAGTATATTTTCTATAACCTAACTATGTAAGTATCAATTATTTACATGTAACCATACTTTGGTGTAGCCAGGAGGATTGGGTGGGGGGTGGGGGGGGGAGGATGGGAAGGGATGTAAAGGGTAAACAAAGGAGGAGGCTGCAATGCTTGATAAGAAATGTACTCATTATCTTGCCCATGTAATTGTAACCCCTCTGTACAGAATTTTCACAATAAAAAATATAATACAAAATTTATAACTAATACATATCAAGATATATTGATTAAACCACTTTGTTAAATGGTTCCTCCTTTGAACAACCACTCAGAGCTAATTAAAAAAATTTGAAAAGTAACATTTAATATACTTACATTTCCACATTGCATACAATTTTCTATGTATACTGTACAATATACATTATATACTATAGAAAAAGTTTTTTGAAAATGATAAAAGTAGCAACTTTTCCTTAAAAGAAACACTAATATTTTTTAAGTACAGAAGTGTCATCACTATCACATTGTAGGTGGTGTGGGATTTATTTCTTGCCTTGCCTCCCTTCCCCTGTCCTTCCCTATCCTCCCCCCCCTCCCTTCCTTCCTTCCTTCCTTGATTCCTTTTTATTTCCATTTTTTCCCTTCCTTCCTTTCTTTCTTTGACAGCATCTCCCTATAGAGCCCAATTTAGCCTCCAATTCAAGATCCTTCTGACTGCTTCCAAAGTGTTAGGAATATACATACTTACTTATGCCTATTTACACTCACCATGTTTAATGGGTTTTTAAAAATTGGTTATGGGGCTTGAACTCTGGACCTGAGCACTGTCCCTCAGCTCTTCAGCTCAAGAAGAGCGTTCTACAACTTGAGCCACAGCGCACTTCCAGCTTTCTGGTGTTTAATTGGAGGTAAGAGTCTCAATGGACTTTCCTGTCTGGGCCAGCTTTGAAATTTGATCCTCAGACTTATTAGCATAAAGTTTTGAGAAGTATTCCCTTATAATGTTCTGA
>NW_012267391.1:1165437-1223421 GCF_000151885.1 Dipodomys ordii
AAGGGGAAACAAAGGAGGAGGCTACAATGCTTGATAAGAAATGTACTCACTATCTTGCCCATGTAATTGTAACCCCTCTGTACAGTATTTTCACAATAAGAAAAAAGAAATTTGATCCTCAGATCTCAGCCTCCTGAGTAGCTAGGATTGCAGGCGTCAGCCACAGGCGCCCAGCTAATGACATTATTTTGTGTCATAACAAGGAGGAAAGTATTATTCCCATTATTCTGAAACATTTTATTTCTTGATACCATTACAAAAAACGTTGGATGTAGTTTCCTTCAAATAATGATGTTTATGCACAAACATCTAACATATCTATATACAAACTAAGGGTATATAAGCATAATTTAATATACATGCACATGTATTTTATGATATAAATATGACGATAACAAATACTTTTTACCCAACAATATCTTGTGAATATCATTTGTTTAAATAGAATCCATATCTACTTTACACATCTAAATTCATTGGCAGACAAGAAAACTTAAGAAATCCTAAAAATCAACAGAATAAGGAATTCACTCAACACTTTAGGAGATAATTATATCACATGAGTATTGTACACAGAGGTCAGGTGGTTCTTAGGAATCTTTTAGGTGCTGGTAAATTTAAAACTATTTTATTAAAACTATAACTAAGATGTTATTTGCCCTCTTCAGTGTGTTGACATTTGCAACACTAGTGTAAAAGCAATGTGTCAAACTGTTGGCATGTTGGGACAAACAGAGAATTAGGTTTGGGAAATGAAATAGCCACTTAAAACATATATAACTACTTTTTTACATCAAAGGACGAAAGACATATGAAGTGCCAACCCTAAAACTTGGGAATCTGGCATCTCCGCCCTCCCCTCCCTTTGAAAATAAATTAAAAAGTAATTAATTTTGAAGCACAAATTAAAGATTCAATTAGAACTAAGGTTTTGACATTTTGGGGCCTGCCACTTTGCACTTGATAGCTCTAATAATTACAGTTTTTTTTAAATGACACAAGTTCTGGTATTAATGAAGTAGTCTTTTAAAACTTTTGTTACTATTATCTTTAAGTCATTGTAGTAAGGAGTTGCCAATTAAGAAGGCAGTGTATAAATACAATATATCATGAAGAATGTCACTGTTTTCAACATTCTCACTCATCCCTCTCCTTCCCACCCCTTCCCTCACTATTTTTAATTTTGTAGGATATAGCTAGTCTATATTATACAGTGAAGTATATTCACATTGGAAAGCCTGAGGTCAACAGGAGTCAACAGGAGTCAACAACCGATGACTTGGTGAACCAGTATTTTCTAAATGATCAATTTGTAGCCTGTTACCAAAAACATGCATTTGATAAATACCCATTCAAAGTGCAATGAAAAGCAATGGATTATAACATAAAAAAAGAATTCGATTAATTGATATGGCTTCATATTTTACATTACCACTTGATAGGTTTAGATACAGTATCAGAGAATATTCATAATTATGTGCAAAGGCTAAATACTCTCCTTTCTCATCTAATAAGTAAATATTTTTTCCTTTTTTCTTTCTTTCCAGTACTAACATTTGAACTCAACGCTTCATACTTCTTCACCTTGCTAGGCAGGTGCTGTACCACAGACACATAGCTCCAGCTATTTTTAATTTTTGGTGATATTTTTTGCTGTGTTGTTAATTTTGGGTTACAGTCTGGCTTTCTGCCCAGGTATGATCCTGGAATGTAATACTCTTATATTTTGTTTCTCTCCATAACTTTGGTGATATGGAAGGAAGCTGGACTTCCCACCATACTCAGCTTCCTTCACTGACATGGAGTTCTCTGGACTTTTCTGGCTAGGCTAGTCTCAAACAAAAATTCCAGATCTTAGCCTCCCAAGTAGCTATGATTGCAGGTGTGAGACACTAATACCTGACATTAGTTTCCTTTTCTAATACAGTAATTGCCAATGGATATAATCCATATAAAAAAAGATCTCCTCAACAACTTCAATATTTTTAAGTGTGTGTTAAAGCACTGAACCATTGGTGCATTAGAAAGAATACAAACTTTGTCTGAAATAGTAGAAAAATTACTTTTGAGTTTTACCATTCTTTCCCTCTTTTTCTATTTTTGTGCCAGTACTGGGGTTTGAACTCTGAGCCTTTGGATTCTTACTTAACTTTGTTGCTCAAGGCTAGTGCTCTACCACTTGAGCCACATCTCTATTTCTGGCTTTTTGCTGATTGGTTGGATATAAGAATCTCTCAGATTTATATGTCTGGGCTGGCTTTAAACCATCATCCTAAGATCTCAGCTTTCTGAGTAACTAGGATTAACAAGCAGGAGCCACTAGCAGCCAGCCTTTCTCTCTAATATAGATACACCAAAGTTAAATTATTTGGTTTAGATTGTTGGAAAATCTTAAAATAAATTGTGTCAAAGTGACTTAATCAACCTCATGCTAAATATTTCTCTGTTACTTAGTATATATTTGTATAATGTTCAATGATTATAGCTTTACAATTTACAAAGAGTTGGCTTGGGTATATCTTTTAATTTTCAAAGTCAAGCCCATAAAAGGATGGTATTATTCTCATTTTGAGCTGTGGAAATGATTCCAAGAGAAAAAATACTTTTCTAACAGTGTAAAAACATAAAATCACATTCGTGTCTGTTGACCTTGGCTACTTTTCTTTTTCAGTTTTGAGTAGAAATGAAAATGACTTTGCGTTATGACCAACATAGACAATTCAGTTGGGTTCTTGTCTAAGAAGCAAAGACTTTGGTACCAAGATACTTTTAGATTTGTCCCCAGCTCTTGATTCCCCTCCAGGCATTTCCTTTGCAGAATGTGGGAAATAATATAATTCAAGGTATTTGGAATAGTGCTTAGTAAACAGTAGACTCTGTAACTATTATTTTCCTTATTATAATCATAAAGCAATACAGCACACGGCCAGAACTTTGGTTCACCAAACTCGTAAGTCAAATATGAAACTTCTCAGTCAATAAGACAGAAGCAGATGAGTGGCATATGAGGAAGTTTCAGAACAACTGTAGGTTTGACCAACAACAAAAATGCAGCTTTTTCCAGGCTGGATGCCAAAGGTCATTCTATATATATTGTTGACCTTCACCTTAATGCTGGGTTCAGATTTAGAGGTGAATCTATCACATTTCTGCTTGCCAGGACTGGCTCAAACCAGTTTTGAGAGGCTGTTAAGTGACTTTTTCCTGTTCCTAAGCTACATAAAAAGGCCTGAGGATCCAGGAAGGCCATTCAATCTTAACTTTAAAACCTTCTTAAAAACCATGCTTTTCTCACATTGGTACTTCTATTTGCACACTTAGATTTTTTTCTGTCTGGTCTCTTTGAATGATGTGCCATTTCCAAGACTCACGTAGACTTTGACTAGTGCTTCTCTTCAGCCCTTTTTGTCTCACTGCAGTAATGTTCAGTTGCACAGCTGAAAATCTACTATGACCCCAATTGGGGCCCAGTTTGTAGTGGCTGGATGGTTTAGCACTAAAAAGAGGCCCAAGATGTGAAAGTGAAAATGAGTCAGGACTCCTGTGGGCATGTTCAGAGCCCTTTGCCTCCGTGTTGTTAAGAAACTATGCTGGTAAGATTTGACTGGTTGTGGAAACAGAAGATGAGCCAAAGTTCTGGCAGCCAAGGAAGGTAAAGTTTTTCAAGAAAGCGATTAGTTAGCAGATGAATATTAATGTATCACTTGGCTTTCTTTTCACATTGATCCCAGCATAGCACATGTACACATTGGTGCCTAATAAGACAATTATAATAATAGCTGGCACTCACAGAAACTATTTCATTACTTTATATACAAAGTTATATACAACTTCATGTAACAATAACAAGCTAAGAATAACTGATTAAACATTTTGATATTGGTCAATTTCCCTTTATGGAGTATGGCTTTTATGTGCTACAATAAAGATTTTATCATATGTAATTCTCATGATACTATAATTTTGTTAACATTTTACCTGGTCCTAAATGAAGAAATGGAAAGTGCAAAAAGTTTCATAATTATTATTTTTCAGAGGGATGTCTAAATGGCAAAGCAGAATTAGATCTAAAATTTTCTGACCTCTTCCTCTAGCATATTTCTTTATGATTGAGAGTTTGGATGATAAAATGCAAATTGATTAATACAAAAGGAAAAAGTTATAAAATCAAAATCTTTCTTAACATTTTTACATTAATATCTTAGTTGGAAATAGATTGCTAGGTTATAAGCCATCTCTGCTGTGTACTAGCTACACAGCTTTGAGCAAATTTTTTCACCCCTCTAGGCCAAAGTTTCTTCATTTGAATTTGAACAGTAATACAGCCTATGTTCTTAAGTTGTGGAAAAGCAAACTTTTTAATTAATATAAGGACAGTGCTTAAAATATTGCTTGATATAGTTAATAACACACAATAAATATTATTAGCTAATATTTTCCCTCCCTCCTTCCTCTTGTCTCCCTTCTTATTGCTGCCTCTTTGTTCAATCCTTTTACCTCCCGCCCTTCCTCCCTCCCTCCCTTTCTTCCTTCCTTTCTTCCTTCCTCCCTCTCTCCCTCCCTTCCTTCCTTCATTCATTTGTTCCTTCCTTCCTCCTCTTTCCCTCCTCCTTCTCTCGTCCTCCATTCCCCTTTTCCTCTCTCTTTCCTTCCTCCTAAAAGCTTTATTTGACAGTATATAACCACTAAACAGTCAGGCAAAATGGAAAGACCCACCAAATATGGCGTAGAAACTTAATCTGGAAGCTAAAAGAATGTTTTAAAAAAACAAAACTGGGATTTAAAAATAGAACCTGGTGAGAAGCAATCTTGCTGTGTCAACTTTTAGAATGCTATACTAAGAAAACCCAGCAGAGCTTTATTTTAAGAAGACCCTTAAGTGACTTAGCTGCAGTTCATGGATACATCAGAACATCCCCTTGATGGTTTGCTTTCTTGTGAACCTGAAACCAAGCAACATGAAGGGTCTGGACTCACCAATCCCCTTCCTTCAACTTTACAAAAAGCCCAGGGAACCAGTCTCAGGTGCTGCTGTCAAGTGACCACAGTGGAGCCCCAGGGGGGAGTCTCTGTTGCTGACTCATTTGAAGTTCATCTCTTTGTTAAATCTTCTTTTAACTCAAACCAGACTTTTTTTTAATAATGTGTTTCAGGACTAGTGCAAAGTATTAAGGGTACAGAAAAAGCTACCGACAGTGGCTTTGGAAAGTAGGTAAAGAACTTTGGTCTGTTGTCATTGTCTGGGTTCTAGCTTTGTTTTTTTTTTAACTGCTTTTTTTTTTAAGAGTAAGAGTTGCTATTTCAACTCTTTTAAGGTCACTTTTCCCATTTGCAACGATTAGTACTTGATGACTTTTAACCTTGCTAATGCTGTGATTCTTTTCTTTTTATTTTTCGACCAACAAAAAAAACTGTGATTATTTTTTAACTACAGGGAACTCAGTAATTTTGTAGTGGTTAAGGAAGAGTACTTTCCTTGTTACTTAAAGCAAGACACTAACATTGATTAAAAAATTTAAATACATATATCATGAATTCAGATACTGAGGAGGTTTTAGTATCTTTTTCCAGCTGTTATGTCACCACCTCCATATTTGTTAATATTTTTAAATAACCAACTGAAATAGCTTCACATCATAAAACAATGAACAGAAGTAGTTGAAATGTGTGTTAATGTATTTGTCAAGAGTATCTAAGTGCATGTGTAATTGTTTGCGTCAGGGGAAAAAAAATCAGGCATAGTGGTATAGAATTCCTCAAAGATAGAGCAAAGCAAACACGTAACATTTAAGGGCCAAGCACAGGTGAGCAGCCTGAAATCAGGATAAACGAGAAGAGAATTTTCAGTGTTTTGCAAGTTGGTGGTCATACAAAACAAACTTTACATTTGGGAAGAGTTTTCACTAAGAAATCATCAAAATGCCATTACTATGACAAACTCTTAAATCTAGTGTACATATTGTATTGCAAATAATTAGGGATAACTTGGAATGCTTTTCCTAGTGTTGGTCTTGGAATTGGCTGAATGCATAAACAATCTAGCACATGCCCCTAAGGAAACCAGTATAACTCAATAGTGGAAATAAGTTTTTGTATTTGAAGGTATGGGATTCAGAGGCTTTGTACTTGCTAGACAGCCAGTACTATAGCACTGAATCACAATGCCAGCCTAATAGTGGTAATAATTTTCAGACTATGGCTACTCCCTTCCTTCCTTCCTTCCTTCCTTCCTTCCTTCCTTCCTTCCTTCCTTCCTTCCTTCCTTCCTCCTTCCCCTCCCTCCCTCCCTTTTTCCCTACCTCTCTTCCTCTTCTCTCACTATCTCTCTCTCCTTATTTTAAAGTGGTTCAGATTGAATGCTACTACTGAGATATACTTCCTGAAACCTGGAAAATAATTAAGGTGTTGGCTCTAGCCACTAAGTAAAGCCAGCAGTAATGGTTCTTATTTGCCATCTGTACCCACCTAGCAGCTTCTGGTACAAGTTACCTGATACAAAGCAGGCATGCAACAGTTAATTATTTTGATTGAGATCAACATCCTCTCTCTCCCATCTAATCTGAAGAAACACTGTTGTATTGAAGAACCCAAATATTTCCCATCTTCCACTTCTGTTATGCCCTCTGTTGTAGTTTTTAGTTCTAAAAAGTATTACACTTTTTAAAATATCATCACATTAAATAGTACAGTTGTGCTAATTCACATACTAACATGAATGTTAAAGAAGAAATGAAAACATATAGCAAGCTTTAAAAACATATTCAAGATCTAAGTTAATTAAAATAGATAATATATGTAAGTACATATATATACAAATCTCATATATTTTTCTTTGGGTTCATATGGTATACTAGCATTTGTATACCTATTCCTGAACTTAACTCCATCTCTCAGTTTTCTTCCTTTCATTTGTGGAATTTGTAATATCTCTCGGTCACTGTCCAACACTTAGAAAATAAAAGAATTATTCAGAACTGTTGCCATTCTTTTAAATCTTACTGTGTAGACGAAATTATAAAAATTTGCCATTCTGCTATATTGTGAGTAGTCATTTTAGAATTACTGCTTTTGGCCATGATCTTTAAAAATACACTCAAATTACTTTGAAATTAATTATTAAGAAAGAAATTTGTATGTGATAAGATAACCACAAAAGACTTAAACATTTAATATCTATGATATTAAAATTAATTACTATAGGAAACATGAAATATTGCAAATATTTTACATATAAATAGCATGTTCATATTTGCAAATTGTTTTATTTATGTTTTATACTGAACACATAATAAATTTATTCTCATGATCACTCTATGAGGTAATACTAGCATTTATTGAATATGTGATTGAGGTAGGCACATTCAAAGTGTTTTGTAACATTTATTTGAGAATTTTATCACTTTCATAGCACAGATAAAGGAGGGAAAAGAGGTTAGGTTGCTTTCCCAAGGAAGAGCCAAGGTTTCAATATGTACAAATGCTGAACTTATACTCCCAGACATTCTTTTACAATTTGAGGGGGTGGGTGGGTGATGTGGTCTTGAACATGAGTAGGGCTTTTTAAAAGTAATTACTTAAAAGAACCTTCAGATGATTTGCTAAAGGTTAAAAAGTTGCAGTTAAAGCAACCACACCTTTGCATTCTTGACTAGTGAAGAAATAATAAAATGAGAAAATTAAAAGGCCAGTCCAGATACCTCATGAAATCCACAAGAAAGTGGGTGAATTACAGAGGTATAGATTTATTAGTGCTTGATTATAGAGATGAGTATACAGACAAATAGAGAGAGGAAGGATGGGTGAATACTGCCATAATATTCAATGTACCCATATGAAAATAGAACTAGATAAGTGAGAAGATGATTGGAGTTGGGAGAGATGGGGGACAGCAATGGAAGGGGTGATACTGATTAAGATTCATTGTACTCATAAACTGACAATGTTGAATTGGAACAAAGGGTTGGACAATGACAAAGATAATGAACCATTTTTTGATGAAAAGAAGATTGGAACCCCTCCTCTTCACTACCATATATAATATACATATATGAATATATATGTACATATATATGTTACTGCTCCTTTCATAAAAGCAATCCAGTAAAGTACAAACTGATGCACTGAAATCCATTTTAGCACAAGTTCTTGAATATGGGGGTGTGCAGTTGTAGAGTTCTATCTGTTGTGCCATAGCAGGTCACCAGTGGAACTCTCCATTGAATGGACAAATTATTATCTTTACTTGTGATGTTTAGGCCTGAGTTTGGTAAATTCAAATCACATAGGAAGATAAGAATGTTGGAATTTAGAAAGTGGAGTGGAGTGTTACAGCTGGACTGTCTGTCAGGAAAATGTTCCAGCTGACATACACAGGGGGAGGTAATAGTGAGAACCAGTCATAAATGAATAGGCATAGTTGGGGATGCAAGATTCCTATGCAGGAATAGCCAAACTTCTTAGCAAATTCAAGAAAACTCTTGTATATTTCTCATTTTAAGAATGTCTCAGTTTTCAAGCACTTGCCATGGCTCATTTTAAAACTCCTTATATCCAAAGTCACTAGCTCTACACTGGAGCAACAGCACCATGATGCTTCAGTTTAAGGGACCATGATCTTGTGGACAGGGCTTCTTTTCTTTAAAAAATTTATTGTAAAGGTGATGTGCAGAGGGGTTACAGTTCCATAAGTCAGTGTCATCTACTTTTCCCCCTCCAGAATTTCCTCCCCCAGAAAGTTGCATTGTTATTTCCAACATAGTGTCTAGTGCATTTTACGGCTTCCTTCAGAAAGAAACAAAAGACAGAAAAAAATTATGCTAAGCAAAGTAAGCCAGACCCAAAGAAATAGAGGTTGCATGGTTTCCCTCATTTGTCATAATTAGAATGTGCCTACAAATCTACAAATAAACCCAAAGGATATATAATTATACAGCAGTCTAAACCTTCATACAGTGAGAACAAAGGAGGATATTCTTAGGAGAAGATCTCAAGGACTCAATAGCTATGTGCATATGATCATATTAAATGATGCTTATTGAAATGAACTCTAAGAAATGGAAGCAAGAGGTTTTTTTTATTGTACTCTTTGTGTTTTTTTCCTTTTTCTTTCCTTTTTTCTGCCTCTGTTTTGATTTCAGGGGGCCTGAACTCTGGGCCTGGGCACTGTCCCTCAGCTCTTCAGCTCAAGGCTAGTGCTCTACCACTTGCAGTATACAGTTTCTAATATTAAATATGAATATCATAAAAGAAAATATTAATATTAGGCATATCATGACCTAGCTGACATGGTAGGAATATTACATATGCATGTATACCAAGTTAAATTTAAAACATCAGTTATCTGGTATTTCTGTGTTTTAATTTTTCTACCACAAATGTCTATTTTGTAGGAAATAGGTATGAATAAGTTGGAATATGTAAACTAAGTATGGTGAGGGTTTCTGAAAAAGTTACATAGATATAAGAACTCTACACAAAATAGCCAATGATTGAAAGAGTAGTTCCATTTCAGTTTTATTTTCCTGGTAGACTGGGGTGATTTATGTAAATCTATAAAGCATCTAACTTTCCTAGATATGCCAGTGAATGCATTTAAGATGCAGGTCCGTACACTGCATTTTATGCTAGAATGACTCATGAAAATTGTATTTAGATAAAGATTTTTTAAGTTTCAATTCATAGCATGATGCTATAGTGTTAGAATAGCATGGCTTAAAAGTTCGAAGAATTTAATTGTTGTGGTAAGGAGGACACACGGATTATACACGCTCTGGTGGTCTTCAGAAACAGTGGAAATGATTCATGAAAAAATTGGCTCTTTTAATTGCCTGAAAATATAAATATTATTTATAAAAAAGAGTGGTTACATAAAAAAGACTTGCATAAAATACAAACCGAGTTTTGTTGTTTTGAAATGAATTATAAGTCAAATGACAAAAGCATGATTTATATATTAATATAAAGGCACTTTGAAGTCAAGAAAATATTGTGGAGTACCACAAAAATGCATTGTGATTTTGCCACTTTCTGATCAAATTCCTATATATTTCCTACCACTCAGAACGATGGTACTTACTACACTATTACATTGAATTTGAGCTAAACTTTATGTGTAGGTACAATGGATAGTGCCGTTGACAAAAACCAAGTTTATTTGTTTAAATTTTGCCACCACCAAGTCAATGCCATTAGACCTGGTACCATTAGACTTAATATTTGAATTACAGTTTCTTTAAATACAAAATGAATAGATCAGGTGAAATTACTTCACTCCTATTTGACACAGCTATGCTTATAAAAGAATGTTTCTTCACATTCAAATTCTCCCATAGGTACTATTATCAACCATTTTCAGTAGAGAAAAGATCTTTGCTCATGTGTTTCTTACATGTTTCTTCTTACTACTCCTTTTTTATTGATGAAGAAACTGGCATGAGATACTGAGCAAATTTCCATTAGCTTGCTTTGGAGCATAATTCAGATTTTCTGTCTCCTTAAAACTACAAAGGATCTGAAGTTCATGATATCTGAAAAGAATGTAGGATAGAGTGGCTCCTGGTATCCTACATGTACACCTTGCTGTATCTGAGAAATGCTGGGGAGTCATAAGGGTTCCTCTTCGATACAACAGTTCAATCTTACACCATCCCAATCCCCTCCTCCACTGTAATAATACCACACCAACTCTTTGTCTTTAACATGATATGGATCTTCTGATGTCCTTGTTTGACCTCTGATTATCACTTGACAGCATAGCACTGAACTGCCTATAAATCATTTTAGTAATGTATTTACTGCATCCTGTATGCTTTGCCACTTCCAGATCATCAAGTTTTATAAGCAAAGTCATCAGTCCAAGGTGACGACATCTCCTGCAGACTCATACTGTTTTATAGTAGCTGGGGGAGCTGGGTCCTCACAGCCACTGGGCATTTCTTCTGATCATTGCCACAAAGACTGAGCCCCTTTGCCATCTGGAGCTCCTTCCTCCTGAGGATGACTTGGCTTTTTAGACAAATTTTTAAAGATCTCAGCTATCTCTTCATCCTCTACTCATCTCTGGGTTTTTAACTTCTGGACTTTTCTTCTAACCTATCATTTATGATACACCACTGTTTGGCAGGATGGAGCTTTAATTTTCCACATCTCATTGCCTTCACATGAATTTTACCACTTTACCTCAAGTTTTTTTTAACCTCCATTTTCCATGTCTCTATCCCTCAGTTCTTTCCCTGTTTAAACAGGCTCAGCAATTCTCTTGCCTAAAATAAATCATCAAGACTATAGCATAGTCTTTTTCTCTCACTCCTTCTTTTCCCTCTAAAACACCTAGTATCTCATAAAGCAAATGATGCTAAACATGTACAAGAGAATTATTTCTTTAGTTATTTGTTTGACACAAGAAATCAACTCTAAGTTCTGTCTTGGTTGCTGGGTTGTTTTTTTTTTTTTGAGATTCCTTTTTTATTGTGAAAATACTATACAAAGGGGTTACAATTACATGGGCAAGATAATGAGTACATTTCTTATCAAGCATTGTAGCCTCCTCCTTTCTTTCCCCTTCTCATCTTCCTGCCCCCGCAACCCAATCCTCCCTGCTCCTCCCTCCCCCCCTCCAAAGTTGTAAAGTTAGTTTTTGACATAATGACTTGTACATCTCATTGTTGCAATGGGTCCTTGGTTGCTGGTTTTTAACTACCCAATATGGTGCTTACTTACATATAGATTAGAATATAAAGTATTTCATTTTGAACTTAAAAAGAGAGTGGGTATTAATGATGTCATCTCCTGAGCCCTATTCATATGTGAAGGTCTGGGAGAAATGTGAGTGAATCAGACCTACAGTAGGTCCTCCAAAAGCAGTAGAGTTGCCAAAATGAAGACAGAGTAGGGAACACACAAGGCAGATATGTCATGATGGAATGTTGTATGAAATATTTTCTGCCTAGCTACATGCAAGTGTCCAATTGTTCAAGATTTAGTTTTTAGAAGCACATTTGAAAACTTAGAAATAAATTATTTAATTTTTGAAGCTGAAAGAAGATTTTTTTTTGGGTCCGGTCATGGGGCCTGAACTCTGGGCCTGGGCACTGTCCCTCAGCTCTTCAGTTCAAGGCTAGCGCTCTACCACTTGAGCCACAGCGCCACTTCTGGCTTTTTTCTTTTTGCTTATGTGGTGCTGAGAAATGGAACCCAGGGCCTCAGGCATGCAAGGCAAGCGCTCTACCACTGAGCCAACTTCCCAGCCCCTGAAAGAAGATTTTAAAACACTGAATTCAACTGCCATCCCACCTACAACCCATGTTACAAATAGTAAAAAAAATTAAAAAAGGGAGATCATGAAATATTGAGCTATTTCCTCCATACAAGTTACACAATTTATAGAATTGGGGCTGTAATCTGTTATCTAGGATAGTTTGTTCCTATAGGATTAGGATTCAATATCAACTGCTGAAAGGAAACTTTTACCATCCAGTCAAAGTTCACACTGGTTGGTGTAATTATGCATAATAGGTGCTCAACAAATTGATATGATGTTATGTTGATGATAACATATAAATGCATCTACCAAACATAATCTTATAGGAGAGCCAGAGTAGTAAACACAGGAGACATATAAAGTATGACAAGTGTCTCTACTTATAAGGAAGGAAGGAATGTAGTACTTGGGTTTCTCTATAATAGTCTGCAGAATAAATGAAATGTAATGAAAAATTAAGACCCAGGTACATGTATAAGCATGACTCCTGACGTGGTTCTTACGTGATAAAAAATAAGATTTAAAGGATTGTTTGATCATATCTAATTGACTTAGATTACACTTAAATATCTCTCCCCTGATTATTACAGTGACATATTTATTTTAGGAATATATATTATATAATAGTCACAAATAAAATAAAATTAAATTTAAAACTAATAAAAAACAACCCCTTAAAGCTCACTGTTCCTATTTTGACACATTCTTCCAAATTTTATGTGTTTATGCATCTGTTCCATTTTCTTAATCTCTAGTGAATTTGAAATAACTAAGGTTTGCCATCAACTTGTTCTTTGGTGAAATACCTACTCTTTTGCCCAGTTTTTTATTGAGCCTTTGATAGATGTAAAAATGGCTTGAAAAGAGTCATAGAGTATATATCATTTTAGAATTTGCTTTTTAGTGCATAATGAACTTCCTTTCTGTGAACATATAACCTTTGGCAACATCATTTTCACCATCAACCTAGTGTTACCTAGTTTTCCCTAGTGATGGATACTTCTATTTCTAGAGAATTCTATTGTTGTCTAGCTTGCCAACTGTCACACAGGCAAGTAAGGTTGTCCAAACCCATCTAGTAGAAGCAAAGAAAGTCCAGACCAGAAGAATGATCAGCCAAACCTCAGATGCATGGGAAAAAACAAATGTTTAAGCTGCTAAATTTAAGGATGGTTTGTTGTACAACAAATGTTAACTGATGTGGATTCTGATCTAACCCTTTGATAGATCTGTGTCAGATTCTAGCACATGCTGCCCTTCAGGCCGTGGGAAACTATTCACTCCCTGGGGAAATGTGCCAAGACATTTTTTTCCCATAGCATCTTTGTTACTCTTCACTCACATCCACCATATCCCTAATGAAAATTAATTTGGCAAATAAATGATTTGTATATGTGTAAAAACCAGCTTTTCATTGCTGCTATTTCTTATAAACCACAGCTTTGTATAAACTTTGGGCAGGGAGTGAATAGTTTTAATTACATGTAGTTTTCATTATGATTTCAAGTCTGCAAATTTTATTTGAGCCATTATATTTTATTTATTTCAATCATGCACTATATATAAAGATAAAACTGTACATAAAATCTTCAATAGAATTTTATGGGCCAATTTTAGAATATGGTCTTTGTGCAGTATAGAGATTCCTCAAGACTACCCATAGAGCTCCCCTATGACCCAACAATTCCACTTTTGGGCATTTACCCAAATAAAAACAAACAAGGCCATACTAAAGCTACCAGAACAACTATATGGAACCAACCCAGATGCCCCTCAGTAGATGAATGGATCAAGAAAATGTGGTATATATATATATATTTATATTATATATACTATACTATACTATATAATATAATATAAATATTATATATATATATATGGTGGAATTCTATGCCTCCATCAAAAAGAATGGCATCACCCCATTTGTTAAGAAATGGAAAGACTTGGAAAAAATTATATTAAGTGAAGTAAGCTAGGCCCAAACAAACATGGGTCCCATGGTTTCCCTTATTTGCAATAACTAGTATCTGTTTAGGACAAGCAGAAAAGCTCAAAAGCTATGTACATATGACCATATAAGATGATGCTAAGCAAAACGGACCCCAAAATAGGGACACAAGAGGTTTTATCTTTCTTGCTGTAGTTTTTAATGTACTTATAATGTACTATGTGATATTTTTGTTTCTTTTGAATGTTCTTCCCTCATGGTATAACCCCTGTTTTCACTATATTTGATTCCAGTTCCCTGCATCTTGTATATACATTTTTCTAATTTAGGGAGGGGAAGGGAAATAACAAAATGCTGAAATAAGGATAGAGGTTTACCCATTGTAGCAATGAGATGTACAAGACACTATGTCGAAAACGAACTTTACAACTTGGTGGGGGAAAGAGTTGAGGAGATGGGGAGGGAAGGGTTGGTAGGGGAAAAACAAAGGAGGGGGTAACGATGCTCAATAGGAAATGTAGTCATTACCTTACTCATGTAACCATAACCCCTCTGTATATTGTCTTTACAATAAAAATATATATTAAAAAAGAATCTGGTCTTTGTTATTGTTTACTTATACTTCCTGCTTCAAAGTAAAGTCACATGAAGCATACACTCTGTCCACTGGTGAATAATTAGCTCTGTGATATATGTTTCTCTATTCATCTGTAGTCATAATCAAGCACATATGCATTTATCCATATGTATCTATTCATTAGCTGGGGTTGGCATTATTTTATGGGTAGTAAATAAAATGGTAAAAGTAGTCTAGAGGTACACTTCTTTGTGCCTTTCTCAATTCTATCTCATAAACTACTATCTTTACAATTCTATTTCATTTTTAATGCCTGTCTATTATTCTAACTATGGCTACGGCATTCCTTTTCAACTATATTTTTAAAGGAGCAATTCCTTGGTTTCCTTTTTCTTTCAACTGTTAAAGAACCTATAACTAGCATCTTTGTGTATATTAAGTTCTGGTTGTTTTAGTTCCATGAGATAAATACCAATGGATGATTGCTGAGCAGAAGAGTATGTATACTTTTCACTTATTAGATTTGTTTTCATAATGATGCAAGACACTTGGATTATAAACATAAATACATTTCTGTCATAACTCCACTTTACAGCAACTAGTTTACTGCTTTAAACAAACAAGCAAACAAAAATGTTCAGTCTGATGGATGAAGAGTGATATATTCTCCTTGCCTTCCCTTCCATTTCCTATTCCCTTTCTACTCCTTTGTTCTCCCCTGGCCTCCTTTCCAATCCTTTCTCTCCCTTCCTGTCTCCTACCCTCTCCTCTCTTTTACTGTCTTCTCTTTCCTCTATCTCCTCCCCTTTTCTTTTTTGTCATTTGTGATAGGGTCTCACTAGTTAGTTGGGGGTGGAGGCTGGCCTGAAACTCACTATGTAGTCCAAGTTGCTCTCAAACTCTTGATCATCCTACCTCAGCCTCCTGAGGGTTGGACTTACTGGTATGCATTAACACACCATGTTAAAGTGATATATTTTGTCGCATTTTCTAATTTGAATATCTTTTCTTATGTTTTCTGATTATTTGGAGTTTAGGGCACCTAGAAAATCCATTTCTTTCAGAACCTCCATTTCTCCCAGAACTTATTCATTAATATCCTCTCCTCAGTTTTAAATTGGGTTGTTGATCTGTTTTTCTGTAATTAGTCAGAGATTTCCACATAATATGGCTATTAACTATTTGTCTGAAGTATTAGAAATATTTTTCCTAAACCATTATTTGTTTATCAATATAATCCTGTTTGGGTACATACTCAACTTTCCATCAAGAAATATATTTTCTTCAGTTTCAAATGGTCTACATATTGTGGAGAAACTAACAAATATTTTTGTTTGTTTTGTGCCAGTACTGGAGCTTGAATTCAGGACCTGGGTATTGTCCCTTAGATTTTCCAGTAAACAATCAAAACTAGTACTCTACCACTTGAGCCACAGTTTCACTTCTTTTTGTGGTTAACTGGAGATAAGAATCACAGACTTTCTTTTTTAAAAAATATTATTGTGAGGTGGTAGAGGAAAGAAAGACCTTATGCTTGGGACTCCTCCTCCTCCTCCTTCTTCCTCTTCCTTTTCCTCTTCTTCCTCTTCTTCCTCTTTGGCTGCTGCTACTGCTTCTGCTGCTGCTTCTGCTTCCGCTTTTGCTTCGCAGTAGGGTTATTTTCTATTATAAGTTAGCTTAACATTCTTGATAGTTATTTACATCTAAAGGTATGTTATTTTGTGCAACTATCTGATGCTGAATTCTTTTCTCTATGATCATAGATTTAATATCTTTTGCTTATTCAATAAATGTGACATACAGGTAATATATTAAAAGACATATACCATAATTAGTGCAAGTTTTAATCCATTTAATCAATAAAAATAACCCTCAAACAGAATGCAAACAATGGATGGATCTTGTTTTTGATCCAATCTACTATTCTTTTTTGACAGGAGAATTGAGTCCATTAATATCATGTTTCCTGATATTTTCTTGATTTCCTGTATTTTGTTTTTTTCCTCTTCCTATGTTTACTAAATTTATCTAGTGATTCTTTTCTGATGTGTTTCTTTGATATTGTTTTCTTCAGATTGTATCCTCCCTTTAGAATTCTTCATAATGCTGGTTTAGTGATCATAAATGTTTGTTTGTCTTGGGGGTTTTGTTTTTACCATGTAACATAAATGACAGTTTTGCTGGGTGGATCAGTTTGGGTTGTCAGTTGTTGATCTTCAGTGCTTGGATTATACCATTCTAGGCTCTCTTTGTATTGAGGGTTTGTGTGGAGTGATTTGAAGTGATTCTGGTTTTCTTTCCATTGTAATATAGTTCCTTTTTAAATTCTGTAGCATGTAAAATCAGTTCTTTGTAAGTCATGTCTGATGGTTTTTACTATGATGTATCTAGAAGTGTTTCTTCTTGAATCAGGTCTACTGGGGGTTCTGTTAAGCAGGTAATGTTTTCTCTCTTAAGAGTGAAGGAAGTTCTCAGCTATTATTTTACTGAATAGGTTGTCAATGACTTTGCAATTAAATTTTCCCCTTCATCAATTTCAATTATGTGTAGATTTCTTAGCTGATTTCTGGACTTTTCTTTGGTAGGTTCTGAGTGTTTTCTCCATACTTTTAATTTTTTGTTCTAGCTCTCTGCTTTAGCTTCAACTTCTGAAGTTCTATTTTCCAATTCACATATTCTGTTACTGATGGGTTCCACTGTGGTTTGCATTTTGAAAATTGAACCTTTTATGGTTCTGAGATCAGTTCTCATAGTGTCCATTTCATGTTTTAATGCAGTATATATCATGTCTATTTTTCTTTTTGTATCTTTCTGGGAGTCTTGGATTTTCTTTGTTATTTCTTTGAGTTCTTGAAGTTGTTTTTGCATCTTCCCCTTTATTTTATCAACTAATTCTGTCATTATTTCATTAATGGTTCTTTTGTCATCCATCTCTTTTTCATTCTCACTGGAGTCCTTCCCTGGATTGTTGTTGGTAATTGGATTTAATTTGTTGTCTTGATTGTTCATGAAACTTGTAATCATTTTTTTTTATTTTTAAAATTTTATTGTCAAAGTGATGTACAGAGGGATTACAGTTACATTAGTAAGGTAGTGATCACATTTCTTGTCTAACTTTTTATCCCCTCCCTCATTTTTCTCCCTCTTTCCCTCCTTCCCAATCCCCCCCAAGTTGTACAGATCATTTCCAACACATTGTCTTGTGAGTATTGATGTTGCATAGATTCCCCCTTTGTCCTTTGTCGATTTTGTATTCCCCTTCCCTTCCTAGTTCAGACAAATGTATATATAATACCCAGGGTAGCAAAATCGAATACAGTGACAATAAGGGATAAACCATAGGGGGGAAATACACAAAATAAAAAAGAAATCACATAGTCCATTGAGAACAACAACAACAAAGAAAAACCTCCTGTGTGAGTGTCTTGGAGTTCACTTAGCACCATCTTATATATGTACATAGCTATTAAGCTATTCTGCTATGGCCAATAAACACATGAAAAATTGCTCAACTTCTCTGGCCATAAACGAAATGCAAATCAAAACAACATTACAATTCTACCTCACCCCACTTAGAATAGCTAAAATCAGGAAACCTAAAAACAACAGCTGCTGGAGGGATGTGGCCAAAAGGAAAGTTCCTACATTGTTGATGGGAGAATAAACTTGTTCAACCACTCTGGAAAACAATATGGAGGTTCCTCAAAGGACTACACATAGAGCTCCCCTATGACCTAGCAATCCCACTTCTGGGCATTTACCCAAATAACCACAAAAGGCTATACTAAAGCTACCCACACAACTGTGTTTATCACAGCATTATTTACCATAGCAAAGAAATAGAACCAACCCAAATGCCCTTCAGTAGATGAATGGATCAAGAAAATGTGGTATTAACTCTGCAAAACAGTTTGGAGGTCTCTCAAAAGACTACACATAGAGCTCCCCTATAACCCAGCAATCCTACTTTAGGGCATTTACCCAAATGATCACAAACAAGGCCATACTAAAGCTACCAGCACAACTTTGTTTATTGCAGCATTATTCACCAGAGCTAAGATATGGAACCAACCCAGACGCCCCTTAGTAGATGAATGGATCAAGAAAATGTGACACACACACACACACACACACACACACACACACACACACACGGTGGAATTCTATGCTTCCATTAGAAAGAATGACACTGCCCCATTTATTAGGAAATGGAAAGATTTGGAAATATTATATTAAGCCAGGCCCAAAGAAGCATAGGTCCCATGATTTTCTTTATTTGCAATAACTAGAATATGTCTAGGACAAGCAGAAAAACTATGTACACATGACCATATAAGATGATGCTAAGTGAAATAAACCTCAAGATAGAAACACAAGTGGTTTTATTTTCCTTGCTGTTGTTTTTAATGTACTTACAATGTACCATGTGATTTTTTTAGTTTCTTTTGTATGTTCTTCCCCCATGTATGTTCTTTCACTGTATTTGATTCCAGTGCCCTAAATCTAATTTGGAGAGGGGAAGGGAAATAATAAAATGCTGAAGTAAGGTTACAGGATGACTCATTGTAACAAGCAGATGTACAAGATAGTATGTTGAAAACGAACTTTACAACTTTGAGGGGGCTGGGGTGGGGAGGGATGGTAGGAGAAAAACAAAGGAGGAGTTAACAACACTCAATAGGAAGTGTACTCATTACCTTACTCATGTAACTGTAACTCTTCTGTACAGTATTTTAATAATAAAAATATATACAAATAAATAAAAGAGACCAAGGAGCCTCTCTTCAAATACAGAAAAAAGTGAAATAAGCCAGAGCTATTCTGTATTATTAATGTAAATGGAAACTAACACAATTCATTTGAGGGTTTGGGGCCTGACTTCAAATATCCTATTGAGATTTTTCTAAATAAAAGAGAAGTCTTGGCAGCTCTGTAAACAAACTGATTCAAGAAACTATGTCTCTGAAGGCTGTTTAGCTTTCTCTTCTATCATGGGAAACATGGGAAACATCTAGGTCTTAATCCATTATTGGAGCAACGCCTCTATGTCCCATATTTATTTCATGTATTCTTGAATCAGGATTGCATTAGGTTTCTAAAAGGATTTTTTAACTTGTGTTGCTTCAGCCTTAGCACTAATTAAGAAAAGGAAGAGGAAAAAGAGTAAAAACCCAGCCACAGTTGTAAAACACAGCTGGAAAGAAACAAAAATATTTGACTATAAATTTATAACTGATATTTTCAACATTTACATAAAATTCCACAAATATATGCAACTGAGAATCCCCATACATATAACTTATCTTATTTAAATACTTGAATAAAAACAAAAATAGATTTAACTTCAGACTTTTGATCTATGTTTAATTATGGTTCAACTGTTTTTAAATTTAGAATGTATTTCTACATAGTTCATATGAAAATGTCATGACTGTAGCCTAAATGTTTTACAAGAATTAGAAGAAAACAAATAATAGTAAGATAATACACCACAGTGATCTGAACTTAGAATGAGGCAAATGATAAAATGCTTTCATGGTGATTGCTGATGGTTGCTTTTATCCATCAGTACCTTATTCACATGGGACATCTCATAGTTTTCTTGCCCCCAGGAGATGTGATGATTACAGTTATGAAGAGAGATGATATTTGGAATAGGCTTTACTATTTTAGAGAAATATTATTTGAATAGTATGAGTTCAGAGAGGTCATCTTACAATTTATTTTTTTCTGCTCTTGAAATGATTAACCTTTGGAAAAACTTTAATCATACATATAGGTACCAGCAGGTGGTTATGGCCCTTCATAATTATCTCTGTTGCTACCTATAGGAATAGTCAAAGTTAGTAAGGCATTTTAGATTATGTTTTCATAGATTATGTTTGCATATTCATGATAGCCAAGACAAATTTAGTTATTGGTTAAGAATATTGAGTCTATGATTACTATTTAGTAAACTTTGAAAATAACATATGTAGCCTCAAACTACTGGAAAAGTTTCCTGGTTGAGCTACTGGCAACTCTATTTATTCTACAAAATATTGAAATAATGTTAGAACAACTGGGAATAGTATCTTGAGTCTCCACCCTGAGACCTGAGTCTATACTAAGTAAAATAAAATGGAATATAGAACTGTGAATTACCTAATCTGTTTGCTCTTTTGTTGTGGGAGTTAGAAGATTTGTCATATCAAAACTACCAGGATACTAAACAAAGACAAAAACAAAACAAAACAAAACTACCATTTTTTTTTGTTAAAAACTGACAATTCCTGGACTACAGCAATGATGTATATTGGGTTGAACCTCTGACATGGGACATGGATTGCTGTGATTTCAAAACCATCATGAGTGGGCTTTGGGAGCAAGAAAAATTGATTATCTGTGACTTAGACAATGAAGACTATAGTTTACTTTACCAACTGTTTAACCAGAATCATACAATAGGACCTAGAATAAAAGTTTAGGTTAAAATTGGTAAAATATTAACCTGACTTAGTAAAAATTTGTCTAATATTTTTGTAAATATGGTAGGTAGCCTTGAAACATTACTATAAAATCTACTAAGCATTTAAAACACTTAAAAATATTTAATGTATACTTTTTCTGTTTATGTAGCGATGCTTAAATATAAAACAGTAACATTTTTCTTACAATATATTTCAAGAGTATGTATTATGTTTTGTTAGAATGGAAATAATATATTAAAAACTATAGAAAATGATGACACTATTAGTTTTAATTAAATTGTGACTTCTTTAGAATTGAAATAAAAAACAGAATATAGTTAAGTGTAAATGAACTGATGAGCCTTGATCTACATATAAAACGGGCATGTCTACCTTTCTTACCTACTCAAAATTGGAGATTTTACAAACAGGATATATTATTAATTAACCCAAAATACCTAGGTAAACATTGCACTATTCTTCTTCTAAGCTTCCTGATGTTGTTATTACTTCAACCCTTTTCAATATGACTTCAATGAATGACACAGAAAAATTACCCAGCTTTCCATTGCTATAATACTGTATAATGAATTTATTGCTCTCAGGTTGTTCTGTGCTTCAACCTTGAGTAATTAACAAAACCTCTCTGGTTTAATTGCTGATCCTTCCCATGATGGCAGTATCTGTCACTTTTAATTAATTGCTTCAGTAGCCTCATTTCCACTCACCAAGGTTGTAGATTTTCTTCCACTATTTCCTTCCTAATTTCTTAACTATTTTTGTTACACTGGACATAAACCCAATCCCTTCAGAATGAAGAAACATATAAAGCAAAAAGCATGTCTTAAATCTATAGAAGAGAAACATACACTACTTCTTTGAAAATTGCCAAAGTTTGAGGGAGATGGGCAAGAGACACCAGGAAGGGAAGCACTGGGAAGCAAATCTTCAAATAATACACTTAAGTAATGGCTAGTCTCCATTCTTACCTTTCTCTTACTTTTTCTTTCAACATATACAGTTGAGTTTTAGAACGAAATGATTAATTTATTGGCAGTCTTCAAATTAAATAACAGTTAACATCTCATCCATTATATTGTGTATAAATGTAATGTTGATGGGCAGATGAAATTTTACTCATTTTTGTTATTTCCAAGTACTTAAGAGACAATTTTTTAAAAATATTGCCTTCTTTCATCAGTGTTTAAACTTTACATAATATACTCACTTTTGCACAATGTTCTTCACTGTAAGAACAAAGGGTAGTCTGCAATTCATTATAGATTAATTTCCTGCTGTGTTAGATGGATGGGTAGTTTGCGGACCATATTCCTTACCTTTTCTTACAACTGTCAGTATTCAATGCTCTCTTATTACATGATGTCTTGAGATACAGTGGCTTATTTTCTTCCAGTTACTAATTAATGGCAACTATACCTACATAACCTATTACCATAAGACTATATTCAGCATTCTTCTTCCAGAAAGAATGTGAAACCATTTCACAAATATAAGCAATAAAACAGGCAGACAAAAGTTTAAAACTTAAACCAAGAAACTCAGTGAAAAGAAACAGAATCAGAAGATAGTAGGAATCTGGCATGAGAAATTTAGTTGAGGTTCTCACTGGATTTAGATCTGATCTCCTAAAATGAAAACCCATGATGAATTTTATAATTTTATGGTATTTTTAAAGCTCATAAAATCGTGTCTCCCCACTGCTGAAAACTTTCTGACAATTTAGATATTTAGATATGATTTTGTACTATTTTTATCATATCATATCATATTTGTATCATATGTACAACCCAAAGTTCTTTAGCTCAAGACCTGTGTGGTTTAACATAGAAGCTCACCAAATGTTTATGTACATTTCAATCAATTAAAATCAAATAAAAAGTTCAATTTTTCCTTTTGAATGTTCCCAACACAAAGATGATAAATGATAAGCATATTAACCTGATCTGATTATTGTACATTGGATACACATATTAAAATGCATGTTTAGAAAATAATAAAATTAAAATGTCTGACTGTACTCCATAGATATGTACTAATAAATATGTATATACAAACAATTCATTGTCAAACTAATAGTACATATATACACATAGATATATTTATATACATACATAAACACATATATACACATTTAAAACTAGGTTCCTAGTGACTACAACCCTGTGGTCACAATTGTGGGAAATACAGTAAGTGGAATGTTTTCATTGGGGCAGGAAGATCTATTTGTCAGAGCTTATCTAGAGAACTCTTCATGGTCTGGCTTTGTCTCCCTCTCTGAGCTACCGCTTTGCTTCTTTCATCTAACTCTTTTAGTTGCTTGAACAACAACCAGGCTCTTGCTAGTCAAACAATGCAAGCCATTCTGCCTCAGGGCCTTCACACTTAATGTTTTGTCCATGGAAAAGCCTTGGTACTATAGAAGTTCAGATTGCATTTCAGTCACTACCTAATTCCTCTATGTAGAAGGCTGATCTAAATGCTATCTGCAGCATTCTTTGTGCCCTTCCCTGGCCTTTTATGTGCATGTCAATACCAGTCACTGTACAGCTTATTTGATATTCTGTCTGCTTTACTAAAATGGAATTTCTTTTTTTTATATTGTGAAAATACCATACATTGGGGTTACAATTGCATGGGCAAGATAATGAGTACATTTCTTATCAAGCATTGTTGCCTCCTCCTTTGTTTCCCCTTCCTATCCCTTCCCATCTCCCCCGCCACCCCCTGTCCTCCTATACCCCCTCCCCCCAGCAAAAGTTGTAAAGTTCGTTTTTCCAACATAACGATTTGTACCTCTCATTGTTGCAATGGGTCCACCTGTATCCCTATTTAAATAATTTGTTTTTTCCCTTCCCCTCCACAAATTATACCAACATCAAATACAGTGAAAGCAGCGATTATATTGTGGGGGAGGGACATACAAAGCAACAAAGAAATCATCTTATAAATATGTTAGAAACAATTACATGAAAGCAAAAACATTTGAATACTTATCTTGGGGTTCATTTCACCTAACATCAACTTATCTGACCTTTTCTGCTTGTCTCAGACATATACTAGTTAGGAATTTCTATGAAAGCAAAGGCATTGGTTTAATTCAATTCTTTGGACCTGGACTACAGTAAATGCTTAATAACATCCTGCTTACTACAGTGGTTCTTTTCCACAGAGTTTCAGGTAGTGGTGGTGGTGACTGGAAGATTTTTTTCTTTTGTTGTGTTTGTTCTTGTTGCTTCTGGAGTTAGAACTCAGGGCCTTGCCCATGGTAGGCAAGAGTTTTACCACTTAAGCCATACCTCCAGCCCAATCACAGGTATTTCATCATCATAAGTGATGTGATCCTAGTGATAAGTGATCCTAGTGGTATCTAGTGGATGTCTAAGATGTTGTTAAATGTTCCACAATGCACAATAACTCACAACAAGGAATTATATGTCCTTACAGATAAATAGCCACAGTTGAGAATGCTTGGTTCACCCTCTGCATGTACTATCCACTAAAATGTGACAAAGTAGCTTGGAGAGGTAAAACTGAATTATAGGAATAGTTTATCAGATAATATGACAACTAATGTTTTATTTATTTACTTAGTTTTAAGACAAAAGAAATTAAGAGATACTTAAAACTGATCTACAGTAACTTCTCTCTGATCTGGTATCAACTGTCTGCTTTCGTCTGTATAAACCTGTCATGTCAGTAAAGCCTTCAGTAATGCCCTCACCTTTCACCTTTGGCATATCTCACCTGACTTTTCTTGTATACATTTTTCTGCCACTTCTCTTCATTTTGTGTAATTTATTGAGATTTTAAAAAATTCTTTGGTACCACATCTTATTTTAACCTATGAAATAATTTAAATTGTAAAAGAGACTTGGAAAGGGGTAGGGAAGGGTTGTTAGTCAACAAGAGACCTATATTCAAATGGGACTGCCTCTTCTGATATAGCATGGTCTTGTGTAAGGTGTGTACTGTTTAAATGAGATGTAAATGTGTGAGTGACACTAAAAACCGGTGTCTGGCTGAGCCACCATGCCTTCCTCCCTGCACCAATCTGCAAGATCCATTACAGTATTACATCTTGAGAACTTCCCTTGCTGATACTTACCTAAACAAATGTAGGTTGTCAACTATAGCATGTTATTGAGATCCAAATGATGATGATTCTAAAAAATCTCTGAGAAATGCAACTTCAAAATCCAACTTCAAAAACAGAGTTGTTAAGAGTTCCTTTGTATCTTTTTGTTGCTGACAAGCTCTTAGGAATTAATGGTGATTTAGCTGTTCAGAGCAGGTGGCATCATTATCTTAAGATGTGTCAAATTACACTAATTACCAAAAAGGGCAGTGTAAGCTATCTTGTACAAAGCAGGAGCAACTTCTCTCTGAACAGATGACTGGAGAAGTGCATGTGATTATGGTTATATTCGGGAGTTGCCATGCATTTTGATAAAGTGACCATTTCCTTCTTCCCTATCTTAGCCTCTATGGAAAATTCCAAAAAAAACCACCAAACTTCGTTCAGTAGATCTTTGTGATGATTTCCTTAGGTTAGTTAAAAAGTAGTATATTTGATCTAAAATATAAATTACATAGTTTTCTAATGTAATCTTCAACCTCCATGTTCAATTAGATGGTGAGGTGTGGCCCTCCTTTCTTCCTCCTGTCTCTTCTCCTTTTATACTTTCAAAGAAATAACAACAGATCACATTTTGATGGTTATTTCTTTAAACTCCAGAAGACTGAAATAATAAGAGTGTTTCAAATATAAAAAGAAACCAGGACTGAATTCAGAAAGCAAAGAAAGATGATGAGCAGAGCTTCATCTGTTCGAGAAGGAGCTTTAAAATTCAATATGTACCTTGGCAGCTGCTATCCTTATAGAAAGAAAACAATCTTAATTGTATTTCCTTCTCTTATCTCATGGCAATTTGTCTTCTGAAAAGGAGTCATGGAGCCTAAAATAACTTGATCCTTAAATGGCTTCATTGTTATAATCCCATTTGACCCAGGAATGGCAAAGACCCCTCAGAGTATTGGTACATTCTGTAATTAGACTTTTAAATGCTACTCTGAGATGGGCAATGGGGAAAAGGGTTCCTAATTTATTTGTAAATCTTACAATAGCAGATATTTTTCCTTATTTAATGCTACCATCTGCCAACCATGATCCACTTAGAGTTACCTGGACAGTACCGAAAAACAAAATTCAGTTGACTAGTTTATTTTGTAATTTTCTTTTGTTTATAAAAAGATAATAGAGATTTCATTGAAAATAAAATACTTTAAATCATAACAAACTGTTACATTTTGTCTTGAAATCATTACAATTTAAACCCAATGTCTTCTTTAGAAGAATTATGTGATTATTGTACTTAAAAGAACTGATGTATAAGATATTGATCCTAGTATAGGTACTATGAAAATGGGATTGACTTTTGTTTAACTTTATGTTTAATATAAATTTCTTAATAATGAAAGGTAAAACACAAAGGATTTAAACAAGGAGGAGATGAAAAAGTTAATAATATTCATTTTATTGAATATATCTTATACAAAAGGATGACACAGTTGGCCAAAGTACAGTGCTCACACCTGTAATACAACCTACTTGGGAGGTGGATGTCAGGCAACTCGAGATTCAAGGTCAGCTAGGACAAAAATTAAGACCTCATTTCCATCAATGAGCCATTGGGGTGGGGTGAGAGTGAGGTGTCAGAGGGTGGAATGGCACACTCGCATAGAGAGGAGGGTCATGGTCTAAAGCCAGTATTGGACAAAAATTATAAACCCTCTGTAAAAAACAACCAAGACACCAAAAGTACTGGGGGCATAGTTCAAGCAGTAGTGCTTCTTCTTAGTAATTGTGATGCTCTGAGTTCAAACTCAGGACTGCCAATATAATGAAAAGAAAAAAAGGATCAATTCAATATATTGAATATATAATATATGACAAGAATAAATTACCTATAGTAGTCCTTTTAAATTAATTTATTTCAGTATATAATCCCTATACGTTATATGATAAAACAATTCTTCATGATTTAAATAATTTAAAAAGAATTTTCTGAATAACATTAAATAATCAAGTGTTCAACTCATGGAGCTAAAATGAATAGAATTCTATTCACAGCTATGTTACAAAGGGATTTGTTTTTCTTTTAAATATTCAGCAATCTTCAGTAAGAAATGGCAAATGGTTTCAATGGAGCTTTCTGTAGTTTTCACAGTAGTGCTTTATTCGAGGTTGTTTTCATTGGAGGAAAAATGATTTGTTTTGTTCTCTTGAGCTGAATGTATTTAACTTACAAGGTGTAATATTCATGAATTATTTTATAGAAATAAATTATAAAATATTGTTTTTTAATGAAGAAAGTGTCATGGAAACGCATAGTCCAACCAAAACCTGTACTTTTTCACATCCAAATTAGGTCTCTGTAAATTAAAAATGATGACAAAGAGCAAATTTGGACACAGCAATATATAAATAATGTGTAAAATTCAAGCTAGATGTAGTGATTCATGGCTTTAATCCCAGTTACTCTGATAGCAAAGACTGGGAAAAATTTGATTCAGTGAAAACCAGGACAAAAAATTAGTAAGAGAAACTCCCTATTTTAAGCACCAAACTGGGTATAGTGTTATGTGTTATATTCTCACCTTGTGAGGGTTAGGTAGGAAGGCCATGGTTCAAAGCCAGCCCCGGGCAAAATGCAAGACCTTATGCAAGAGGACTGAGGAGGAGTGGGGCATGGCTCAAGTAGAAGAGTCCCTGACTAGCAAGTGCAAGGTCCTGAGCTCAAACTTTAGTACTATAAAAAGAGAAATTCTTACTTTTATTAAAAAATTGCTTACATGACCTAATTTTTCATTTGAGTAGTTTACATATATAAAGGTAAATAGGTGACTAAAGGTGCCATTGGTCTTGACTCAACTTGAGTCACAACTTACAACTACAGAACAACCCTTTAGAACTAATGCTATTTCTAGAGAGGATTTATGTTTAGGGAAGTTTGTGATATGCTTATAGAATACCTGGAATACATTAGGCACTCTATAAAACTTATCTACATATTAGTATTTGTACAACAGGAATAAAATGTAATTTGTATTTCATGGTTTGCTAAGAGTATTCATCTCCATGTATAGAAAAATTGATGTATGAAAATAGTTTAATGAACCCACCAAAAACTGTTTGAAAGGAGAGAAGGGTTAAGAAGAGCAACATAAATGGGTGAAAGTACAGTATATGGGTCAAAGTACATTATATGCATGTCATAAATATCACAATGATCCCCTTTTACAATTATTCTATGCTAATAAAAATTAAAGAAATAAAACATACAATAACAACATAAACGGTGAGGTGCTTAGCATCTTGGGAGGCAGAGATGAGGAGATTGTGATTCAAAGCAACCAAGGTTCATGAAAGATTCCATCTCTACTAATGGCTGGGCTCAGCTGAGGGTGCTTGTCATGCCAGTGACAAAAGAAAGCATAAACAGGAAGACTCAGGCCAGTCTAGCCCACACCTAAGCTGAGAACTTATTTCAAAAATAATATAAGCCAGGTACTAGTAGCTCATACCTATAATTTTAGCTACTCAAAATGCTGAGATCTGAGCATTGAAATTCAGAAAGGACTGGGAAAATTCTCAAAATTCTTCTCTCCAATATAATCAGCAGAAAGCTGAAACTAGAGGCATGGTTTAAGTAGTAGAGTGCCAGCTGTGAGGAAAAAAAAAGCTGACCTAGAAACTAGGCCCCAATACTGAAACATACACACAAATAATCAATTTGGAGAAATGTCTCAAGTGGTAGTATTTCTGCCAGCAGGCACAAGGCTCTGAGTTCAAAGCCAAATACCAACACCACCACAACAAAAATGTCTGAAGGAAACTACAGAGAAGGCCGAATAATTATTTTATTATAGATGATTTTTAAACTTTTTCCTACTTTTCTTTATGTCTAGATTTTCTAGAGAGGATGAAGATTTTATAGTTAGAAAAAAATCAACTTTAATTTGTAATTGTAGTTGCTTTTAAATGTTGTTGAGCTTCTTTAGCAAGTGTGTGGTTATTATCCACGAACTTCCAGAAATATAGTGGATGCCATGAAGAGTTCTTGGCACCATGGAGAGGTCTTGGCACCACTGGTGAGAAATGCAAGCATCCAAGTTCTTGTCCTTGCACATTTTTAGGGCAGAAGAAAAGTGAGTGAAATGTGTTTTCTGTGGCACTCAGCATGTCTGTCTTAGGAAACCTGTAGTTGAGGTAGGAATTAATCTCCTTCCTTAGTGTGTCCTTCAATCAAGATACCATGCTCAACACTCATGACTTCAGTACCAGAAAAAGGTATAAAAAGCAGACAGAAAATCTCCAAATTACAGTCAAGTGGGAATATTTTTATAACACTTTAAAAACAAGCCTAGAGGTTATAATTTCCAAAAACACATGTCTAAGATTTAAATCTGGGGCTTACTAAAAACAAAACAAAAACAAAATCAATAAAAGTAGCCTGACTTAATCAAAAGCTAAAAGTCATAAAAGATAGTTTGCAAAATACTTGATATAACTATGCTCTAGTTTATATATTTTGTATGTTATTACTGAAAAAATAAGCTAGGCCTTTTCCTGTCAAATTATCTTTTCTTCTGGGGTGGGAGGAGAGAGGGAGGGAGACTTCATACACCTTGAAACATGACTTGGGATCATTGCAGTGATTCAATATAGCAGTTGAAGCAAGGTCAGCAAAGGCTTTTATTTCCTCTTTGCACTGCACTTACTGTAAGATGTTACTACACATAAACAACAGTGCTTTGTTTCTGTTATTTTAGAATTGTTTTGCTCAGCACCACATAGAGTATAAACAAATATGGTACATTCCTCTCAAGGAAGGGATCTGAGCGGCAACACAACAATAACACATCTGTGAAAGTGCTTGGGGAAAAGAAGACATGGAGTGCTCTGGGGAATTAAATGACATGGGGCCATGTTTTCTTTCTCAGCTGAAAGATAAGTTGGTTCCAAACCACTAGAGGATGGTGACCATAATCTACTGGCTTTTCATTATTAATTGACAGACAACTTGTTTCTTTCAAAATGGCATGTGTGTATGCACATACATATGTATGATGTGTGTGTGTGTGTATTTTCATACTGAAGTTTTTGATATAACAGAAGGAAGTAATTTCCTTATTGAGGAAAATTTCCACAATGGCCTCATATAGTGAGGTTTTTAGTTGGTCTTTTGTTTTTTCAATACTATGGTTTGAACTCAGGGCCTTGAGCTTGCTAGACTGATGCTCAAACTCTTGAGTAACATCACCAGTCCTGGTATGTATTTTAAGATTAACCTATTCAGGGAATGACATTGTGCTGTTTATATATGTGTCCATACTCTAAAATGTAAAAGCATCATCTTGTATTTTTTTTTACCAGTCCTGTTTTTTGCTGGTTGACTTTAGGTAGAGTGGGTCTTGCAAACTTTTCTGCTAGGGCTGGCATCAAACAATACTTCTGCTCTCAGCCTCTAAGTAGAGGATTATAGATGTCAGTTGTAAATTTCCACAAAAAACCCAAAAACCAAAAACAAAATGAACTTTGTTTTGTTTCATTTTCTTTTGTTTGGTGGCATTAGGGTTTGAACTCATGACTTCATACTTGAACCACAACTGGTATGTTGTTTTGAAAAATGATTATTATCTTGTCTTTTTAAAAACTAAAGCCATCTGGACACCAATCATGCCTGCAATCCTAGCTACTCAGGAGACTGAAATATGAGGACTGTAGTTCAAAGCCAGACCTGACAAGAAAGTCTGTGAGACTCGTATATCCAGTTAACCACTTCTTATGGCTTAAAGTGGAAGAGCACTATCCCTGAGTGAAAAAGGTCAGGGACAGTGCCCAGGCCCTGAGTTCAAGCCCCAAGACTGACAAAAACAAAACAACAACAAAACCAACTAACTAGTATCTCTGATGTCTACTTGTAAGGAGTTGTTCCTTGGTGTTCTAATGGATTTCTGTGCATTCACAAAACAAACTAAGGATGGTCAAGGTTATTCATGATCTAGAATTTTAAAACAGGAGGGGCCCTCAGAACATTTTGTTTGGTAATCTCTTTACTACTGGTAAGGAAGTTAAGCTGTAGACAGGACAGCTGTAGATGGATGATAGGGAGTTAGGTCACTACAAATGAGTATCAGTAATTTGAGGAAAAGGTAATTCTAATCCATAAAAAGTAAGGGAGTGTTACAACAGCATACAATATCTCATCTTTTTGTCCTTAATTTAACACTTTTATTTTATTCTGGTGTGCAAAACTTATCCCCAAGAAAATGTGTCTAGGCCATATGGGTGGTTAGATCATGGGTTTAAGGTTTTATAAAAATGCATATGGCTACCTGTAATGTTTAATTTTCAATTAAATAGATGTCAGTTTGGTGCTATGAATGGCATGTACACATTTCTGTGTGAATGATTAAGATTTTGCATTTGTCTTTAGGGAGCTACTTATTTTAAATAGATGAAATTCACAAGGTCCTAAAACAAAGCCCTGTCCCCAATTGATTTCTAATTTACGTGTTTAATTTGTCTTTGAATATATTGGTTTGGTAATCATGGTGGGGGAGAGAGGGAAATTATATAAAAAAATTCTTACTGGTTTCTAAATTAAAACAATGTACTGTAAGAGCAGCCAGAGCAAGGATTATCTCCAGAGGTGACAATGCTCTCAAAAGGTGCTTGGCCTTCACCTTTGTTTGTGAAGTGAATGATGATGGGTTTTGCAAGGATACAAGAAGAGAATTGCCACTGGATTTCATCCATTTCCTGAAGTAAATTCTGTCTTTAGTTGTAAAGTCTTATTGTTAAATGTTGCTACTTACTAACTTATTTAATGAATTTCCATCAATAACTGGACTTTTTAAAAAAATAGAAGTATTCTTCCATTTGTGCTCAGGGTCATTTAATTCCATAAAGATTCTGAAGAAGAGGGAATAGTTCATTCATGACATCAATTATTAAACTCAAAATTTTATTTCTAACTTTTTTTAAAAAAAAGACTCGTGTTTGTTAACGTGCTATATGTGCATATGAAGTTCTATTTTCACAATGTAATGAAATGCTACATTAATATCTATAAAAGCTTTTTAATAGGCAAATTGCTGTGTCTGGACAAAAGGAAGATCTGTTTATGGATTTGCGTCTGAATGTTTGTGGCAGGAAGGAAGCTGGGAGATCCACCATACCAATATATTTTTGACTTATGAATAGCTCTAAATGACTGTTTACTAAACTTATATATTTATCCCCAGATGGAAATATCTTTCATGATTTTTCTGCCTACTGTTTTGGGCAAGGGATATTAACATTTTGGCAATAAAACAACACTGAAAAAATACATAAATGAATGATGTACAACTAGGTTGTTTTTGTAAGATTCTCCTTGTTTATTCATGCCTCAAAATAAATTTTAGAGATGCAGTCAGCTTAATCTATGTGAAAAGGGACTATTTTCGATAGCAAAAATTTAAAAACAGGTGTTCTCCTTGATTGAGGACTAATTTCCAATACTTAACTCAAAGCACTGTATGACATATTAATTTATTAATTTGTTCTACTTCTAGAAATCATGCAAGCTGAGCTATAGTTATTTTATATTTACTTCACATTTATTTTACTTAGTTTACTTTTTGAAAAAATCCCTAGTTATTTACATTATTTCAATCTGATCTTCGTATATAAATGTTTGTATCTTCCTAACCAAAATTTAAATTTCCTAATGAGAGGTAATGTTATAAAGCTTTAGTTTTATATAAAGAGAAGAAGCCTGAAAAATATTTGATCATGAATAAATGAGTACATGGATGGGTATTTACTTTTGTAGACATGACTTACATAAGCAACTCTCAGAAAAGGTTCAGGTTCAAACAAAGAGATCATGAGTTCAAATTAAAATAAAATAACTAAGATGAAGAATGAGTACTTAGAGTGAAGGGATCTTGAATATTTGCAAGAGATCTATTTCTTATTCTGCTCCATGTTTCTCAGATTTTATTTTAGCACCCACAGTTCAGAAATCAGATAAGCCTTCCTAGGAGTGTGGCCAGAAAATAAATTGGATTTCAATGATTTATATTTATTATGGTTGTATAGTGTATATTACATTAGCATGTCCTTTCCTTTCAAAGGCAGTCTTCTGATCACTTACCTATAGCAAATGCCTCAGATGAACAAAACAAAACATATATATGTTGCTTCATATTATATTATTATACATATGTATTATGCATGATTATTGTGTGTATGTATGTATATATAAGTGTGGGTATCAGGATTTAGGTGTTGTCCTTTGGCATTTTAACATGAGGCTAGTGCTCTACCACTTAAAATATACCTCCACTTCTGGTTTTTAGGTGGTTAATTGGACATGAGTCTCATGGACTTTTTTGAACAAGATGGCTTTGGACCCACAATCCTAAAATCTCAGCTTCCTGAGTAGCTAGGATTATAGGCATGAGTCACTGGTGCCCAGATTATGATTATTTTAATACTTGTAATTTTTCTTCTCCGTGGATAAGTCAGTGTTAACATTACTACTGAATAGGTTGGGATCATTTTGGCCATATAGCTCATGTGAAAATACTCTTAGAGAAATACAACAATATAACATTGAGAGGCTAGTCTTTATTTACCACTATTTGACTGTAGCTGGTAATTACCAAGAAGAAGAACTTTAAAATCTGTGCCTGTCCTGACTTGACAATGTTATCATAAATATAAACTATGATATAAATCAAAATTTGATGATGTTTTTAAGAACAAAGCTCAGGTTAATGCCCATATCTGCGTTGTGCGGTCATTTCCAAATCTGCCTTTTATGTGGCTTATTTGAGGAGGTGAAGCACTTCTGCCGGAAAGCAATCCTGCTCACTGTGGTGGCTGTTCTGGAAAGCATTCAGATTCACAGAAAACTTGAGGTATAACATTAAGCAGATCCCACCACGGCTATCATCCAAGCTTGCCTGTGTTCTCTGGTGACATCTGGTTGCTATGCTTCTCAAAGAGCTCCCCCTGCCTCTAGGATGGCTATCTGAGGTTGTAGCAGATTCAATATGCTCTAGTTTCCTTTGTGGTCCAGAAAGCAGGATGGAATTTTGGGACTTTTGTATTAAAGGCATTTTTTGAGACATGGCGATCAATATAACTATCTTCATGTAATGCATCAAGTCATATCTTCTAGAGCTTTATGTTTTGGAGTCTATTTCAACTATATATGGGAAGTAGGAGAAAAGAAGTACCGATCATTTCCATACTAAGTTGAAGTGGGGGAACTAACATCTGATAGGCTGCGGAGGAGATGGTGGGATAAACCAAAAATAGGTTATTAAGCCTATATGAGGTCACAGTTGGGAGTAAAGTCAGTAATCAAAATTTCATGTTTTTAAGATTTTAGGAATTTATGTAGTTTGTGCTTCTATGAATAATTTCATAAATACTTTTTTTTCTATTCTCAGTTAAATCAGTAACCCAAAAACATTTACTGCCCTGAAGATATTAAATTAGTTTGCTAGCTGGCTCGAATTACAATTTTAGTTTCTGGTGTCTATTTTTGACCATGAAGACATCTTATCTTAAAATTTCAAACAGAAAACAACAAATTATCAAACAGGCAATTTCAGTAATGCAAAGTAGAAGCATAGTTTTAGTTTCTAGCTTTCAAAATTTATGATCAGTCTTCAATATTCTCTAACTTGATATAACACAATTTACAAAGTTTTTAATCTGATACAGATTCTAAGAAAATACCTATGAAGTAAGATAGACAAAAGAAAATAGAAATGTTTTCCACTGCAAGTAACGATTAATTTGAGAGTATTATTTTCATTTCAATTTTACTATAAAATGTTATACAATAGAAAGTAGTAGTCTCTGTTTCATGAGATAATTTTTATTAATTGACTAACGTCCACTCTCAGTAACATACGGAAATTTCTTAAGCAAAAAATCCATATGAAAATTTGGTAACAAGTCTTTGTTCTCATTGTCAAGAGCAGAAAGAGTCTTTCAAGATACTGTAATGAATTCTATGTGGTACATTTCAATTTCCAATTTGAGACACTAGAAGTTAATAAAATTGTCCAAAGTCACACTAGTGGAGAGACACAGCAGATTAATACCTCTTCCCCCATGTGTTTGAAAAGTAGGAAAATTTGATGATCATCTCAAACAATGCTATGACAACCATTTCCCCTTTAATGATATAATTCATAACAGTGCATAGAAAAATGACTAACATTTCACATAAAAGCAAATTATGCAATTAAATGATAAAAAAATCCAAACCCACACAGAAAAATCATATAACTAGAAAAAAATATAGCAAATGGAATATTGGTCTAATGTTTTGATAAAAGAATATCTATAACTCTTCCTCCCCCAATCTGACTTTACTGATATATGTTACATATTGAATAAACTTTCTTTTTTACATTAAATATTATCTCAAACATTAATTTGACAAACCTTTTGCTTGCAACCATAAAATTGTAACACAAAAAAGATTGACATTCTATGTAGCCATTTGATGGCTGGAAAAATTGAGACCCACAGAGACTAGTTTTCCTCAAGCTACATACACTAGTTAGGGAAGAGACAGGCATGGAGCCCAATTCTTTTGTCTCCTGGCACATACCATTTCTTTCTTTCTCACATTTGATATCTTTCTCTCAATCAGATAGGAGTATAAATACACTACTCAGAAATAATTAATTTTTAACACAAGTAGAATTGTTTTCAATAGTTTAATTTTATCTTCAATAGATCCCAGATAAAATGCTTAATGTGTATTAGTCTATGAGAATCTTCAGAAGTTTAAGTCAAACTAAGAAGATAATTAAGCCTAATTAAAAGATGAATTAGTTCCATAGCTCATTATTTAATCCAGTATGTACAAGAGTTCCCCCTTATCTGCAGTTTTCTCTTTCTTTAGTTTCAGTTACCCAAAATTAATGCATAGCCTGAAAATATTAAGTAAAAATTTATAGAAATGAGCAAATTGTAAAATCTAAATTGCTCTCTATTCTGTGTAGTATGATGAAATCTTCATCCACTATAGCCATACTGTAAAGACTACTGCCCATCAGTGATTAAGAGCCAGGAAGATTATCTGATGTTCGGGGCTTATATTCTAGTAACCTGTATGTAACAGCCAATGGCTACATTACAAATGCCTGTCATTCACAACCACAAAAGATGATGAGGAATAGACTACAATAAGATATTTTGAGAGAGTCAGAAAATATTCACATAATCCCATAACTTTTATTATAGTTTATTATAATGGTTCCATTACATTCTTAGTTATTGTTAATCTTTACTATATCTTAGCTTATAAATTAAATTTATCATAAGTATTTGTGCATAGGAAAACAGTATATACAAATTTCATTGATATATCTAAATTCCAGAATCTACAGTAAATCTTTAAAGATATCCACTGTGGAGAAGGTGGATTGTTCATACACCATGCACAGGATCTGTGCTAAGTACCAGAGTTAAACCTGACCAAGACAGCCAAAGAAATGTACTACAGAGTAGAATGCCAGCTGACGCAATTTTTTCCCAGGTTCAGAGTGCACTGAGAGCATGGAGGAGATTCATCTATCAAATTCTCCAGGCTCAGGGAAGGCTTTTTATAGGAAATAATGTTTAATGAGATGTTGATAGATAAGCAAGAATTAGGCCAGGGAAGAAGACAGTGGGTGTGCCAGTCGGAAAGTATCACTAGAAAAGGCTAAAGGCATGGAAGCATAGGTCCAATTAGGAAAAATATATAAAATTCAGTACAGTTTATAGAGACACATCATAGATGAGAAGGCAAGACAAACAGGTCTTATTCTAAGTGATATTACTCTGGAGGCCCATGCTTCACCTTCCATTCCACATTAAACTCACATTTACACTGTTACAGATTTTCAGACCTTTTCCTGAGGAAGCTTGATTTCACAGCACTGCACTGGGCCAAAAATCTGCATTTTAAATAAGCATTCTAAGATAACAATTCTAAAGAACTATGCACTTGAAAACACAACTCTAGATGTTGCATACCATGAAAGAATTTTAACAAAAGATAGTATGAATAAATCAAGCTTTGGTAAAGAATGCGGTAAAAGATTTGCCATGTTGTCAGCCAATATATTGATTAGTAGGCTATCTCAATGTTTTAGGTAAAGGTAAGTAAGAGATCTTAACTGGTGGCAGTGAGGTAGAAAGTCAGGGAAGAGCAGGAGTAATAAATGTATTCTATAGGACAATTAGATTTAGAGGTGGAGGGGAGAAGAAAAGATGATGCTCAGGTTTCCAATTCATGTGAGTGTGCTATTGGACTCTCCCAGGAAAACAGGATATGGCATTAGCCATAAGGAGGTTGCTGGGTCGTCATGAATTTTATTTGTCAGTTACTAACACTTCTGGTTAGTTAGGGAGATATAATTAATTTGTGGATAGATATTGAGGCTGAGTGAAGATACCAGATTAATTACATTTTCAGGTTATTTACCTTCTAAGCAGCTGTTCACACATTTATTAAAACAAAGAATATATGCAGTACACACTTACGACTCTTGACCACTGAGGAACAGAATATTTGTACTTTGTTTCTAATGGTAATGAAAATTAAACTTCTATGACATGAAACATTTTAATTCTATTATATACTGATCTTGAAATCAGGACACAGAAGATGAGTATGCTAGAAGTTTGATCTCTAAAACATTCATTTTAACCAAGCTGACTATAAAAGAAAGTATGGTTTTATTTTGATACTTTTAAATTGGCATTGGATTATCTGATCGATGTTATCATGTTTTGATTTTTATAATATTGCAGTTTGGTCATTACATATCTAAATTAATAGAGTGTTTATAATTAAGATGCTGGGTACTGGTAGCTCATGCCTGCGATCTTAGCTATTTAGGAAGTTGACATTCCAATCTCTTGCCTTCCTATGGGCCTCCAAGCCATGGATCCAAGAGACTATAGCCTGAAATCTTCAAAACTGAGCCAAAATAATGTTTCTTCTTTATAGGCCAATTAACTCAAGTATTTTGTTACAGTATCAGAAAGCTGATGAACACAAATACCATATTGTTATTGATAATCTTATATAATGAAGCATAAATAAAACATAAAATGAAAATATTTATGTCAGTGTCAGTATTTTGGGAGATTAGAAATATTTAGACTTAGTTTATACCACCATGACTTGGCTGCTATACAAGCCGCACAGATCATTGTACAATGAGCTTCAGAGCATGGGTTAAGTGTATAGCTTTGATGTTGTTTTGGCTTCCTGGACATTCCTGACTCTATGTAGGTTTTCTGCACAAAAAGTTGAATGTTTCATGGTAATTTTATACTCTACTAAGCAAAAAAATCCACAGGGCACAAAAGTACTAAATATGCAGGTGCTGAGTTCAGAGAGTTGCATAGCCATATAGATTTTGCATCTCTTCTGAATACATGATAGAAAGAATGCATCAGAGATTTTACCCTCTAAAGCTACTGAAATATTCCAGAAAATTTGCAAAAGTCCTTTTGTCCCTATTGGTTGAGTCATTTTGCAGTAGCTGAGGTACTGGAATGGGTTCAGAGCTTGAATTTGCTATACGAACTCAAGCAATAGATTGAAGATGCAAGTTCTTGTCCTCAGTCCCCAAATGATCTGACAAGGAAGTTTAGGTGAGGTGTCAAACCCTGTGTGCTGCATTCTGCTTATCAGCATGATAGAGATAAAGTATCTCTTTACCAACGTCATGGAAGCACTCTTATGAGACTCTCACAAAAAATAACTGTGGCAGGAGAGATAGCAGTATTTATCAAATACCAGAATCTGCTCTATTGAGTTTGCTTTGCAGAAAAATTATCTTTGCAGTATTGGAAAATAGAAGAGAAAAGTTCAGATTGACAAGCAGCTAAAAGTGTACTGGAAATCTTTCTTGACTAGATGTCTTCATGATAGATATGATAGATCATTAAATACCTGTTAATAACAAAATGCTAAAGCAGAAAGGGAAGCTAGTAATCCTTTAAATTGACTCCATAAAAGCCTAATAAACACATACAGTCTTAGTTTGTAACTATTTAGTAAAGTAGAGCTGGTTTTTTTCTCAGCTTTCATTACTCACCTATATGCACGTGCACTTGCACGCACACACGTTCTCACAAACACAAACATGTTCTCACAAAAGAGAGAGAGAGAGAGAGATTTTTTGGTAGAGGAGAACTCCTTTGGAACACACACACACACACACACACACACACACACACACACATATTGTTATGTAGGTCAACAGTACAGGGAGATGAGGGGACACATCCTTCCTTGAACTCTCTTTCACTCCCAGCTATGTGCTGGGAGGTGGGACTGTATCTTCTGAACAGGAAAGAATGCTCTTGATGCATTTGGCCCACTCATAGAGGTACCTTTTTATAATTTTCCCAGAGGTGGCACATGTCATGGGCATTTTTATTTCCTTCCTCCTTTTAGATATATTTCTGCTTTGACATGCAACTTAAAAAATCAGTTAAGCCTCTATCTTTTTAAATGTTATTTTTATTGTGAAAATACTGTACAGAGGGGTTACAGTTACATGAGCAAGGTAATGAGTACAGTTCTTATCAAGCATTGTTACCTCCTCCTTTTTTTTTGCCCCTACCATCCTTTCCCTCCCATCTCCACAACTATACTCCCCTCCCCCCACTGTCTTGTATATCTCATTGTTACAATGGGTCAACCTGTATCCCTATTTAAACATTTTGCTTTTTCCTTTCCCCTCTCCAAATTATACCAACATCAAATACAGTGAAAACAGGGGTTATATCTTAACAGGAAGAGTTACTCCTTCATATCTGTCCTACATATCATAGTAATTGTAGGGATGTTAGGACAACATCTCCAGACTTAGGAAAACAAGGGAGACAAGTCGACTAAATGACTATTGTGAGGGAAGAGCCTTCCTTAGAGCTTTGGAAAATGTGTATGTGTGTATGCATGTGTGTGTGTGCATATGTGTGTGTGTGTGTGTGTGTGTGTGTGTGTAACTGGAAAGTCAGCATGGAGATATAAGTAATCTTACAGATGAATGTAAATAAAGGACAATCCCTAGAACAATTCCCACTATGATATTGTTATGTTCAAAGTGGTGTAACCTAACATTAAAATCTTTACTGACAACCAGCTGAGGTTGTGAATATATCTAGAATCTCATATAGATGGATAGATTATAGATTCAAATTCCAAAGACTGTGCCAGTTAGAGATATACTTAGGATCCTCTAAAATAATCTATTATATTTCTAAGTCTGCAGCCTGACTGTCCTCGGGCTTTAAAAGGCTGAACCCATTAAACTGTGTAGACTGCTTTGACAGTGGAGTGTTGGTTAATTACAGTGGCAATCTAATTATAAGGTTTCTCTGTAATTGATTCCCTTTCAAGTGTGTGGAAACTTCACTTGATAATGCATTTGCTCCTGAAACTCATGGGACTAGACTAGATTCTAGGATCCTGTGTGTTTTTTAAGTCAATGAGAGAAAGCCAGGCAGTGGAGGCTCATTCCTGTTATCCTCGCTACTCAGGAGGCTAGCATCTCTAGACTCCAATTCCAATCTGGACAGAAGAACCTGAAAGACTTATCTCTAATCAACCAGCAAAAAGGCCAAAAGTGAAGGTGTAGCTCAAATGGTAGAGAACCACTCTTGAGTGAAAAACTCAAGTAAGACCAAGAGGCCTTGAGTCATCACACACACACACACACACACACACACACACACACACACACACACACACACACACACACACACACACACAACACACACACATCAAGGAGACCATTCTAACTGCACCTGTGAGGACATTTCTGATTATCTTTTTTTTTCAACCTTCAACAATATTTAAGTGTCCAGCCCATCACAATGCTGGGCAACTATCCCTACCATTTGTCTCCAGGACTCTTTACCTTTTGCAAAACTAAAACTTGGCCCCTATTAAACACTTTCAATTTCCTCTCCTTCAGCTATGCTACCCACCATTCTTCTTTCTGGTTTTGTGATTGTGACTCTTAACTTCTCAGCCACAAGTAAAATTGCACAGTATTTGTTCATCTGGCTGGCTTATTCCACTGAACATAATGTCCTCAAGGTTCATCCAGGCAGTAAACGTGTCACAATCTCCTTCTGTTTTGAGGCTGAATAACCTTCTATTGTGCTGATGGACCATGTTTTTTGCTTATTCACTCACCCATGGATGGATACAGAAGTTAACTTCCATGTTACCTTAGTGGGAAATGATTCATGGGTGAACAAAGGCGTAGAAAGGTCAACTTTTTTGGGGTGTGTACCAGAAGAGGAGTTGCTGGATTATGTAGCAATTCTATTTTCAGTCTTTTGAGGAATTACTGCCTTGTTTTCACAGCAGCTGCATCATTTTATGTTCCCAACAGTGCATAAGAACTCCAGTTTTCTCATTTGCAGCAAAGGATTGTTTTAAACTCCCATTTTATAAAAAAAGGAAATCGAAATTTTGAGAGGCTAGGCTACTTAGTTGTTCCAGTTCTTCTCGGCAGAAAATAGCACAGCCAGGACTTGCACCCAGGCCCTGAACCACTGTTCCCATTTTCCTGTTTTTTTGTTTGTTTGTTTGTTTTTAACCAGGCAACCAGCCTGAAGTTTACTAAGCCCCTTTTGTCAAGGGTTGCACATTTTGAAGACCATAGGTAGGTTCCAAGTTGGGTAGTATATAGTATAGCAACAGGAGCCTAGGTCTGCAGCCAAACTACCTAGAAATGGGTTTAGCTCCACCACACAAAACCGTTCTGGCCCTCAGGTTACTCAATTCCACCACAGGAGTGATGGACACCTGATTGGTTGATGAGATGACTAATGTCATATTTTCCATCTGGGGACTGGCCCATGGTTACTGCTCAATGAGTTGTTCTCTGGTCTGTTCTGGTCTAAGCTTCATGCTGAGGGATAGTATAGGGAATTCTGGAGCTCAGAAAGACCTTTACAATGGGTGCCAACTAGGGGGAAAAGGAGAACTCCTGAGCCACAGCAATGACAGGGAAGACCCAACCAGAACTTCAGGCAGTGCAGTGGGACTCTCTCAGGACAGAGGGACCTCTAGAGGTTGGGGAATCAAGGGAACACAAGCACCTCAGACAGCCCATCTTAGTAGACTGGAGAGGAAGCTAGAGAGGAGCCTGCAGGGATAACAGGAGGAACAGTCTGGCACCAAGGTAACAGTGACCATGGAGACAGGCATGCCATCTCAGATGCATGCTAAGGGGAGCAGAGAGCCTTGCTGAGAGCAAAGCCATGCATGCTGATGAAGGTAAGAAGCTCAGCTACTCTGAGCTCCTTTACACAGGGGGTCAGGCTGAGGTTTTTCTGAACCACTCCTTGACCCCTTTCACTTACTGTTGGCTGTGTTCTTGAGCACATTTGGCACATTCTCCAGATGTGTTCACCCCTGGGATTGGAGCACCACCCTTCCTCCTTATCTTTCAGACTGAGCCCATGATTGCAGCCTAGGTATGCCTCCAACTTGGCTGCTCGCACCCACTGAAAAGGTTCTCCTGGCTCAGAAAGTATATGTTCCCATTTTCTTCACTGCCCATCTCCTGCAAAGTGGCTTAGATGGCCCTGGAAAAGAGGAAGACAGTGGGCCAGCATTGTGAGGCATGTGGGCTTCTACCTAAGGGACAGAAGTGTGTGAATCCTAGTGCAGTCCCTGCAGTGACTCCGGGCAAGCTTTGAACAGAGATTTCAATCAATCATGGTGGCAGAGCAGAAATGCACATCCCTATGAAGGAGAAAGGGAGAGGGAGGGAGAAAAAGAAGGAGAGAGAAGGAAAGAGAGTGAAAAGGAGGGGGAAAGAACCTGTACTAGCTTCTGATTATTTCATCATGTATCTTCTCATCCATTTAATTATCTGTTCCTTCATTCATTTTAGTGACCTAGAGTAGCCCCCAGTGGTACCAGTCTCCCAAAGATGCATTCGTGCATTGCATGTAGTCACTGTCACAGATGGGCTTACAGTTAACTAGGCAAAGTGGCAAAAATAAATAAAGCTACATGCTAACCAGAGTGTTGTGATTCAAATAGGATGCTGAGGAGACAGGGAAGAAGACATCCATACTTCTGCTTTGCCAGGCAAGAGCTAGATGTGGACAGAAGACTCACAAAGTGCTGCATCTGTGTGTAATAGTGAAGGAGAAATAACTATTGTGTTTGGAGGGCAAAAGTTGGAAATTGGAAAAAGAATATGGGACAGCATCATCTGAGAAATTATGGGTAAACTGCTTTATATTTACTATCCTAACCCTTACAAAGTCGCAAAAACATATGGGTACTTTTATTATTTCTTTGCGTGTGTGTATGTGGGGTGTACCCCTACTTCCTTTAGCTATTTTGCTCAAGGTTGGCATTCTACCTCTTCAGCCTCAGCTCCACCTCTGGCTTTCCAGTGGTTCATTGGAGATGAGTTTCACAGGCCGGGCGCCGGTGGCTCACGCCTGTAATCCTAGCTACTCAGGAGGCTGAGATCTGAGGATCATGGTTCAAAGGCAGCCTGGGCAGAAAAATCTGTGAGACTCTTATCTCCAATTAACCACTAGAAAACCAGAAGTGGCACTGTGGCTCAAGCGGTAGAGTGCTCGCCTTGAGCTGAAGAGTGCAGGGACTGCGCTCAAACCCAGAGTTCAAGCCCCACGACTGATCAAAAAAAAAAAACAACAACAAAAAAAAAAGGGTTTCATGGATTCTGGGCTTTGAAGTAAAAATCCTCAGATCTCATCCTCCTCAATAGCTAGGATTACCGATATGCATCAACTGCACCTGGATTTAGCCTTTATTTCCATATCACAGATGAGGATAGTAGAGGTTAGAGAAGATGGGTGACTAGAGCAAGGTCATACAGGCACTCTGTCATGAACAAGGGGCAATCTGATCCTGGAGGGAAAGCTCTTATCCAGTATGTTACTTCTTCAAATGTAAAGGATTAGTAAACAATATATGATACATGCCACCAAAAGTCTTTCCATGTGGTTTTTAATCCATAACTTGTGGACATCTCAGACACCAAGGCTAGCCCTCAGTTTTCTCATATGTAAAATGACAAAGTTATACCATGTGAACCCTAAAGGCCTTTATACTTTCAAGATTCTATTTTAATTAAGTCTTTTCCCAGCTCAAAAACACTTTTTTGTGGTCTTACATAAATCTTCCTAATGACTTATATAAGAAACGACATATCATTATTAATGATTCAAATGCACAGTTCATCTTAATTATAATCATCCTTTGGATGAATATGTTAACATTAACGTGTCCACTTTTCCATATTAAATTACTACACATTGAGGGAAAAGATGTTTTTAAACTTGGGGTGTATGATATGTACTTTAGTTCCTTGATTAATTACTGAATTCTTCACAGGGTTCTTTCCAATTTCTCAAAAAGAACAGAAGTGAGAAAGAGATTAGCATTAATGAATGACAATGAAATCTCCTGTTCTTCTTTGCTGCATGATTTAATAAGCCAATATACTCTAGTTTGACCATATTTGTCTGGAAGGCTGTATGTAAGGACAGGTAATTCTAAACAAGCACAGTCTTAAAAAGAATTATTTCCTGTTAATTTTTATGTCTCAATGTTGACTTCTAGTGAAGTCAGAAGTTAGAAATTATTTTACTTTCAATATAGAGAGCCAGGAGTCTGTTTTAATTTCCAGTAATGTCTATATCTTGACATAGTAAGCATCTCTTTTAAACAAAATCTTCCCAAATTGAAACTATCTTTCTGCATTTGGAAAATGGCCCACTTTTAAATCTCTGTGTGAAGCAGACATGCACTTTCTCAGTCTACCTCACAGCTATCTTTGTAGTATGGTTACACCAAGCAGCCATGCTTTCTTCCCACCCCTCATATAGGATTTAGGCACACAGAAACAGCTGTTGAAGAATGAGGGACAGTAGCAGTAAATGCAGCTATAGTATGGGGCTTCTATATCAGCAATTACAGGGGTGCAGTAGTTACACCAGTGTCTAAGTCTATAGAGCTGCAGCCAAGGTCTGGTGTGCCTTGTACAAGCAGAATGGCTTCATGTGGGCCTGGTTCAGAATATGATTTGGGCCTTCCCCACCCTTCACTTAGTTCTTCTTAATAGACTAGTTCTAACATTCTGCTATTACTCAACATGTAACTTTTCAATTCTAACATTGAGTTTGAACATTTAATTTTAACATCAAGTCTACAGAAAAATTCAATAACAGTGCAACAAACTCCCAAATGCCTTTCTCCTCTAGTCACCAATTTTTAACATTTTGCTATATTTGCCTCATCAATATAATTCCCCATCACTGTCTTCCCTTAAGTTCTCTTTCCTCATGTACATTTTATGATTATTATCATTTCCAAATGAATTTCAAATCAGATACACACACCATGCCCCATAACTCTCTTACACTGTAACATCTACGGCCTATGAACAAGCCACAGTATGTGGACAGTATGTGAACATAGTCACAGTATACTTCTGCTAAGGAAACATTTACATTATACTAACTCAATCTCCAGGCCATATTCCTGTTTATTCATGTCAACTGTATGCATCAATGTTATCCCAGATAGTAATTTTTTTCCCAATCCAAGATCTAATCTATGATCATGGTTTGCATTTAGCTGTCTTATCAATTTAGTCTCTATTACATTTGGAACAGCTTGTCAATGTTTCCTTGTTTCTAATGATACTGACATTTTTGGAGAAAAACAATATGCTTACTTTTATAGATTACCCCTCATTTTTTTTGTTTGTCTGAATTTTCCTCATGATTACACTCAGGTAGTACATTTCTGGCATGAGTACCACCTGAGTGCTGCTGTCCCTAGGGTTTTAGCCCCAGGTCCTCACAATAGCCATGTGTCCATTACTGTGATATCGACTATTGACTTAAAAGATTGCGCAGTTTAACCATTTAAAAGTGAATGTTTTCCTTTTGTAACTCATAGATGATGTTTAATTTTGATACTGAATACCCTGTTGCTAATTACCTATCTCTTGCTTTGAGGCAGTTTGACTCTTGTTTGAATCAATTTGTACTATCGTGGTTGAAAATTGGTTTTTCTATCTTCATCTATTCTATATTTATTGATAACTTAAATATAATTGTGAAAACTTCCGTTTTTGCTTAAAATGAGAGTTTGTTTACAGCTGTTAATTGTTTGACTAGTTCCAAGAACCTTATAACCAGTTCACTCAAATGATCAAAAGTGGAGAACACTTTTAATGATAAGGCATGCTACAGTATTTCTTGACAGTTCTGGGTTTTTTTTTTTCCTTCCTGTTGTGGGGCTCAACCTCTTGCCTTGGGCACTGTCCCTCAGCTTTTCAGCTCAAGGCTAACACTCTACCACTTGAGCCACAGTGCCACTTCTGGTTTTCTAGTGGTTTGTTGGAGATAAGAGTCTCACGGACTTTCCTGCCTGGGCTGGCTATGAACCATGATCCTCAGATCTCAGCTTCCTGAGTAGCTAGTATTAGAGGCATGAGTCACCAGCACCTGGCTTCATGGCAGTTCTTAAAACACACATCTGGGCTAGATTTCCTTCCACTGTTAGCCAAATTATTGGTAAATAGAATATATAAATGTCAAATAATTATGTTACCAACTGAAAAAAAAACCAGGAAGATGTCCATTTTAGTGACTAAATGTCAAATACCTTAGTATTTGAAAACATCTAGTGGTTTATTGAAATGTTTAGTTTTCACTTAGATTTTTAATGTAATAAATGTCAAATTAAAGAATAAAGATATAATGCAAACAACACATTAGAGTAAAATGGATTTTTTCATTCTAGTAGTAGATCCCCTAATAATGTGAGACTTCCTGAGAAAAATCTCTTGATCTTTCAATTTCTCTATCTCTCTCTACCTCCTTTTCTCTCTTCTCTCCTCTCCTCCCCCCACATCTCATTGAGCAATACTAGAGTTTGAACTCGGGGACTCACACTTGCTAACCAAGCATATCACTTGAACCGTACTCTCAGCCATTTTTACATTAATTTTAATCTAATTTAATCTTAATTTAATTTAATTTTACATTAATTTTTTGTGTCCTGGTTCTGGGACTTGAACTCAGGATCTTGCACTCTTGCTTGGCTTTTTCACTCAAGGCTGGTACCCTACACTTGAGACACACCTCCACTTCTAGTTTTGTGCAGGTTATTTGAAGACATGAGTCTGATAGACTTTTCTGACCATTCCCAGGCTGGCTTCAGCTTTGATCCTCAGATCTCTGCCTCCTAAGTGGCTAGGATAGGCATGAGCCACCAACACTTAGCTTCAGTTAGTGTTTACATAGGGTCTCTCACTTTTGATCTAATCTGGTCTCAAAGCATGAGTTCTCCCTTCCTATTATTCTTGAGTAGTGGGGTTTATAGTTATGAAAAATCATGTTTAGGTCTGAAAAAATTGTTAGTTTATTTTTATTGTGAAAATACTGTACAGAGAGGTTACAATTACATGGGCAAGATAATGAGTACATTTCTTATCAAGCATTGTTGCCTCCTCCTTTGTTTCCCCATCCCATCCCTTCCCATCTCCCATGCCCCCCCAGTCCAAAGTTGTAAAGTTCGTTTTTCCACATAACGACTTGTACATCTCATTGTTGCAATGAGTCCACCTGTATCCTTATTTAAACAATTTGTTTTTCCCCTTCCCCTCCACAAATTATACTAACATCAAAATTCAGTGAAAGCAGGGGAGGGACATACAAAGCAACAAAGAAATCGTCTTATAAATATGTTAGAAACAATCTCATGAAAGAAAAAACATTTGAATACTTATCTTGGGGTTCATTTCACCTAACATCAACTTATCTGACCTTCTCTACGTTTGTTTTTAAACACTATTACCCTATCCCTCCTTTTCTCCTGCTTACCCTTCCCTACTCCTTTCCCTATCCAAATTGTAAAGTTCATTTCCAACACTGTGTCAAGTGAGTATAAATGCTGCATTAGTTCTTCTTTTGTCCTGCTGTTTCTGATTCCCTTTCCTTCCACAGATTGAATAAATTTATATACAAGATACAAGCTACTGAAAACTAAGAGAAAAAAAGAAATAACCACATACAGGAAATAAGAACCTTTTGTTTCCAATTCTTGGAGTTCATGTTGATATGCTTCATTATATATGGTGGTCCTATGCACTTAGCAATTGGGTTATTGAGATCCCTTATTAAGGGTATCATAGATATATTATAGTTCTTACAAATGAGGGAAACCATGCAACCTACTTTTCTTTGGGTCTGGCTTTCCTTGCTTAATATGATTTTTTTTCAGGTCTTTCCACTTCCTTACAAATGGGGCAATGCCATTCTTTCTGATAGAAGCATAGAACTCCATTGTGTATATAAACCGCATCTTTTTGATCCACTAATCTACTGAGGGGCACCTGGGTTGATTCCATATCTTAACTATGGTAAATAATGCTGCAATGAACATGGTTGTGCTGGTAGCATTAGAAATAGAGAAGCAATCCAAAAATTCATATGGAACAATAGCAAAAACTGAATAGCAAAAACTATCTTTAGCAGGAAGAACAGTGCTAAAGGAATATCAATATCAAACTTCAAACTCTACTACAAAGCCATAGTAATAAAATCAGCATGGTACTGGCTCATAAACAGGCCTGAGGACCAACTGAATAGAACTGAAGACCCAGAAAGGAACCTGCAGATGTATTATCACCTAATCTTTGATAAGGGAGCTCCCCCAAAAAACAGGATGGAAGAAAGACAGCCTTTTCAACAAATGGTGCTGGCAGAACTGGCAGCACATGTAGAAAACTGAAGTTAGATCCTGCACCAGAATCAACTCCAAATGGATCAAAGACCTTGAGGCAAAAGCAAATATCCTGAAAATATTACAGGAAGGCATAGGGCAAACACTAGAGCTGCTTGGCACAGGTTGAAACTTCCTTAATAAAGAACCAGAATCACAACAAATCAAAGAAAGCTTGCATAAGTGGGACTGCATTAACTGCAGAGCTTCAGCATGGCAAAGGACATAGCTAGCAAGAAAAATAGAAAGCCCATAGACTGAGAGAAGATCTTCACAACAGACAAGGGCCTCATATGTAAAATATACTTATAGCTCAAAAAATTAAACTCCCCAAAAACAAATTCCCAAAGAAACAACTACCCCATTAGCAATTGGGCTAAAGACTTAGAGACAATTGTCTGAAGAGGAATTAAGAATCGCCAATGCTACTACACTGTTGGTGGGAGTGCAAACTTGTTCAGCCACTCTGGAAAGCAGAATGGAGGGAGGTTCCTCAAAATACTAAACATAGAGCTCCTCTATGACCCAGCAATTCCACTCCTGGGCATTTACCCCAAAATATCCATTTTTCTAGGCCTCAGTTTCCTCTTCTGTGAAATGAGATAGTCTAGAGCTTTTATGGAAATTCTTCTCCCTAAGGATTCTATGACCCGAAATTGTTAGCCTAGAATATCCCATCAAAACGTCTGAATTCAAGATTATCTTTCAAAACAAAAAACTAGTAAAGTAGTTCCCAAATGATTCAAAGAATAGAAATGTCAGGACAATTTAACATAAAGAGACTAAAGCACTTTCAGGCTGTCTGTGTCTTTCCCAGGAGATAAACAATTTTACAGTGCTTGACATTGGTCATATCTTTGGCAGTGTTCCTTGTGTGGACTACCATATTTCCAGAGAGCCAGTAAAAAAATGCCATTACAAGAAACAGGAAAATAGCCTGCTTATCTTAAAAAGATTCAAGGGAATGGAGACATAATAATTCTCTAACTAGATGACCATTTATTTAGGTGGAGTGCAATAAGTTTATTGTTCATTTATCCAGCTTACTGGCTGGCTGTTACTGTTTTAATAGAACGGATATGGTATCAGTATAATGATCTTTACTCACATACAACTGTGATAGTTGCTCCTGCCAGCAGAGGATTTTCAGAAATTTCATCATTCCTCTGTGAAGTCAGAAAGTTACCCACAAATTAAGTTTTTTGCTAAGGTTTGAGTTCAATTGATGTAGCTCTGTCCTCCACGTAGGTTTTTAGATCAGTGCTTCTCAACTGCTAATGTGCATATAAATCAGTGGGTACCTTGAACAAATTTAGTTTCTGATTGAGTGAATCTACAGTGAGATCTGAGATTCTGCATTTCTTGTGAGCTCAGATATTTCCTGTGCACAAGGTCACCTACTAGAGCTAATGCTTCATTTCTCAGTATCAGAGGTCATCATGCAGGCCCACCATTCATGTTACCATTTACCAGAAGAAAGAAGGTGTAGGGACATTTGGTAGTTGTAGCTGTGCTATTTCTTCATGGGCACTTTAGTTTTAACTTTTCCTTTCCCTAAGGAGGTTTCATATTTCCTGACTGCTAACTGTGTCTGTTCACACTGCAAGATGACACTGTCAAGGCTTTGTTTGATAGCCACCCATATATTGCCAGGTAACCAGGGAATATTTCCCCAGGAAAAGTTGGGTTTGTCTGTAGGTTATGCTTCTCAAGTAAAATTTCTTCATTCAGTATACATTTGTGTGTGTGTGTGTGTGTGTAATTGCATAGATTATCACAAACAAATTCACATATAGTGTAGTATAGTCTTTCCCGAAGCTTTTCACTGGATTTCTTCCATGAGGAAACTTGGTCTGTAACAGGAGCCTATGCTTGCACAGGGACATTGTGCTCTGCCTAGCCATCCGCTCCCTTTCCCTTAGACCTCTGTCATTAACAAGGCATCTTGCCAAATTGTATATTATTGTCACTGTCTTGAAGAAAATCTTTACCTCATCTTGATGTCAGTTTTAACCCTTATGCCTGTAAGAACAATTCTACCTGTTTATTGTATAACAAGCCCATCAAATACTTACAGAGTCATCAATAGTCTCTCCGAGTCTATAGTTTCCAAGGCAAACACCCCCAGGGTTCTTTAATCATTAATCACATGGCAAGGTTATAATATTCCTCTTATATACCAGTTGCTTTAAGAACCTTATGATTTTTATATTATTATTTTTATTGTATTTGTATAGTTGATAAACAGAGGGGTTACAGTTACATGAATCAGGTAGAATCAGTACAATTCTTTTGAACCATGACTTCCCTGGAACCTCATGATTTTAAGAGGATGTATGGAAGTGGGAATTTTGCAACTCCCTAGGTAGATGTCTGGCATCAAAACAGCACCAATTCTGTCTTGGAATCTCCATGATTCATAGATCACCATATGGCATTCTTTCAGTGAGAAAAAAAGAAGTGCTGCTACAGTAAGTCTCAATTGCAGAGTTTGCCTGGGCTCCCAGAACTACCTGCACATGAGCAGGGGTTTGGAGTATAAACCTGCAAGGCAAATTCTTGTCACTTGCTCTTGTTTCCTCTGCTGCAGAACTGCTGGCAGTGTTCTGCATGTTTCTCTTGAATGGAACAGTGGAGAAACAACCCCTTCGTATCTAAATGAGCTCATGACTTTTCATCTCTGCAATTTCTAACAGCAATTGTTTAAAAAACAATCCATCAAAATGTTCTATGTAGTGAAATGTCACAGGGAATAAGATATTATTTATCTAATGCAATTTAAATGGAAGTTGTATATTGGTTCCTAATAAGGATCACTCAAAAATGACATTATAGGCCAACATTGCCTGCCTGTTTTAATATACCTTGGTTTATATTTTTTATATTATGGAAATATGATATATAGTTTCCATCATCTTTCTTAACAAGCTGGAAAGGAAATCTCCTTTGAATCCTTGTTAAAGGATGCAGCATGGTGGGTTAGGGGTAGAAGCAGATGTGGTCATAAAGGGATAGTCAGTGAAGGAAGGGTAATAATAATCCCTGTTTGTAGCATTCTGGTCTCCAGTTCATGAGTTACATGCTGTAGCAAAAGTTGATTTTGTCTTTTGCAAACTCAAAATTACAAAAAATTTCTCTGTCAAACCATTGATGTTGCATCAGCTTTTAGACGCTTGAAATATTCAGATGTAGACTGGGATCTCTCTCTCTCTCTCTCTCTCTTTCCCTTCTTTTTTTCTCTCTCTCCGTACAATGAATCGTGAACAATGAACACCTTTCTTCATTCTCCCCCACCTCTCTTAATCCCATGCATCCCCTCAATTTACCTAATTCCATTTTCATGTATGTACACTGAATGTGTGACTGCATTTGCCCTATTCTTCCTCTCTCCCTTTGTTATACTCTTCACTTGATTTCTCCCCCTCCTCCTATGACAATACATGTTCTAGCTTCCTGGAATTCATTTTCAGACTTGAATCTCTTAATAAAGAAATGCCAGCCTGGTATTTATATTCACATTCAGTGCAGGAAATGCACACTTGTTATTCTGTTATACCAGCAAGTTAGTTCCAAAACATAAAACCATTAAACAGCTCTTAGCTTATGCCAATGTTGGAAACATGTGATATCAATAAGAAAGAGAAAGAGGGGGACCAGCAACAAACAAGGCAGCCTGCCAGATGTTGCGACTGCATGGTGTGGCAGTGGCAACACTAGAGAATCAGGATTTAAAATTAACAAATTCTTAAGTTCTGTTTTAACCTTTTCTTAGTCCTTTCTTTTAAAAAAAAGTGTTTTATGGTCAAAACATCTATATGCTTGAATTTTAAAATTCTAATGGTTATTTTTCCTTATATTTTATTAGTTTTATTTATTGTTTATGTGGTGCCAAGGAATCAAACTCAGGGCCTCATGCTTGCTAGACAAGCACTCTACCACTAAGCCACATTCCTTGCTCTGCTTGATTTTTTTGCTGTTTTTATTGTTGGTCCTGGGGATTGAACTCTGGGCCTGGGCACTGTCCCTCAGCTCTTCAGCCCAAAGCAAGTGCTCTACCACTTGAGTCACAGAGCCACTTCTGATTTTCTGGTGGTTAATTGGAGATAAAAGTCTCATGGACTTTCCTGCCCCATCTGGCTTTGAACTATGATCCTCAGATCTCAGCCTCCTGTGAAACTAGGATTACAGGCATGAACCACTGGTGCTCAGTGTCCGGCTTTGAATTTTTTTAATTTTCAAACAAAAAAGAATATTTATAAACCATAAATTAAACCTACAAATCCCATTGCATGTTTCTTATTCCAAGTACCTAAGTTTTGGACACCATTAGGGAGTGAGAATTTCAGGTTCATCAAAAACCCTACAACATTATACCAACATGACACCCATACCCATATATAGAAAGGCACTTTAGAATCTTTTTTGATTCATCCTTTCATTTATTTATTCCAGATTTTTCTGGTTATTTGTTTTTTTTTCACTTTAGAATCTTGTAAGGGCTTTTGCCACAAATTTGAACATTTCAGAATAACTGTTCATGAATTTCCCTCAAAAGAGTTAATATTTCAGAAAATAAATCCATTTTATGAGTGCCCATTTTTACTAGTGCAAAGACTCATGAAGACATCCTTAAGACATCACTCCCAGCCCCCAAACCAAAGGAACTCAGAGTCTTCTCTGAAACTGCAAATACCACTGTGTGAAGTGTGAGGGGATAATGCTATCATTTATATCTTGGTTAGCAGTTCATGTCTTAGCAAAGAGTTATTAAAGCAATAACAAAGTACAGAAAAGGGTGGCATATAGGGAAAAAAGTTAAAAAATACCAAGGATAAATGTCAGCTTTACATTTTCTGAGGTTCTCAAGAATGACAGCAATGTAACCAACTACCTACCTAGGAGGATGGGATTTGTGAATCATGTTTTGAAGCCAACCTAGGAAAAAAATCCATGAGACTCTTATCACCAATAATCTTGAGCTGTGGCTCAAGTGGCAGAGTGTTATCCTTGAGCAGAAAAAGCTATGAAATAGTGCCCAAGCTCTTGAGTTCAAGCCCCAGTACTGACACACACATACACGCACACACACACAAATGACAAGAATGTTGAAAACAATACTCAACAGCCTACACTGTATTGACTTACTATGCATACTGTTTTGGGTAAACTTAATGAATTCTTGGTTACTCATCTAATTTATTAACATAATTTGTATTATCCAAACTGTTCTGTTTGGCAAAAATTTTAAGTAACAACAGTTTAAAATAATTCCAAAGTAAACATAAAGACAAACACAAATTTCTTTGGGGAATGACAAATAAAATGGAGAGTTGTTAATAATCTTATATTTTTATTATTTAAATATTTATGTGTTATGAAGCTATAGGGTATAAATTGATTTTCCAGATACATTATTTAAAATCTATTTTGAATGCTTATGATAAAGACTAGTTCTAATTACATTTTAATTGACTTCTGAAACTACTTTCTTTTCGTAAAAATAAGAGAATTTTTAAAAAAATCATAGTTCAAAATTGATATGTTCTATATTTTTACTATCCCTTAAATAAATAAGTTTGATTAAGAATTCAGAGAAAGGAAATGGTTTTGCCCTATCTGGTAGATAAACTAGTGTTGAACTATATTCAATCAAAAAGAGACATAAAAGCAAACCTAAAACAGACACCAAGAAAACCACCTTTGTTTACATTTCTGGGGTGATTAATTCCCCTTGGGAATAATCATTGAGGCATATGGAAATCAATACAACTCCAGGGCCCTGTGTCTAATACTTAGGACATATCATGAAAACTAGCACTCTATGTTCTATCTGCCTGTAACAGATAATTAATTTTATCTTCTAATGGACTATTAAAACAAAAAAAGTGCTTTTTAGAAGTTTGTGGCTTCAAAAGTGAACTGAGATTCCACTATAAGGTAGATGAATTCACTGGAAGTGTCAGAATAAAGTAGATCTTACTTGCAAAACCATAAAATTTCAAAAACAAAGACACCACAGGAGTTTTTAAATTAGATTATTTTTAAGGCTTCATGTGAACACCTGTGCCCTATGCCAGATTGTTTACTTATGAAGTCCTTTATTTTAAACTATCTTGGATACAGAAAGAGAAGAATTAGAAAGCGTAGCAAATGATTGTAAACATTTGTTTCACCCTTGTTTTAAGGTATCAGCCAAGAAACGCCATTTAAAAATAACTGCAAAGTTGGCAGAAATTTTAGTAAATCTGTTCATGCCTTGTCCACTTTACCAAATATATGTTCAGATTTTAATCACAAGTATTTTGAAATGTCTGGGCATGTTTTTTTCTGGTCTATGATCACAGTCAGGTACACACAGGATGATGGTATTTTTGATAAGTAGCAATTCTTTATATGATACCAATGTATTAACACAATGACAGTTTTGTCTGTAAGTTAAATAAAATTATTTGGGGAAGATATTTGAAGTTTTAAAATATAAATAAAGAAGTATAGCATTATCAGGCTGCAATAGCTGTTTTGGGGAAGCTCAAGATATTTCCCGTTGATCACTCAATAACTATTAAATATCCGCATTGAATCCTTCACAGCTTTAAGTTCAGCATTAATGTTCAATGGCAAAGTGGGTAGGCGTGTTGTATTGTGGAATTTTGCTAACTATATTGACTACAGTCTTTAGTAATGTCTTCAAGTTAGGCTTGGGAGAAAAGATTTGTGAGTTTTACCTTAAGACATCATATATTTGACTTCTATTCTGCTAAGCAGTACACAAACAAAAAATATTAAGTTGGAAGCATATGCAGAGCCTTAGATTTTGTCTGTTCTGTCAAACTGAAATAAAACCCTCAGACATTGTACTACCAAGTAAAAAAAAAACAAATCCTTCCTTGAAATAGCCAGAAAACTGAGTTTGGGGTTCATGAATCTATCAAATTGTTTCATCAGTTGTACATTTACAATAACATCTTTTAAAAATAAAATAAGCAAAACATTGTGGAAAGTTTTTTATAATTGTTTTAGGTTGTCAACTATAAATTTTGTGTAAATGAGCAATTTTCTGAGAATAACTATTGACTAAAACTTTGTTGTTTTTTCCTTATAAAGAAATTGTTTAAAATAAGTTGACAATAAAATTTCAGGTAGCATTCTTTGGTAAAATTGAAGTTTAAAACTAAAGTAACAAGCCTTTCGTTACTCTCTGTAGGAAACATTTGGAGCTTTTTTGAAACCAAAATTTCCACTTAACATGGTAAGAAACGTGTAGGCCACATTTATTATATACTTAAAAATTTACTAATTATTGTGCCTTAAATGTATTATAATCCCATTAACAATTTTCAAAATAGAATGATGTCAGTAAATATGGGGATGCTTTTGGAATTCTGGCAGTGATGATCCAGACAGAATTCTTACAAAACTTAGTAATATGACACGATACTGTGCTTCCTATAAAGTGAATGACAGTTCAAAAGTATTTCCCCAAGACCTGGAAATTTAATAGTGGCTAGCATTAAGTCGCGAATTCAACCACATAGTTACCTATCTCTAACTGCTTTAAAAGCCTTATCCACATGCTATACATTAGAGCGGAGTCACGGCATGACGATTGCGCTGGACCATCTTCGGGATGGAATGGGAGCCCAAACATCAAACCATATGTCTGAAGCTTTGGAGGAAAAACGGAAAGAGATACGAGCTCAGTTATAGTTTCGGGAGCTGTTTTTTCTCCCAGAGCATATATCTGCCTTTATGAGGAAAAACAAACTGGGTGAATGAGAACTAGAGTCAAGGTTAAAGTAATCTGGCCCAAGAGAGTAGAGTGCTTGTATCTCTGGGGAGTAACTCAATAATAACAAGCAGAAACACCTCCCTGAAAAACATAAGCGCCTTTAGGACCTAGGTTTGAAATCCATCCTCCCAAATCAACCAATGGCTATTGGTACAGGTAAAAATGTCTCATCGTCTGAAGAGGGCAAACACTTAAAAAAAAATACTTTCAAAAAATGAGGCATAAAAACCCGGCAAAATATCCTATCAGGAATCTGCCTAAATGGATAAAGGAAGAAGCTCTGCTTCTCCCATGATTGTTTGCCCTTCAGTTGACATACACGCCGGAGATGCATCAATAGGATTACAATGGAAACACGGTCTTCTCCAGGCTTTCCTCCGTCTGGATTCCCTGGTCCTGCTTAAAGGAACAGGCTCCAGGCCATCACCGAACGCAAACTTCCCGGGTTGAAGTTCTTTCCTCCCCACCCTACCCCGTCACCCGTCTCCTTTCACCGGACAGACATGTCATGGTCACGTTGCACTTCACTTGTTGAGTTGTATGGGAGGCAGTACATAACCACAGTAACTAACTTGGTGACCCGCTAGCTATTAGACCATCAGCCCCGTCTTTCTGTCCAGCTCCACGGAGACGTCTTACCTGCATGTGTCCCTGGTACATTCTGCCCGCGCTTCTTCAGGGATCCCGGGGGCCGCCCGGTGCGTTTCCCCTCTTCTAGCGCACGGGAGAGGGGAGAGGGCGCCGCGCTCGGGCGCCCGAGGGTGTCCCGGCCCCCCCCAAGGCTCCAGGTACCAGGCGGGGGCGGGCGGACCCCGGGCGGCGCGGCCCGCGGGCTGCCGGGAACTGTTCTCCACTCCGGTGCTGAAGGCGGACGGGAGAGCCTGGAGGAGACGGTGGGCCCGCACTCCCGGCGCGCGTCCTGCCCTGCCCGGCTGGCGGCTCTAAAACTCTCTCCTTCCCAGCCCAACTCTTTCTCGCTCCGGGCCAGGCCGCCTCATGTCTCCCTCCCTCCCTCTGTCTCTATCTCTCGTGTCTGAGAACCCTC
>NW_012267391.1:1223579-1256645 GCF_000151885.1 Dipodomys ordii
GCGCGCTCTCGTGTGCGCGTGCGGGGGCGGGGGCGCGGGACGGCCCTGCGCGCAGCAGCCGGGCCAAATGCCCAGGGGCGTGGGTCCCACCGCTGTGTGTCGCTCAGGTGCGGTGGCGATTCCGATGGCTGGGATGGCCAGTGGGAAGAGATGCGGGAGCACAGGCTTTAAAGGTCTCTCAGGGAACATTTGTGCGGGCTAAGCTGACAATGGGCTAAGCCTGGAAGCTTTGGAAGAGTTTATTCCGTTCTGATTCAGCTCTTTGCGTAACCTGCCTATCATCTTCTGGGGACCCCCCTACCTCGGGCCTCCCGCAACATCACCACACCACACCACCTCCCGCAGATCCACCCTGCTAGTAAAACTGAGCGTTCCGGTTAAAATGACAAGTCCCAGCCCTCGGGTCCTGCCATATGTTTTCTCTTCCTCACTTAAAAATCTCCAAATTCCTGTGTTTTTTCCATATTTGCTTATTTATTCCTTTTTTTGTTGTTGTTGGTCATGGGGCTTGAACTCTAGACCTAAGCGCTGTCGCTCAGCTCAAGACTAGCACTCTACCTCTTGATCCATAGACCTACTTCCGGTTTTCTGGGGGTTAATTGGAGATGAGTCTCATGGACTTTCCTGCCCTGGCTGGCTTTGAATCATGATCCTCAGACCTCAGCCTTCTGAGTAGGTAGGATTACAGGCATGAGCCACCAGCGCCTGGCATATTCCTTCTCTTTTATGCAATGTTGTTTCAAGGCAGGGATTTGGAGGAGCAGAGAATAAAACGATGAATCTGTTTGCCACTCTTGTATCCCAACACAGCAGGGTACCTCCTGGCACACAGTAGGCACCTAACACATGATTGTGGAACAAAAATGGTTGTAATGTACAGGTACATTTAACTATGGCTTACATTGAAAAGATAGACATGTCCTGTAGTCTAACACTGAATGCACTAAAAGAGCTGGAATATTTGTGTACACTGTGGTTAAAAAAATTCCAATTACACAACATGTGTGGTACCTCCTCCCCCATACGTTAATCATGGCATAATGTAGTTTGCTTCCTTCTAGCCTTTCCTTCGTTAGGGTTTGAATTTAGGATTCTAAGCTTAGCAGCAAGGGCTCTACCACTTGAGCCCAACTCCAATCCCTTTTGTTTTTCGGTTATTTTTCAGATAAGGCCTTCCCTGGGCTAGCCTCCAACCACAATTCTCTCTATCTCTGCTTTCTGGGTAGCTAAGATTACACAAGTAAACTACCTGCATCAAGATCATTTTAGCTTTTATGTTGGGTAGTGATTCGCCAGACTCTGAATACCCTTTACAAAAATAAAAAGACAAAAGAAAAACTATGTAATTATGTAACTATGCACAGACCAATGGGAAATGAGCCAAATGAATGATTAATCTAATTCAATGAATTAATGCCTTGAAGCAATCAACCTAATAAATACCTAAAGAGCAAGACTTGGAAGCATGGGTTCCTATAAGATCCCACCAGTATGCAGGGCACCAGTAGCGCATGCCTGCAATCAATCTCTGCTACTCAGGAGGCTGAGAGCTGAAGATTGCAGTTCAAAGCCAGCCTGAGCAGAAAAGTCCCCACGAGACTCCTGTCTCCAATTAACTACTCAAAAACCAGACGTGGAGCTATGGCTCAAAGTGGGAAAGTGCTAGCCATAAGCACAAATGGGCTATGCACCCAGCCCTGAGTTCAAGCCCCCCCATCCCACCACAAAATCCCACTAGTAGTTATCCTTATTTTAATATTGCTACTTTAGACTTCAGCTTCTTTGTGTCTTAATTCTGTACCATAAGCTCACAGGTAGGGGTTCTAGTAGCATTTTACTATTTCATTGCTCATTGGAGTATGTGTACTACTTTTATTTTTCTCAGTTCAAAGGCAAATATCTCCCTATATATGAATGTGTAAATATGTTTTCTTTTTTATTTTATTTTATTGTAAAGATGCTGTACAGAGAGGTTACAGTTACATTGGTAAGGTAATGAGTACATTTCTTGTCGAGTATTATTACCACCTACTTTATTTTTCCTACTATCCTTCCCTCCCTTACCTTCTGTAATCCCTCCTCCCAGATAGTGATTGGTGAGTATCATTGTTGCAATGGGTCATCCTGTGTCCTTGTTTCAGCATTTTGTACAGAAATGATGAGGGTTGATTTCCTGAAACCTCAAGTACAACAAATTTTAAAAGGGGGATAGTTATTACAAATTACTAACATATTGCTGTAAAAACCTTGAGGAATTGCATTTTGATTTGAAAGTGCTAGAAATCTGTAAATTCAAAGTGAGACCAAATGTTTGTTTAATATTGTACACATGGCAGATTCCAAAAGCCAACGACCATAAAACCATTGAACTTGCACAGTAACTACTTAGAGTTGAAGACAGAACTCGGGGTATCTTTTTGTTGTTGTTTTTATTAGCATACAATTAGGTGAACAAGGAGAGCCATTTGACATTTCCACACCTGTATAAATGTATCTCAATCAATCTCACCCCATCTAGCACTCTTTAAACCTATATTCACAAAATTTCCGAAATAAGCAGTGCCTCTGCGAAGGCAGGCCTCTCCTTATTGATCTATTTGTTCATTCAGTTAAAAGATAAACTGAGGTACATTAAAATTAAAGAAGATTTTTGTTTCTTTTGGACAGTTGGGGGCTCTATCAGAAGCAGTTGAGCAGTTTAAAAGAAAGATTTTGTAAAGGCAATGTGAAATCAGATAAAAAAATATTTGATTGTGAAATAGTTCTTTTTTGGATTATTCCAATGGAAAGTCTACCCTGGAGCTTGCTGGTGGGTTTCTGATTGGTTAAGCTTAAATTTCGTGTTCTTAGATGTGACTGAATACACTGAGCTGAGTTTGCGTACACAAAAGCTCAGGATGTAGAGCTGTTTATTTAATTGAGTTCATTTATATTTATTGAGAACTTCATATGCAAAAGTGTTATCAAAGTACTATAGAACCTTACATTCTAGCTTCCTAACAGGAGATAGTTTAGCAGATCAGAAAGATAGATCTGTCTAGACTTAAAAAAAATATTTTTAAATTTCTGTGATTTACTCCAGAATCCCTGTCTAAATGCTTTCTTCTTGGCATTAACTTTAATCTTTTCTGTGATGCAAATATGTCATCCAAAGCCTACAAATATGAATTGTGTGAGCAAATTTGCTTGGTTGATTATCAGGTCAAGAATTAGTATCTTGATATGCTGTGCTTAAAAGCAGCCCAACTGGCCCAAATAATTTCAATTTTGTAAAGTTAAAAAAATGCCATTATACATGTGCATTTTAAAAAAAGTTGCTATAAGATACACCAAAATGCCATAATACTGATAAGAGTTATTTCTGAATGGTAGAATTACTGATGCCTTCATTTTCTTTGACTTTTATTATTTTGTAAATTTTCTACAATAAATTGATTATAAGTAAAAGAAAAAAAAGAATTAGTATCTTGAGAGAGTACTGATTCACTGAATCACTTGTTAATTTATATATCTTTTTTGCTAGGTCAAAAAAATTCAAGCAACTCTAGCAATTAGCTCAAATAATTTGGTGTTTTGATCCAAAAGAAAAATGTCAAATTCAAGTAGGTATATCAGTGGAAAATTGATAGGTGCAAACTGTGTCTCAGTGAACCCTAAGAAGTTTTATGGCTCCTAAACAATAAAGCTGAAATGTGTGTGTGTGTGTGTGTGTGTGTGTGTGTGTGTGTGTGTACATATACATAGATATGGAACTTTTTTGCAAAAAGGTTGTTTTAAGAAATTTTCAGAGGAAAAAACCTACAATTTTTTCTGACTGCTGTAATAGTCAAACAAACAACAAAAAAATCCAACTCTGTGTAATCTTTGTTCTGCTCAAGGAATTATGGTAAACTGAAAGGAAGCAAGCTAACCAGATACCAAAGTGAGAAGAGTGTTTCTGAAACAAAGGCGACTGGCAACAGCTGTGGATCTGCTTTGCTGGTCTGAAATTGTTTAATAAAAATGGAAATAATTCTGCCAAACATCTGCCTTGTTTTATCAGAATTTTTCAGTTTTCATATTAATGATTAGAATCATGTAAAAACAACTTTGATCATGATTTTGTAATATGTAACAAACTCCAAGAATTAAATCTAGCATAAGAATATCTATCTGTGGTACTGTGGAAAGCAGGGTTACTAATGCAACTTCTGAACCATACCTACACATAGGTACACATCTCTCTGGCAGCAAGGCCACTATAAGAAGCAATATGACCTCTCACTTGCATGGCCCAAGGTTGCTGGACTGATAGTGAAGTTAATCACAGGAGAGACTCATTAACACATGCACTGTTCTGAGGAAAATAAAGGTAATCAAATCTCATTCCTTTTATCTATTTTTCCAATTGAAAATGGACATGGTTTTATACCAGATTCCAGGTCTAGAATAAGAACATCTACATGTGTACTGTGGAAAGAAGATTACTTTTTAAAATTAAATTCAAGACCCTTGTTACTTGAAGTGTGGTCTGAGGCTCAGTAGTAAGGGTATCCCTGAGGAACTTGTTAGAAATGTGGCTGATTCCTGACTTACTGAATTGTAATGTGCATTTCAAAAAGATTCCCAGGTGCCTTGTATACACCAAAACATTTGAGCAGCATTATGACCAAGTCAGTTTATTTGAGTAAATATATGGCAAATGTGACCTTTTTTTCAATGATAGCACATGAGCAATATCCATCTATAACAGGCGAAAAGCACAATGCACGTTGATACCTATTTATAAAATAATCACAGTGTATGTTTAGTGATTGGCCATAGCATCATAGCATTATAGTGGATTGGCCATAGCATCACAGCACATCCAGCCCCCCCCCTTTTTTTTTTGGTTGGCTGTGAGGTCTCAACTCTGGGCCTGGGTGCTGTCTCTCAGCAATTCAGCTCAAGGCTAGTGTTCTACCACTTGAGCCACAGCTCTGCTTCCAACTTTTTTCTGCTTATGTGGTTCTGAGGAATTGAACCCAGGGCCTTATGCATGCAAGGCAAGCACTCTACCACTGAGCTACCTTCCCAGCTCCCCAGCTCCCTTAAAGAAAGGAATGTACTAATGTTACTGCAGTTTGAGTCACTGCAATGAAATTTGAAGTATTAAATCATAGATCAACAAAATAAACACCAGGAAACGGACCAGAAAAGGTTGTAGTGGGATCAAGGGAAGGGAGGTAGACAAGGAAGAAAGAAGGCAAGGAGAAAGCAGTCAACAATTCAATGCATATCCTACAAAATTTAGAAAAATGAGGGAAAGGGTAGGTTTGGAGGGATGAGTGAGAGTTGAAAGGGATAGCATTGATCAAGACGCATTGTACTCATAAACCGCTTTGTTGAATGGTATCTCCTTTGCACAAATATTGGAGGATAATAAAAATATGTAAGAATAAATAAAGAATTGAGAAGTACCAGTAGAATCTTTTCTATATTGCTTAAAGGCTTTCTTATTGGTAAGTGAATCTTCCTGCAGATTAAATGGGTATTGAAAACTCAGGACTTATTAAATTTTTGGAAGAGCTGAGCTATAATGCTGAAGATAGTGTTCTTGTGGACTTAAAAAAATCAGAGATAATAGACTTTTGGTGATTCAACTACTCTATAATCTTTACAGTTCAAACACGGCTTCTAGGAGACAGTGTAGGAGGGAACAAAAGTCACAAAAACTGTAGACCCAAATTAAAATGACTAATTGGTTTTATTGTATTCAAGGTAGGTACATTATGCTAATATTTGCCCATTTGCCCTTTTTGTCTCTTTGACACAATGAATAGGGTCTAGTTGATGTTCTGGACACCAGCTCTAGAAAGAAGTTAGGAACCCACACAGCAGATAGCACATTCTCTGGGAAGTTACAGATGAGCTGTCCGTAGACTGGTGACTAGGAGATGGGGGCAATTTTCTCCCAAATGAAGAGGCTAGATGTCTTGAGTTGTTGCTCCTCTTTGGCCAATTTAAAAATTACGCTCAAATAATTAGCATTTGTTTATTCTTTATGGCAGTGTTCCTTCAGTAATCCAATGCTGCTTTTAATATTCAGTGTACTTTCTTAGTCTTGGTGAGAAAATACTTACAAAAATTCTTCTGTTTATGATTTCTCCTTCCTGACCTTACCACTGTTAACCTAGCACCTATTCCCTAAACCTCTTAACAATCTCAAAGTGAGTTTTATCCTTTTCATCTCTCTCCTAGTTCAGCCTAAACTGCAGCCAGATTGCTTTCATAGAGGCCACTATTAATCAACTCCATGCAGTTCATATAACCATATCTATTCAGTTCAAACAATCTGGCCATTTTATAAACCTTCAATGCTTCCTGATAAACCATATAAAAACTTTAGGTCATACTTTTTTTAAATTATATTTTTATCATCTTTAAGTAGTTGTACAAAGAAGTCATCATTCAACAAATCAGTTTATTAGTGCTATGTATCTCGATTGAGGTCACCCCTTTCATCATGCTTCCCTAGATCCTGGCTCTTACTCATGGACTCTTGGTTTGCTGAACAGAAATGCATACTATTGTGGTGGCATACAGCTTCTTTCCACAAAGCCTCTTTGCTTGAGTCTCTTTCTTATGCTGGATCATTTCTGTGAAGTATTTTACCACCAGACTTTCAAGTATGAGGTAAAAAGATATAATGCAAGTTGAGTCAACTAGGGCAAATGGATTTAGGCTGTTTTCTAGCCAGTTTAATTGCTTGGGCTAGGCTTTCTAATGATGGAAGTTTGCAGTGGCCAGTGTCTTGCATTTCAAACAAAAAAGAAACTATACTGCAGGGAGGCTTCAGGGGACAACATTTAAGCCATGTAATGAAGGATGCTATTAGGCACAAGTAAGCAAGTTTCAAGTAACCTTTCAGTGACTGCAGCTAGGATGTTCTCTTTTTTGACTGGGCTGTGATATTCAATTCATACTTATGAATACAATGGTCTTCCACTAACTGACTCCTGTCTTTTTCTAGTTCTTCATATTTCCTAACTTTTGTAATCACTCTACATTTCTAAGATTACCCAAAGCCAGCCCAAGTTATACACGTTTTCTCTACTCTTTGGAACACTCTATTCCTTTTGAATGAAGAAATTTATTTCTATTTTTTTTCACATTGGGTTTCAAATTCCATTTTCTTTAAGAAGGGTCTTTTGGCTCTTCAATTAAGCACTTCCCCCTTACTGGGAACTCCTTTATAAGAGGAAAGTCTCCTAATAGCTTTTCCTTTGCTTAATTACTGCTATGCTGTTTTATTCCTTCTTAGATGAAGCAGATGGAGACAAGAATCTAATTTTATTCTTTTACCTTAAAATAGCTTATATCTTGCATGTAGAAAATTCTCACAATTATTGAAAAATATAAATTGTTTTTCAAGTGCTTGGAACAGTGTGAAAATTCTGAAGATAAAATAATTTACTCTGAAGATTAAATTCAGATGTCATTTTTTCAAATAAATTCTAATAATATTAGCCTTGATTTTATATAGGATCACACAATGTTATGGCTGGAATAAAAAGCTTATAGCTCTGGTGTAATACCCTGTGCTTTTCGAAGTGAAGAAGAATGACTTTTACGTGCCTTATTCTTGAGGTAAAATAAAATTCTGTTCATGCTTGAGTAAAGGAATTTGGGGTTATAATTAACTCCAAGTATACTAACATTGACAAAATTCAGCCTGTGCCACAAAATGCTGATATCTGAAAAAAAATGTGATGAATTACTACCCCAATGGGGAAATGCAATAGATGAATAGTTAGGCTTAGGGAAAGCTAGCTGGGTAAAAGTTTGTAAGAAACGCATTTCAGAAATATAGAACCAAAGCTTTACTTATTTTTTTAAGATTATAGTGTTTCAACCTCACTACTGTTCAACAGACATGGGTAAATATGAGAAGTTAAGGCTACTTTTGAAAGAAATATGTTTTGATGTGCTAAATACTGTATATGGGTAAATTCCTGAAAAAATTATGCTTTGAAAGCTGGGCACTGGTGGCTCACGCCTGTAATCTAGCTACTCAGGAGGCTGAGATCTGAGGATTGCAGTTTAAAGCCAGCCTGGGCAGGAAAGTCCGTGAGACTCTTATCTCCAATAAACCACTAGAAAACTGGAAGTGGTGTTGTGGCTCAACCAGTAGAGTGCTCGCCTTGAGCTGAAGAGAGCAAGGACAGCGCCCAATCCCAGCACGCCACAACTGAAAAAAAAAATATGTCTTGAAAAGCAAAATAATCTTGCTGTATTGGAGCTATGGTAGATGGTTGTTTAATTCCACTAAAACAATTCGTTAGAATATTGTGTATTATGGTAATAGATGATGATAGTACCTTTGATTCTATTATATCTTCTCCTAGGATATTTGTAAAAGCCTCCTTTCTGTATTCTAATCTATTCTCTATAATGTGATGAGGACCAATATTAAAAATGGGTATGAATTGCTTTCGAGCACACACATATATTTATATACATATACATGTGTAGGAACATATACATAAATATACATATGTGTTAATGTGTAATAAAAATAGAATACACATTCTTTCTGGAATCCTTACTATATTTTCCCCAGGCTTATTTTCCATGTATCTGCAGGTATAACCCAGGATGGTTCAGCTGATTATAGTCCCTGACTGCCATACTGGGTGACACCTTCATGCTCTTATGCCTTATGTTCCCTGCACTTGGTTGGAACTCTCTCCCTTCCTTCTTCTCCATTCATGCTAGTCAATCCACATGTTTGCATCTAGCCTTTGTCAAGTGTCAGCTGCACTGTGAAGCTTTCGTTATTATGCATGGCTTGTTAGGGATTGCAGCACTTGTCATCAGTATCATATTTGTTTATTTACAAATCTCCCTCTTCTTCTGGGAGGTCTGTCCCCCATGTAAGAACAATGTGCAGACCTGGTTCTTACACCCCACTGTGCACAGTGTCTGGCATACTTCGAATACTATTTGGATCATAAACTTTAATGATATATCTTCAGTTTTCCAAAATGACCCAGGCCATTTTCAGTAAGTAAATATGCAAGAATGGACAATGTTGAATTTTATCCATTTTGTAAAATAAGGAATTCAGCATTTAAAACCAATAAATATTTTAATCCTTTTTAGGGAAAAGATATTACCATGTACATAAACTATTATTTATATCAGAGGCAGAGCTGAAAGGGACACTAGAAATCTGGATTGTGTGTGTCACTTTACAGATAAAGAACAAGGCTAGGACATGTTATAAAGGACCTCACTTTGCTCATCTCAGAAGGTCTGAATTTTCCAGGCCTTGAGTACCTCTGGGAGAGTTGTGTGGGAACTGGCCTTCCAGAGCCCTCTTAAAATTGAGAGAGGTGTAGGAAGTATTGAAGATATGATTCTCTAATACAACATAAAGAAGAGAATCTTTTGAGGTGGGATGGGAAGAAACTAGAGATAGTCTCTGCTGTAAAGGAAATGGTCTTAATGAATACCAGCAAATATTCCAATGGGGATCAATTCAGTTGGATAAATGGGAATGTACCATAAGCTTTGAATCCTTCAGACTGAAAAAAAAATTCATAATATAAATGACTGACACTGGGTAATTATACTTAATACACGAACTTTTGTGAATAATATTTGAAAAATAGTCTAATAGGAACACAAGAAACACATACATAGAAAATTAATAAGAATTATATATATCACTTAATACAATCAATAAATAAAAATAAGCAAAAATTGTGATGAAAAATGGTTAAACATAGGTGCATCATTGTGGCCAAGTTGTCAATAATTTTTTTAAAAAAATTTTGGGGAAGTCTTTGAAATGAATACTTTTAACAGTTATTGATCTTTTACTATATGTTAATAATACAGTAGACAATTGACAAACAATCTTTCAGTGAACCCTCATAGAAATTACACAGGGAAGGTATTTCTATTGTTCTCATTTTACCAGAAAAACGGAATCACAAAAAAAATCTAAGAAACATGTCTCAATGATTTGAAAAGCTGGAATCATAGTCTTTGTCTCTCTGTTTCTAAGACCAATGTTCTGGAGTAATACTCTATCATACTTTATAAATCCCAGACAGACTAGACGGTCAGAACTCCTGAAGAACTAAAAGGTATCATATCTCAATGTCAGTTCTGATGATGGTTATTTTTTTTCTCCCAAGAATTATTTACTCATATTCTACCTAAATTTCATGTGCCTTTTTTTTAGCTAAAAGGTTTTTTTCTTTATTGTCAAGGTTACAGTTATATAAGTATGACAATGAATACATGAAATGAACCTTTTAGTGGGTATTTTTATTAGTACAATTTTTTATAAAGGTTTGTTTGTTAATATGAATCAAGTTCTCAAGAAATGTTTTAAGCTAGTGACTTTTTATATCTTTTCTTTTGTAGTATTGTGGGTTGAATGCAAGACCTTATGCTTGCTAGACATCACTTGAGTCATTCTTTTTTTGTATTAATTTTATTGGAGATAGGATCTCACTTCATTCTGGGCAGTCCTGGGCCATGGGCCTCCTACTTCAGCTTCCTCTGCATCACTGGAGTGACAGTCATTCTGCAATGAATTCAACCATTTTTGACACAGAGTCTCACTTTCATGTCTGGATTGGTCTGGAGCCATGATTCCTAAATCTCTTCCCCCCAGCAATTTTGTACTTCTATTTATAAAGAATTTTTAAATAATTACAAATTTTCATGAAGATTTGTAGGAAATATTTATATAATGGAAAATTGAAAACAATTAAAATAAACAATATTTGGAAAATGGACATTTGTTAATTTTGGCATATCAGAATATTATTTATGATTGAAAAATGATATAGAAGTTAATGGCATGAAACATGTTAGTAAATATAAGTGGAAAAAGTGATTTTTATTATGTGTATAACATTATATATATGTGTGTTTATATATGTATGATATGTATGTGAATGAACATATATACATAACATATGTTTTGTTCTGACTGTATAAATATCCATTGTAATCACTAAAAATTAATTGATTTTTTACTATGTAAAGTCATTATTTAAATAGTAATGTAAGAAAATATTGGGAAATTGTACATACCTGCTAGGAAAACTTCTTTTGTGTGTGTTTTAATTAATTTTTTGTTGTATATTACATTCTATATGGCAAAGGGGCTTTATCATGTCATTTTCTTTTTTATTATGTATATTTTTACTGTGAAGATACTGTACAGAGGGGTTACACTTACATGAGTAAGGTAATGAGTCAACCATTTCCTATCAAGCATTGTTACCCACTCCGTTGTTTTTCCCCTACCATCCCTTCCCTCCCCACCTCCTCAATTTCTCTCTCCCCCACCTCCTCTACCCACCCTGCAAAGTTGTAAAGTTCATTTTCAATATAGTGTCTTGTACCCATTGTTATAATGGGTCAAGCTGTATCCTTATTTCAGCATTTTATTTCCCTTCCCCTCCCCAAATTAGAAAAATGTATCTACAAGACTCAGGACACCAGAATCAAATACAGTGAGAACAGGGGTTATCCCATGAGGGAAGAACATACAAAGAAACAAAAAAAATCACATAGTACATTATAAGTATATTAAAAACTACAGCAAGAAAGATAAAACCTCTTGTGTCCCTATCTTGGGCTTCATTTCACTTAACATCATCTTATATGATCATATGTATATAGCTTTTGACCTTTTCTACTTGTCCCAGACATATACTAGTTATTGCAAATAAGGGAAAACATGGGACCTATGTTTCTTTGGGCCTGGCTTACTTCACTTCATATAATTTTTTCCAAGTCTTTCCATTTCCTAACAAATGGGACAATGTCATTCTTTCTGATGGAGGCATAGAATTCAATTGTGTAGATATACCACATTTTCTTGATCTATTCATCTACTGATGAACATCTGGGTTGGTTCTATATCTTAGCTATGGTATATAATGCTGCAATAAACATAGTTGTGTTGGTAGCTTTAGTATGGTCTTGTTTGGGATCATCAAGTCAATGCCCAAAAGTGGGATTGCTGGGTCATAGAGGAGCTCTATGTGGAGTCTTTTGAGGAACCTCCATACTACTTTCCAAAGTGGTTGAACAAGTTTACACTCCCACCAACAATGCTATAGCCATTCTAACTGAGGTGAGGTAGAATCTCGATGTTGTTTTGATTTGCATTTCCATCATGTCATTTTCTATACATACATGCACATACTTTGATTGGCTCTGACAGAGGATGTGTTAGCCTAAGCCCATTCCTTATGGAACTCAGAACATACCCAATATTTCTATCATTGCCTACTCATTCCCTGAGAGTTTGTACATTAAGGCTACCAGAGCCTTCTTTTGCAAGGCACCTTAAGGAAGTCTATAAGTCCAGGTTTAATTCTCATGTTATTTTTATTTTCTGATTTGTTAGTTTATTATTTGCATTATAGTACCTATTTCCTGTGGTGTAGAAAGAAGATGTAATTTTTATTTGTTAATGTGCAAGCTCTATTCGTACTCATGCAAACATGCATAGAAATGAGCTCATTAGAGGAGTTTAATAACTAGGTAATTGTTGTGTTAAATGCTTTTGTTATGCAGAACTTCTTGGTGTCTCATTACATTGGTGTTAAAGAGTGTTTTACTGATATCTGAAGTTTTGATAGGATAAGAACATTTTATTTTATTTTTCTATTTTGACTAATGAAATACAGGCTCTTGTTAACTGAAAACTCGCTGTATTCAGATACTGAAGATAATGAGAGATGCTGTGTTTGGTGGGAGGCGGGGTGGGGGTGGGGGAGATTTAATTTTCATCCTGGAATTGAATACTCCCAGAGTTTTGTTACTGTCTTCCATGAGTTTATATTGAGTTCTACATTGTGTCTTCATATTTTTCATATTTTGTAAAATACAATTTACTGTGAAGTTTTGCCAGTTAAACAAAAGAAAATGAGGGCTTCATAACTTCACTAATTTCAGTGGGAGGGGAGGTTGAGCCATAATTTGTTTTACAGAAGAACTTTTTTTAACGTAAAGTTCAGCTCAAGGCAAGTGCTCTACCGCTCCATTCTGGTTTTCTAGTGGTTTATTGGAGATAGGAGTCTCATGGTCTTTCCTGCCCAGGGTTGGCTTTGAACTGCAATCATCAGCTCTCAGCCTCCTGAGTAGCTAGGATTACAGGCGTGACCCAACAGCGCCCAGCTAACATAAAGTTATCATGGTTAAAACTTACCATGTATGGCACAGATTCTGAGGAAAAAAAGTTGTGAAAACCAACTAGCAAGAATTTCTCTTTCTCTTTGTGTATCAAGTATTCTTGCCATTTTTATGTGTTTGCATGTCATTATGAGGCAAAAGATAGGACTCAATAACTCTAAGTGACAAGGGCATTTAATTTTAAGATAGATATATTTTATTTATAACACCTTTAAGAAACCAAACTGACTATGGTCTAATGTTGTCAAGACTACAATAGAGAGACATGGACTTCTGGAATCCTACAGTCCCCCATTCTTTTCTCCTTCTATCATAATGGAAGAAGAACTTTATCACCTTAACTTGGTTATGAGGAAGTCCTTTTGGCTAATATACCCCTTTTCTTGAGACTGTAGAACGTATTGACATGTTTCTTTTTTACCAGATGATTTTTTAAAATTTCCCATGACCATTTCTACAGGCTTCCGGAGTAATTTACACATTGTTTTGTTCCATTTGTGCACATATTGGCCAATGACTTTTGAAATTTCACCAAAGGCTTGAGATAAACTCCCAGCATAGCTAGGACTTCATGTTGCTATTTCTCAGCTGTCAGGGTCAAAAAACTTGGACACACTGTGTTTTCTAGAAATAGTACTTAATGAAAAGGGATGTCCATTGATTATATAGAAATATTGAATTCTTATCATACAACAGAATCTTCTTCTTATAGTCATATTACCAAAAATCCCCTGATACTTTTTGTTGTTGTTAGTACATTGAACTCCAAGCCCATGCTTGGTAGGCAAGGGCTCTACCATTTTAGTCATACACTAGTCCTTTTGCTTCTATTTCCTAAGTATGTGGGATTACAGGTATGTGCCTCACAAAAGCACCTGCTCAATTTTTTTTCTCTCAAGTCAGAGAGGCCTGAGCCTACACACAGTGAGTAAAACAAAGAACCAAGAAATCTTAGAGCTATGAAATTTGAGACATCTATCATCTCAAAGAACCAATTCCTTGTGTTTGGTTTAAAGAATCAGGTTGTTGATTCTTAACTTTATTGCATCATAAGTTTGTGTTAACAAAAAAAAGTCCTTAGGAATTTGAATCAGCATGCCCTGGCAATCCCCGATATTGATTGTTGGTACGTGAGTGGTAGGGTGGAGGTGAAGGAGTATTTTCAAAGTAGAGAAAAGTTTTCCTTTCCCTCTGATTTCTAAATTCTAATTTCTAATGAGCCACAGTTGAGAAATCAACAGAAAGAAATACAGCAGTCATCATTACCAATTTTAACTGCATCAAGTACCTCAGTGATACTTTAGAGCTATTATATATACTAGACAGATGTGTCTTTTGTGAGTCATTGAATCTTATTAGGTCTTGGTTTCTGCACATTTTAAATGATGGTAATAATACCTACTGTTAAAATTTGCTTCAAAGATTCCAGATAAATTCTATCAAGCTCTAAGCATAGTGTACTACACATCATAGCTGATGATTAAATTATGACAAATGTGAATACAGTTATGGTGATGGGGATTATATCATCAACTCTTCTGTCAAAATCTTGTGGCAAAATTCTAACTCTGAATAAGTCAAACCTTCTACTATTATCATCCCTGTGAGATATTCCTGAACTTGAAGAGGAAACGAATCACTGCCCTACATAATTCCATTTTCTTTCTGGGACCCATCACATTTCTTTTCCTGTCTTCTGAACCTTCTTGGATCTTTCTCTCTTAGAGCTGGATTACATCTTAAGACCAACAACAGAAACTGTTCACCTTGCAACAGAGAACATCAAGGAACCTGGACATCCTGAGATATTGGCCCAAGGTAATGATTACCAGATTAGAGCTAGAGTAAAATGGCCTAGACTACTCCTATAGAATCCTGCAATCCTTGCCTTTGTTTCTCTTTCCTACCTAACACATTTAAGACAGACTTTAGGTCATTCATTAGACTTCTGTTCTTCCCGATGCAACCACACTCTTAATAAAGCTCTTTTCTTACTGTCATTACTGCCCATTTCTGTAACTGCCTTTACTAGGCAGGTTGTTGTGGCTAGTCTATTGGAATTCCCAGGAGTAAACACTTTTGCTGCTATTAGCCTCATCTTAACAATTTAGGGCTATAAATGCTAAGTTAGTCATTGGAGTTTCCCCAGCAAATCATGCTGTGTTTTCTTAGTCCATCCACTATCTCACTCTAGTTATCATTAGTATTTTTGTCCCTTTTAACTGGCTGTTATATTTTAAAAATCATTAAATAGGAAGAAAAACAAGAAAATACCAAAATATCCCTACCACCACAAATACCTAGATGTATCCCCCATCTGAATGTTTTCCTTTTCTCTTGTTTCATAATATCTTCTTCTGGGGATAGTCTTTCCCTTTTGTGAGCTGAATCCCACATGTGTTCTCTTGTGTCTTCTAGAAACTCATGCCTATATTACTCTCATTTCTCTCTTGCATCATGATTTGTTTTCTCTCTATTGGCTCACTTCCATGGCTCATTCCCTTGTCTTGCATCTCCCAACTTAAAACAGCAATATCTTCCCCTGACATCTAATTTGCTTAATTTGACTTGTGTCTGCCCTGGAACACCAAAATTGTTTTTGTGAAGGTTGCTAAAGATCTATATGTAACAAGAAATTCTTAGCCTTCATCTTAATCCACCTGTTGGTAGACTAAACCCCGTTATTACTCTCTACTTCTTAAAATACTTCCTTTATTTTAGCCCTGGGACAGGCTTTCTTTTGGCTTTTTTTTTAACCTCCTGTCTGTCCCCTTTTTCCTCTCAACCCTGGTTCTCCTTATCTGATTATGAGCTTAGTTGCTGGACCACATCTTCATTTCTTTTCATTCTCCAGTTGATCTTATCCAATTTCATGGCTTCTCTACAGTGATGACTCAATACTTTTATATTCAGCCCCTGCTTTTGCCTTTGAAGCCAGACTCCTAATTCCAAGTGCTTATTGACATTTCCACTTAGATATCTAAACACACATTTCAAATCCAGCATGCCCCAAATAAATCTCTACTTACCTACTTCCCTCAATAAATGTCATTCCTATTTTCCCAGGTGTTTAGTCTCAAGACATTGTATCAGCCTTGTTTCTGTCATTCTTTTAGACTCCACATCCAACCCATCAGCAAATCCTGTCAGCATTACTTTATTGAAGCAAACAGACTACTTTCCACCTCTAAAATAATCACTCTGGTCTAGTGTGCTATCATCTCTGACTGGGACATTTGATAACATCTACAATGGATGGCTTTGGTAGAGTCTTCTCCAAGAACCCAGACTGATCCTTTTATAACAGTAAGTATTCTGCTCAAATCTCACCCACAGTAAAAATCCAACTCCTTAGGCTCCTAGTACTCCATGATCTGCCCCAGGAACCTCTCCAACATCTCACATACACTCACTTTATTCAGACAGGTTTCTACCCTTGTGGCTTGAAACTAACTTTGGAAATTTATACCTAGAAGGCTCATTTTTCCAAATATAGACTTGGCTCACTTTTTCCTTTTTTAAGTTCTTTACTCAGAAGTTGGTATCTGTGATTATGCCATACCTTTATGTTTGTCTTAACTAAAGTGACATCCCAATTACTTTCTAGGCCTTTTATCTTGCCTTTTTCATGTTAGTTTTTACCATCTGGCTTCAATAAATTTTTCTGTTTTCTTGTTATATTTTCTTACATTTACATGATTTCTGTTATCTTTGTATACACACATATTTATATAGAGAGAGATCTATGTATATATGTGTGTGCATTTATATACTTATACATATGTATTTGTGTAGGGTCTTCGTCCATCCAGCGGAAGATGAATGGGGTCTGAGGAAAGGTAAGTGCTTAGCTCTCCCATTCCCCAGCCTCCTGTAGCCCTGAGACAATCAGATGCAGCAGGGAGTCAAGTCAAGCTCTGAGACAATCAGATGCAGCAGGGAGTCAAGTCAAGCAGGAACTCGTTTATTACCACACAGCAAGCACTTTTTAAAGCAAAAGACCGGGTGGTATGGGAGGGGAGGAAAAGGAACCAACCAATCACTGTAAAGGTCACCCTATCATGCACCTAAGCTTTCTATACTTTCCCTGCTGTCCATGAGCTGTTCACACACTGATGTAAACAACTCTGCTCTGCCCACTCAACTCCCTCTCAGCGCCATCTTTGCTACCCATGTGCCCTACATAATTGTATTTTGTTGAGTAGATAATTTAGGGACCCTTCAACTAGGTCTAAGTTATATTTGTCTAGTAAATATCCAGGGTCTGTGGGCACTTGTCTATGAACCACTTTTTTGCATGACCTCTCATTTTGCCTTGAAGTACATTCTTCTAATTTACTCACCCAATTTGATTTCTACTAATATAAACTAGTATTTCTGCCTCATACCATATCTACTATACTTACCAGCAATGCTTGTAGCAGTAGCTATGTTTGTCTGACTTTTCATAGCTTTCTTTCCATGCTGAGTCTGATATATGATTTGTCTTGACAGCTCAATTACTTTCCTGTGTACTTCACATACTGCTTGGTAAGCAAGTGGTATTAGCTTCTTGTGCTATAATTTTCTGCATAGAATTTCACCTATTATACTTTATTCTAAGTTCTTTCTCCAAGAAATAGCTGTTAAATAACAATCACTAAGTGAAAGAAAGTCTTTCATTTCACAAATGTAGCCATTGAGGGCACCAAAATCTTTCCCAGGATACTACCATGGGTTCTTAATTAAAGTGCTCACTGTTCCAATTTTATAGAAGGTAGCATATATATATATATATATATATATATATATATATGTGTGTGTGTGTATGTGTGTGTGTGTGTGTATGTATATATATATATGTATGTATATATATGTAAAATGTGAATGTGTTTGGTCAAAAATTTCACAGCACGATTAAGGATGTACTCATTAAAATATATCATAATATATTTTTGAGAATGGCCATGGCAGTCTTCAATTTAGTTTAATTTAATTTAGTTCAATTTAGTTTGGAAACTAAACTCAACAGGATTTTGCTTGAGTGATTTTGAAATAATCATTGCAAATGATTTGGTGATTTTTACTATGTGTTGAAGTATACACATTAATGATTTAAAGCCTACTATAAAATATTGTATAATGCATGAACACATTAATATAAAACGTTTGTACACAAATCTCAGAGGCTTTGTTAAACTTGTTAATACTAGATAACTCTAAGAACTGGGTATAGAGGAGGTGTGTGTTGGAGAGAATGGAGGTTGAAGGTGAAAGGGAATTCACCTACCAGATTTTGTTTATTGTTTGTATTTGAAGAAAACAATTATAAAATAGTTTTATAATAAAAACAAGAAATATTTCAATTCTAAAAACTGTCTTTCTAGCAATATCTAATTTCTGGTACAATAACATCTCTTATTGTTATATTGAACTACTACAAGAAGGAGCAGGAGTAATACTAGAATTTATTGTCATAGCCAAGAACTTGTCAGGGACTCAGAAAATTGGAGAGAAAATCAATAAATGGGATTACATCAACTAAGAAGGTTCTGCACAGCTACGAACATAATTGCTAAGCTATTTTTTTTTAAAAAAAAAGGAAAGAAAAGTCAACCTACAGAATGAGAGAACTTCACCAGCTATATATCTGACAAGGGTCTAATATCCATAATATACAAGGAGTTCATCCAACTAACCCTCCCATCTGTAACTCAATTAATAAATGAACAAAGGAGCTAAATAAAGACTTCTTAGAAGAAGCCAATAAGCACATGAGAAACTGCAATAAAGTTAATGTCATTCAAAACAACAGAGATTTTATCTCACAGTAAGATTAACCATCATCAATAATACAAACAACAAATGATGGTGGGGATTTGGAGGTGGGGAGAAGTAACCCTACTGAAGTAACCCTATTGTTGGGAATGTAAATTAGTGCAACCACCCTGGAAGGTGGTTTGGAGATTTCTCAAAAGCAAGCAAATAACAACAAAACCAACTAAGCATAGAACTACTATATGACTCAGCAATATCACTTCTGGGCATCTACCCAGAGCATCACGAGTCAGGATATGGTAAATACATCACACATCTATGTTAATTGCTGCAACATTCATGGTAGCCAAGTTATGGAAATAATCTTGGTGTCCTACAACAAATGAGTGGATCAAGAAAATGTGGCATATATATTCAGTGGAATTTTACTCTCATCTATTAGAGAGAATAATATCATGTCATTTTCAGGGAAATGGATGAACTTAGAAAAAATTTACATTAATGGAAATAAGCCAGACAGAAAAATGGCTCACATCTTCTCTAATATGTGGAAATATAAACCTAAATATAAACCTACATGATAACATATACAGGGCTATATACATATGCATAAAAAATTGGCTAAAGGATGGCATACTTAGGGGAGGAAAATAACTCCTTTGAACAACTAACAAACTTTAATAAATGAATACTAAGAAGCTGAAACATGACTGGTGGTGAGAGGGCAATGGAAGAGGGGGTGTATGTGAATGCAGGAAGGAAGGATAAGCAAACACATTCATTATGTAAAAATAAACTCCATAACTTCAAGTTAGGGATGGGATGGTGAAAGATGAAGGAGAAAGACGGAAGGGTTGACACTGACCAAGATACATTGTACTCATAACCTGACTTCTGGAATTATAACCCCTCTGTACAACTACTTAATAAAGTCAATAAATATACAAAAAGAGTATATGAAAATCAAATTATATAAAATGTACACCAGAGCCTTGTGGCCCCTAAATAAGATACAGATGTAAGTCTGTTATGAGTATGCTTTGTACCCATCATGAAAAGCTCTGTGATGTAACTTAAACTCTGTGAACATTACTTTTCTTGGTTATGCCTAAAGATGAAAACACTGAGTTCTCTTCTGAGTCAAAGTACTATGCTAGCAATAGAAGTTCAATACTATTTTAACAAAGATTTTTCTATAACTACTTCCTTAACTCAGGAATGGGATTAATGACTCAGAAGAAATATTTTAGGCCAGAAGAGCAATGGGAAAAGCTTTTGGTTCTTCTGACATTTTTTTTGGTTATTCTCAAATCTTGGATGGAGTTCAATATTCTGAGTGAAATATAGAAAGAAGTCAGTCCTTGGTAATATTCCTGGGGCCAAGTTAATATCTCATTATGTAAAAGATGTAAAAGAGGTTTTATTTTATTTGTTGTCAAACTGTTATATTTTTGTTAAGAAAATGATTTGTTTGGACAGGGAAGTAGCTCAGCTGTATATAACTTGTCTAGCTTGCACTGGGCCCTGGGTTAATTGTCATCAAAAACAGAGGAGAATATACCTTGCTCAACTTGTTACCCTCTCCTTCATTTTTCTCCCACTTTCTCTCCTCAGGCCCCCTCCAAGTTGTACTCACTACCATATGCATCACCTTGACAAAATTAAATTAAAAACACAGATGCCCTTCAGTAGATAAATGGATCAAGAAAATATGTAATATATACACAAAAACAAACAACAGAGGAGATCTCCTATAGTACTAAAAGAAAAAAGAGTATTTTTTTAAGAAGTCGATACTTTTCCCTCAACTATAGTTTTTGTCCTTCATAAAACATTAAGAGTTGTTGAAACATTTGAGTTCTCAAGAAGCATTCTTGATTACTTATTTCATTTACTGAGAAAAATCAAGGTGGCTGTTCTGGTCTGATAGTCTAAGGCAGAGTTCAGTACTTCGGAAACCACTGCAATCAAAATGTACCTTTCAGTCACTCTTGACATTGAGGGTTCAGGCAGACTTTCTTCCATGGAATATCTGTGAAGGGTATTAATTATCTGATTTACTTGGCTTAAGTGTTTACTTCAGCAGGGTTAGCTGGAGGACGGGGGAAATTTAGCTAGGTCTAGTGGCACTCTAGATTCTAATCTAATAGACTAACTACTTTATCCATTACATCATCTTTTCCCATCTTCCTGTGAATCTGGTGAATAGTCATGATGGTAGACTGAAAATGATGTGTTAGATTTTTTGGACTGCTATAACAAAATGTTATATATTAAGTCTTGTATAAGCAACAGAAATTTATTTCCAACAATTTAGGAGACTGGGAAGTTCAAGATCCAAGATACTGACAAATTTGGGATCACATAATCCCAAATTCAGATACAGGGCCTTCTCACTAAGTCTTTACACTGTGAAGAAGACAAATTAGTCTTTTTTTAAAAAAAATCAGTACTAGGGCTTGAACTCAGGCCCTGGGCACTGTCCCTGAGATTTTTTTTCTCAAGACTAGCATTCTACCACAAGAGCCACAGTAGTATTTTTGGATTTTGGATTTTTCTGAGTAGTTTATTAGAGATAAGAGAGTTATTAGAGATAAGAGTCTCATGGACTTTCCTGCTCCAGCTGGTTTCAAACTGCCTCCTGAGTAGCTAGTCTTACAGGCATGAGCCACCAGTGCCCAGTCTCAAATAAGTCTTCTTTGTAAGGCCACTAATCCCTCTCTGGCAGAAAACTCATGACCTAATCTTTTCTTCCAGATCCCATGTCTTAATACTATCACATTGGGAATTAAGAGTTCAATATATTAGTTTGGGTGTGGCACAAACATTCAGACCATAGGAGATTTCCATATAATTTTATTGTCTTTCTATTGAGAGGTATGTTTAACTTGTGGGGATAGATAGGGTTAGGAGAGAGGGTGAGGATGATGAAAGGGGTACATTGTAGTCAGAAATTAACGTGTTTAACTGAAACCTCTTTTGTACAAATATTTTAAAGATAAACAAAATCTATCTTGCAAAAAGAGAGGTGAGGTTTATGTGGATTTATTTTTTAAAATTTAATTTTAGCTTTTTTTGTCAGTCATGGGGCTTGAACTCTGGGCCTGGGTGCTGTCCCTGAGCTCTTCAGCTAAAGGCAAGTGCTCTACTACTTGAACCACAACACCACTTTTGTTTTTTCTGGTAGTTTATTGGAGATAAGAGTCACGGATTTTCCTGCTCAGGCTGATTTTGAACCACAATCCTCAGATCTCAGCCTCCCGAGTAGCTAGGATTTTAGGCGTGAGCCACCTGCGTGTGGTTTATTGAGTTTATTTTTAGTTGAGCTCATGAATGACTAAGCCAGTAAAATATGGAGATAGCTCTGTATCTTTCAAAACTATCTCTTCAAAGAGTCTATGTTGCCATGTCCACTTTGGACATGGCAACTCTCATACTGCCATGCAGAAAAGGCCATACATTGTTACTTTGGGCCACAATCCCTGTTGAAGCAGCTTTTTAATATAATATCACCAAGCATCCAACTCTGTCAAAGCACATTCCAGGTGAAGGGAAGTAGCAAGGGAAAGGCATGTCAACCTGAAGGAAAGCAACCATTTTAATCTTGGAGTTACAATCTTGACATCTTATATTCATAGCTTGACCATCACTAAGTGTTCCAGACAATCAGTTTTTTGGAGAAGACCTACCTAATTTCACAATCTAGGTGATTATGTTTTTACATCATTAATTTATAGGGTAATTTCATTCACAATTGGTAAATAACTAGAAAAGGCATTGCTCACATTTTATTGGTGAACTCTGAAGTGAGATTAAAAGAGCAATTGTTACTTGATTAAGGATTTACATCCAAATTTACTTATTATATAAATTGTCTATTATGTCACATTTCTTCTTTATCTTAATACTGTTTTCTGTCAAAGGATTTTTTATTTTAATTTTGAGACCTATGCAATTTTTAATGACTATTTGGACTATTTCAGAAAGTTTAAGACAAATTTAGAGTTCAATGATTTTAATAATATATTTTACTTGCTCCTGGTTTTCAATTTCTAATTTACTAACCTATTTTATGTTTATTAGTTGAAGCTGACCTAAATATTTTTTAAGGAAAAAGGAACACTAATAAATTTAAAACTCAACATTTCTATTTCAATTGATAACCCTGTATTATTGTCAGTTTTTTTAAGAAAAAAAGAAAAAAGAATTTTAATCAGAAAAAAAGTATTAGAATTGGAAAAAGAATAACTTTGGTAACTTTATTCTCTATGTTAACTTCAAAAATGGTTTTCTGACGAACTTTACAACTTTGGTGGGGGGGTGAGGATTGGGTGGGGGGACAAGGGGAGGCTGGGAAGGGATGTGAATGGTAAACAAAGGAGGAGGTTGCAATGCTTGATAAGGAATGTACTCATTATCTTGCCCATGTAATTGTAACCCCTCTGTACAGTATGTTCACAATAAAAACAATTTAAAAATGGTTTTCTGTGTAGTACTCATCTGGTTCATGGGATGGCAGCAGACATTGGAGCTCCAACCCGAAAGTAAAGAAATTAAGATTTCTTTGAAATCTGAGGGACCCTTCACCAAACATCAGCCCTGAGCAGAACATTAACAAAACCAAAGTTGACTTCTTTTCTGTGTCCTCTCTATAGCATGCCTCCCATGCCCCTTTTTCTAACCCAAAGTTCCATTCCTGCAAGCCCTTTTATGAAGTTGCTCTTATCTATTCACTGATGGATTAAATATATATTGTATATTTACTTTGTGTGAGACACAGTTATCAATAGCTACAAGATGGGATCACTTGGTAAAAGGCTTCAGAAAAGAGAGGGAGCAACAAATATATACAAGAAGTGATATGATGCAATTTACAGTCTACCATATGGCAGAAGACAAATATTGCAGAGGGATCAGCAGTGAAATCTCCTGCCATGTTTAACATGACTGCAAATACAAAGTTAGAGAGAGCTCGGCTGAGGAGTTAGCCAAGGTAAAATAGTATTATTTTTTAAAGCAGATACTTTAAGCTGCAAAAAGTTTTAGAACAAGGAATGACTGGATATAATTATTAGAATATTTCTAGGAGCAGTGTAGAGGAATGACCAGACTAGAAAGACAAAATAGGAGATATGGCACTGGGTCTGTAGAGTGGCTATGAGCCACTCAACTAGAGAGAGAAATGGTAGGACCCCTCCTTTCATAACCTAACTTGATAAAAATGCTTTTACAGATGGCCTTTGATGAACAACTTCAACACAGATAAATGTATCTTAACAGAATGTCTAAGACTCTATGACAATGGTTACACTGCTTGAAACTCTTTAATACAAACTATGGAGATTATTCCTCACTCTAATTTTGTGAAATTAACTTTTTTTCTGAAAATAAATTTTAAACAAACTTGTTTTACTTGTTTTAAATTAGATTGAGACAGTCAAAACAAAATGGAATTTGGAACAAGTGAGAAAACTGATATGTATTAAAGAAAAATGAGCAGAAAAGCATATACAACCATCATAAAGATAGAATACTTAGGTCCATACACTGATTGCCATATGTCACTTACACAAGGATGACCAGTGCTCTTGGATCTTTACATGCCTCGTTTTATGTTTAAAATGACGAGCACAGATTGACCTGGCCAGCTTGAGAGTTATGTAGATCAGTTGCTATAATTTGACATATAATCACTACTAAAATCTGACATAATGTTCATAATATTGGTGAACATTTGTTGAAAGATTATTGTACCAAACTATACTAAGGGAGTCCCGTGTATTCTTTTATTCAGTTGTTGTAATGCCTTGTGAAACAACTAATGTAATGATTTCCATTATACAGATGAGAGAACTGTGGTTGAGGTGATCAGGGAACTTGTCCCAAACCTATGGATACCATGTAATGAAGCTAGATAGATGCTACAACAGATTTGCCAGGAGCCCATGTTCTTTTTTTTTTTTTTTTTGTCAGGTGTGGGGCTTCAACTCTGGGCCTGAGTCTGTCTCTCAGCTCTTCAGTTCAAGGCAAGCGCTCTACCACTTGAGCCAAAGCGCCACTTCCAGTTTTTTGGTGTTTTTTTGAAGATTAGAGTCTCACTGACCTTCTTGCCTGGGCTAGGTTTGAACCGCGATCCTCAGATCTCAACCTTCTAAGTAGCTAGGATTACATGTGAGCAACCAGCATCAGGCCCCATGTTCCTTTGGACATATGCATGATGCATCCTTCCAGGTCACACTTTATAATGTAAGGACTGGTTGAATAAAATTTGGTAAGTTTTTATTATATTTCAAGAACTATGCTTGTAGCTTATTCCTCAGCTCTGTGAAATAATTTAAGAATCTCTGATGAGAAAATAGGTTCATAAATCTAAACCATCTCCCAGGATGCCATAGAAAAGTTTTAAGACCAGACAGAGTAAGGAATTATCTAACTGAAAGTAATTACTGAAGATAAAATGTAGTTAGATGTAATAATTTCACACTATTTCCCCTTTTTCCAGTGTCTCAGATGTGTGCATATTTCCGTGTGGGACTCTTACACCATGAAGGAGTCTGATATGTCAACTGGAATCTGTTGTTATTACTATCAGTACCTGCTGTTAGTTGTCATCATCTCCCTGGAGTGGAGCATCTTAGTGTGTAGGAACTATGAGAAGATGACACTGACTTGAAGGATGTCAGTTTCCAGTGATGTGTGCAGATGCCCCTGGTTATTATCCTAGCAGGCAAACACCTGCTGAAGCTCAGCTTTACAGAGTCAACCTTGATAAATATTGTTAAACACTGTATCATAGTCTGCAAACATTATCATGAATGGAGGTTATCCAGGAAACAATAGAAATCTAGATTTACTAGCTCTTGTCTCATAAGTTTTGATTCTGAGGTTCTGAGTAAGGCACTTCTGATACAGAAAATTCTTACATAGTATTTTAAGAAAAACTGACTACTATTTTCTATTCTCTATTATCAAAATAAACATATCATTACGATTTGAGGTTTTTTGGAAGAGTCGAAAGGAACAATACAATAAATGTGATATTTGCTACAAATTCACAAATGTTTACATTTGGGATTTTGGTTGGGTTATGATGGCACATATAATTGGCTATGAAATATTACTATGTAGGGCTGAGGGCATCCATCATCTTGGAGGTATGAAATGTTTCAATAGATGAAACAAATAGCAAAATTACATGAAAAATTTTAGTGACTAGGAGGAAGCAAATACCTGGGAAATGCAGGTTAGGACTGCTTGTGCCTAGGCATGTGAGACAGTGCAAATGTTAGGTGCGACTTCACAATCTACATATACAAAGTGAAAAGAATATAAGCCAATGAGGATTTAAAATATGTGCTGAATGTAGGCTCCTCATCCTTAATCACATTTGTAATATGACCTAACATTCCAAATACTCACAGTTTTATGCTCAATCCCTCATACAATAAGATAAATCAAGCTATTGATTTCCTGTTTGGGATAAATGAAATGCTGATCATCTATGTTCAGTGAGAACTCTTTTTCTTTTATATTGTTTTGGAAAGCAGCTCTGTTTCTAGGACCAAAAAACAACAGTTGTTATCCTAAGATAGAAGACACATAAGAAGTTGTTATAATATTAACATATACCCTAACATACCCAGAACAATACTGATAATCCAATGTAAAGAATTGCCCTGACAAATGAGTCTATTAAATTAGTAACACGGGAAGTGCTATAATTTTGGTATGGTTTGCATGCCATCATGTATTAAAACTTAATTTTCATTGTCATATAATGAGAAGGTGGAAATTTAATTCAGCTAGAGTGCTTATATATGAGGTCTTTGAGAAATGATTAGCATTGGATAAAATTGTAACAGTGAAATCCCCATATAAATCTGGTGATTTTATATAAAGGTCAGAGAGATCAGCTAGACATACATACACAAACATGTTCCCAGTCTCTTGTTATGTGATCATGTACACAATCTTGATATTGTTAGTAAGACTATCCTGAGACAAGGCTCTTAGATATTACACCTCCCAGAACTATAAGCCAAAATAAAATATCTTTCTTTATATAGGAGCCTTCCTCTAGTATTTCATTATGATAGTAAAAAGTGAACTAAGACAGGATGTATAAAAGCAATAAACTACTTTGGTTAGTTGGATATTCACAAGTTAAAACTAAATGTTGGCTAATAACAGTGTTCTTATTTAAAATATCATAATCTTTTATTTTTATTCCAATAGAATATGTTTATGTTCAGTAATAAATTTCTCTGCAATAATTAGAAGTGAAATTAATCTTCATGGCATTAATGCAGAGTCTGGCATTTTTAAGATGGCAACTGTAGAATATTTTAGAGTAGAATCTATTTGTAGAATGGCCCAACAGTGTTTTATATTTTGAGCAGATGTTGATCAAGAGACTTACATCAAGAGATGTTGTACTAGAATTACAGTACTAATTTCTAAATTACTATAATGTCCTACCTAATACAAACTATTTTCAGATTTGAACAAGCCTCACTTCATTTGCTCTGCCAACATTTTCTTCCAGCCATCATCTTCATATGACTTGACCATTCAGGTCCAGTCTACTGCTTCTTATATTGTGATCAAATTATCATAGTTGAACCAATTTATTTTACATGTTTTTTATTGTAAAAATATTGTACAGAGGGGTTACAGTTACATGAGTAGGGTAATGAGTACATTTCCTATTGAGCATTGTTACCTCCTCCTTTGTTTTTCCCCTACCATTCCTTACCTCCCCACCTTCCAAACACCTCCCCCCACACCCCTCCCCCCTCCCTCCAAAGTTATAAAGTTCATTTTCAACATAGTGTCTTGTACATCTCATTGTTACAATGGGCCAACCTGTATCCTTATTTCAGCATTTTGTTATTTCCCTTCCCCTCCCCAAATTAGAAAAATGTATATACAAGATGCAGGGCACCAGAATCAAATGCAATGAAAACAGGGATTACACTGTGGGGGAAGAACATACAAGAGAAACAAAAAAATCACACAGTACATTTTAAATATGTTAAAAATAATAGCAAGAAAGAAAAAAACACTTGTGTCCCATCTTGGGGTTCATTTCACTTAACACCATCTTATATAGTCATATGTACATAACTTTTGACCTTTTCTGCTTGTCCTAGACTTTTACTAGTTATTGCAAATAAGGGAAACCATGGGACCTATGTTTCTTTGGACCTGGCTTACTTCACTGAATATAATTTTTTCCAAGTCTTTGCATTTCCTAACAAATCGGGTGGTATCATTCTTTCTGATGGAGCTATAGAATTCCATTGTATAAATATACCACATTTTTTAAATTGTAAAAATACCGTACAGAGGAGTTACAATTACATGGGCAAGATAATGAGTACATTTCTTATCAAGCATTGTTGCCTCCTCCTTTGTTTCCCCTTTCCATCCCTTCCCATCCCTTCCCATCTCCCCTTCCGCTCCCCCTACCCCACTCCTCCACTCCTCCCCACGCCAAAGTTGTAAAGTTTGTTTTTAGACATAAGGACTTGTACATCTCATTGTTGCAATGGGTCCACCTGTATCCCTATTTAAATGATTTGTTTTTTTCCCTTCCCCTTCCCAAATCATACCAACATCAAATACAGTGAATGCAGGGGTTATACCGTAGGGAGGGACATACAGAGCAACAAAGAAATATCTTATAAATATGTTAGAAACAATCGCATGAAAGAAAAACATTTGAATACGTATCTTGAGTTTCATTTCACCTAACATCAACTTATGTGACCTTTTCTGCTTGTCTCAGACATATACTAGTTATTGCAAGTAGGGGAAACCATGGGACCTACGTTTCTTTGGGCCTGGCTTGCTTCACTTCATATAATTTTTTGCAAGTCTGTCCATTTCCTAACAAATGGGACAATGTCATTCTTTCTGATGGAGGCATAGAATTCAATTGTGTAGATATACCACATTTTCTTGATCCATTCATCTACTGAGGGGAATCTGGGTTGGTTCCAGATCTTAGCTATAGTAAATAATGCTGTAATAAACATAGTTGTGCTGGTAGCTTTAGTATGGTCATGTTTGTTTGGGTAAATGCCCAAAAGTGGGATTGCTGGGTCATAGGGGAGCTCTATGTGGAGTCTTCTGAGGAATCTCCAGACTACTTTCGAAAGTGGTTGAACAAGTTTACACTCCCACCAACAATGCAGTAAAGGTCCCTTCTGTCCATATCCCCGCCATCATCTGAGTTCTTGATTATAGCCATTCTAACTGGGATGAGGTGGTATCTCAATGTTGTTTTAATTTGCATTTCTTTTATGGCTAGGGAGGTTGAGCATTTCTTCATGTGTCTATTGGCCATCCTTCTTTCCTCTTCAGAGAAGTTTCTCTTTAAGTCTTTAGCCCACTTATTTCTCGGGCAGTTGTTTCTTTGAGGATTTGTTGTTGGGGGATTTAATTTTTTGAGCTACAGGTATATTTCAGATATGAAACCCTTGCCCATTGTATGGCTAGTAAAAATTTTCTCCCAAACCATGGGCTTTCTATTGATCTTGCTAGCTATGTCCTTTGCCATGCAGATGCTCTGCAATTTCATGCAATCCCATTTGTCCAACCTTTCTTTGATTTGTTGTGCTTCTGGGTCTCTATTAAGAAAATTTTGACCTGCTCCAAGGAGACCTAGAGCTTCTCCTATTCCATCCTGTAATGTTTTCAGAGTGTCTGCTTTGACTCCAAGGTCTTTGATCCATTTGGAGTTGATTCTGGTGCAGGGTGATATATAAGGATCTCACTTTAGTTTTCTGCAAGTAGTTAACCAATTTTGCCAGCACCATTTACTGAAGAAGTTGTCTTTCTTCCATTCTATTTTTAGCTCCCTTATCGAAGATTAGATGGCTATAGGTCTGTGGGTTTATTTCTGGGTTTTCAATTCTATTCCATTGGTCCTGAGGTCTGTTCTTGTGCCAGCAACAAGCTGTTTTGATTACTATGGCTTTGTAGTAGAGTTTGAAATTTTAAATATACCACATTTTCTTGATCCATTCATCTACTGAGGTGCATCTGGGTTGGTTCCATATCTTAGCTATGGTGAATAATGATGTGATAAACATAGTTGTGCTGGTAGCTTTAGTATTGCCTTGTTTGTGGTCATTTGGGTAAATGCCCAGAAGTGGGATTGCTGAGTCATAGGGCTCTATGTGAAGTCTTTTGAGGAACCTCCATACTACTTTCCAAAATGTTTGAACAAATTTACATTCCCACCAACAATTAATGTCCATGATCTAGATTTTTTCTTTTTAGAAATGAAGAACTAATGAGCAAACTACTGAAATCAGTAGTCCAATTTATAATTCAATATTTCTTTACCTGCTATATGTTATCTAGATTTTAAAGAGTACAAGTGATTATTGTTAATGAGATAGGCTAGAGTGGTATTCTAAAGTTCATATTTCTTAACATTATAAAAGTGGAAATTTTGTGATAATTTTAGTCATCATATTCCAAAAAATTCTTATAAGAATGCGAATTATTGTCTGTGCTGTGCAAAATTATTTCCTTGATAAAAGTGAGATCATCAAAAATGTTGAAAATATTTTTATGTGTTAGCTAAGTGAATATGAGATATCAAAGAAAACTACGCTGTGGCAATGGCCTGCTGTATTCTTATTTAAGGTGAGTTCTTAATAACACTGAAAATAGTAAGTGGCAATGTAAGCTGATTGCCCAAACCTGCCCAAATTATGATGCATGTGAAATTAAGTCAAGATGATCTCAGTAACTGCATTATTTGTACAGTGAGATTATTAGCAATTTAATACTTATTTTACTCTGAATTCCCATTTAAGACATTATTGATCAGCATTTTATCTAGAAGTTATTGCATACCATGTATTGAAAACTAAAATAGGATATCAAACAACACAGCTATTTCTCTCTTCTGAACTTTACTGCTTGGAAGATGGTGCCTAGCAGTGGCCTATGATTGGGAGAAATTAAGATGCAAGCATATCTAACTATGTGCTTTTATGTACAAGATAATATGATTAGGCTGCTAATTTTTCATCTTGAATACTTCATAATTATAAAGCTTTAGCAAAATTTTCATTGCCATCATATAGTGTTTTCCAGACTAGATTAACCCATAGTACATGACTGTGAAATGAATTCCAAGTCATAATCTTTTGCTGTTTTCCTTTAATCAGTGCCACCTGTCTGCCTTCCTATTAATAACCGTAGCTCTTCAGAATTTTTTTCCATTTTGTGCTTGTGGAAAATGCTCTTTCCTTCAGAGGCAAGAAAAAACAATCTGAATGGGTTTTTACACACCTTCAGAAGATACTTTATGAAGTTAAACTATGTTAATCAATTATTCCCCAAATGATATTAATTAAAACTATCTTGACTACTTTCAAATGAAAAATACAATTCTGCTTCCAAACCCATTAAAGCAGAAATTTTTCAAAGATAATTGCTCCATCTGAACATAATTTTGAAATCTTTTCCTTGAAGTTCTGCTTGAAGAGTCTTGAATGTGTTTAATTAAGTTCTTTCAATTATTTTTATAGCCTACTGTGATATCATAGATACAAAAGTTCTGAAGAAAGTAGCTTCTGGATCAAAATATACTTTGTGTAGGCTTATTACTTTACCTAACAGATAAAAAACTCATTTTTTTCCTATAAACAAATGTACCATGAAGAGAACAGAGGTTTTCATTCTTATTTTAAAATTTTAGCAAATGAGTGTGAATGTGGTAGGGGCACCTACAAGCATGCATTGCTTCTTATCAGTTACTATTTTAATTTAAAATAAAAAAGTGACTCCCACTTATTTGCTATTGTTTATTTTCAAAGAATTAATTCTACTTAATCAAATTCATTGTTTAAGACAATAACAGAAATAATATGTCTGATACTAATATTTTGTAAGGTCTGATACTAGCATATATTTGTACTGTCTAATAAGGATCTAAAAGTAGTTATGGTGCCCATAGTTATCATCTGTTTTAGCCAAACAAACTTTTGCTAAAAGATAAGACTCTTCCTTAACTGTCTTTTACGCTCTCCTAGTTTTCATCTCCCTGTTTATTACTTCTCACTTTTTATTACAATTTCTGAAATTAGACTACATTATTGATAGATATGCTGCAAAGAGACTCATGGTATGTTTGCATAGTTTGTACCTTTGTCTAGAATTTACAGAAACAACAAAAATATCAGGTGCAATAAAGTTGAAATTTCAACCTCATTATAGCCAAATTATGGAAACAGCCATGGTTCAAGAACAGCTCAAGAAAATGTGAGATAAATATATTACTCATCTATCAGAAAGAATAATATTATATCCTTTGCATGGAAATAGATAAGCCTAGAAAAAATAACATTAAGTGAAGTAACTCAGGCTCAGAGGGACAAATAGCACGTTTTCTCTCATATGTGGAGGTTAGATTATAAATTATAAACATATATGAAAATATACACAGGTTTATATGTGTATATACACAAACAAATTGACTAAAGTATAGCATGATCAGAAGAGTCTAATAGTGTAACTCCTTTGAACAACTAACAAACATACACACACACACACACACACACACACACACACACACACAAAAGAACCTAGGAAGCTAATGTGTTTTTCCATGGTAGGTGGAAGTTAAAGGGAGCAGACAAATGGACAGTAGGAGAGTCAGTAAATAGTCATAGTATTCAATGCACATATGTGAAAACTGACTCACATAACTTGAGGGTATGATTGAGGTTGAGAAAAAAAGTGATATCAATAGAAGAGGTGACATCAGTCAAAATACATTGTACTCATAAACTGATTTGTTGATTTGAAACCGGAAGACAACTACAAGAAAGATAATAATTGAAAATGTAAGTTTAACTTCTGTAATACTATATGCATGGCCAGAAAGTCATATTACGAATTTGTCATATGTTATACATTTGCATGGAGACAAATGAAAGAGATTTATTTAAAGAGATTGTTGATTGGTAAGGACATATCATTTGTGAGAGCCATGGGAGAACAAAAGGAAGCAGCCCATTGGAGATGCATTCTTTTTCTAATAGGAATGGAGCAAGTTTAAGGGAAAACAAAAATATATGTCTTCCTCCTCCT
>NW_012267391.1:1259650-1270591 GCF_000151885.1 Dipodomys ordii
GTGGGGGGTTGGGAGGGAGAGGATGGGAAGGGGAAACAAAGGAGGAGGCTACAATGCTTGATAAGAAATGTACTCATTATCTTGCCCATGTAATTGTACAGTATTTTCACAATAAAAAAGAAAAAAAAGAATATGTAAAAAAAAAGAAGATATTTTGTAGGTCAAATGAAATATGTCTATGATTCTATTTGAAGCCCAGACTATTTGTTATCTTTGATCTTTAGTGGAGAAAGTTACCTTGGTTGCCCCAAACTCCCCACATATACGATATTTTTGACTCTGTGTCTGTACCTGAACCTTCACTAAGGAAAATATTTAGTCCACTCTCCTTATTCTTTCCTCTTTTACACAACTTACCCACCCCTATCCCAATAACACTCAAGATACTTTCTTATTTCAGTTTTGTGTCTGATCTCATTTAGGCAGAATTATTTTTTTCTAAGAAGTGGACTCTATCTTTATGGATTATCAAAAATCATACTTGTTGTCACTGATGGCTAATGCTTGTAATCCTAGTTGTTCAGGAGGCTGAAATCTGAGATCATAGTTCAAAGCCAGCCCTGGCAGGATCTGAGATCTTACTGAAGACCAAAGTTTCACAGTCTGTGATTCTTCCTGATCCTTTCGAGTCCAATGGAATAAGGAATCTACCTACTGCTATTTTTACCCATGTCTTGATAACTTCTGTAATAGCATTAACAGCCTTGCAGAGAAATTTTTCTTCTTCCTCTGACACTTGGTCATCAATTTGATCTCATAGTCTTGTGATCCAGCACTGTTAAAATGTTACTGGATCAAAAATACCATTTGAGGCACAGTTAGCTTTAACTTCCAGGTGTTCAAGGTTCATAGTGAAATCTCCTTTTTAGCTCACATCTGTACCAGTCAATCTTGCAGAAGTACAATGGTGTGTGTTATAGGTGACTTTCCAATGCTGTTTCTTCTTTTCTTTAAAAAAAATATTTTTTTTTTGGGGGGGGGAACCGGTCGTGGGGCCTGAACTCTGGGCATGGGCACTGTCCCTCAGCTCTTCAGCTCCAGGCTAGCGCTCTACCACTTGAGCCACAGCACTACTTCCGGCTTTTTTCTTTTTGCTTATGTGCTACTGAGGAATAGAACCCTGGGTCTCATGCATGCAAGGCAAGCGCTCTACCACGGAGCCACCTTCCCAGCCCTAAATATATATTTTTATTGTAAAGATACTAGAGGGGTTACAGTTACATGAGCAAGGTAATGAGTCCATTTCCTATCCAGCATTGTTACCCCCTCCTTTGTTTTTCCCCTACCATCCCTTTCCTCCCCACCTCCCCAATTCCTCCCTCTCCCCTGCCAAAATTATAAAGTTTGTTTTCAACATATTGTCATGTACATCTCTCCAATGCCTCTTTTTCTAATGTTCAAAACTAAAATTCCTTAGCATAATCTCTGTTTTTAGGAGTCAGGCAATTTGGTGGAAAAAGTGTTAAAGAATGGGCCCAGACTTGAGGCAGACAGAGAATGTTTTGGCAGTTGGTAATTAAAGCTACTAGATTGAGAACTACAAAAAAGATCAGCAGATCTTTTTTTTCATGTCCATGAAAGCAGCTACCTCTCAGAAATGCTGCTTCATTACATTCCCAGTAATTGAAAGGCAGTTTTGACTAAATTGGTAAAGATAAAATACATGAAAGATAAAACTGAATCTGTTCTCTGGTGCACAGCAACTAATTCATGGCACAGATTAGTAAAGTATCAGAAATGAAACAACATTAGAACAGATTCCATACAACAGTAGGATCAACAACAATGAAACTATCTCTCTGGACATGGTTCCAGTTGAATTGCCTAGTTTTCTGATCTCAAAGCTGTGTTTTGCTCTATCTTTGATCTTAATGGACAGAATTACTGTTCATCCAGTCTTTCAAAGACACATCCTTGACTCGGATCTCTTCCCAGTCTTTAATCTCTGCCTCTCTTTAACCCTGTCTTCTCAATTGCACCTCATCATTTTAACTCAAATTCACCCCATGCATTTCCTGTCACTAAGGTTGTTATCATTAAAAAAGGCTCAAAAGATGAACATCTTTTGAGATGGACTAAGTCCATGTGTTAAAGGCCTGATTGCTACCTCAAGATGCCATGGGGAGGTGGTAGAACCTTGGGGAGGTGTGCCTTGTGGCTGGGGCTGCCCAGTACAAAGAAAAGAGATAAGGGTCCTAGGAGGCTCGTTGGTCATTGGGGGGAAGCTCTTAAAGGCTCAAAGGCTTTATGTATTTCCTCTCTCTTTTCATGTCAGTGCTACCTGAGATAAACAGCTTCACTGTGCACCACCTGCCACGATGTGTTGCTTTGCCACAGGCCCAAAGCAATAAGGCCAGTGGATCAAAGACTTAACAACAAAACTTTCTTCTTTATAAGTTTTGTACTAATGGAGAGCTAACAGCCCTCCTCTCTAATTTACTTTCTACCTCACAGTCCAACTGACCTCTCTGTGACACAAACCTAATCATCTCTCTTATTACTTAAATATTTTCAGTTTCTTCAGGGAAGAGCCTGAAATGGTGTGCTATGGCTTAGAAAGGAATTTAAAATTATATCTGACTCTTGTTTTTCACTTCTACTCTTTGGTAATCTGACCATTCTGAAATACATTTTTTAAAAAATAATCCCTTGTCACTTTTACCTCTGAAATCCTCTTCTATCTGTTCTTTATCTAATTTGTGACATTTCACTCCTCATGTCATAGACTTGTAAGATAACTTCCCTGATCCCCAATTCCTATCTAGTTTCCTCTGCTGATGTATTTAGCCTACAGTATTACCATGTTTATTTTATTTGCCCAGCATTTAACACAATGCTAGCCAGATGTTTATTCACTCAGTGAATGGAGGAATGGATGAATGAATGAACAAAATAAATTTAATCTTAGCTAAGGATATTTCTTGGAAGTTTACCTGGAGCTAGACTATGATAAATTGGAACTATGATGGGTTAACATATATAAATAATTATGATTACATATACATGTAATTATAATGCGTATGACGTATGTTTGTGTGTATATAAAATAACAATGAACAGAATAGGACATTTTCAGCATTAAAAATTGCCACATAAATATCTAATGGAAAAATTCCTTTTATAAACAGATGCCATTCAAATTGCTTCAATCACATACTGGGTGCCAGTGATGTGTGAAACTCTAGGCAGAATGTTGTGTGAGACAAAGTTTCTGCTTGGGAACTAAATTTAACAGATAGACAACATGTAAATACAGAGCAAGCCTGGAATATGTTATGTTCAGCAGAAGCAGGAGCTCTGAAGCTCTCCAGTTTGCACGGATGTTACATTTGATAGCCTAGGAAAGAATGGTTAGGAATCTGTTTTGGTTCAAATTTATGGAGGTTATCAGCTTAGATTTAGAAAGTAGATAGGTACAAGGCAAATTTTTCCATAAATCACTTAGAAAAAATTCTCTAAAATGCTCTTAGTTTTAAATTACATAATGTGATTAATAATAATAGTAATAATGTGAATAATAAGAATAGTAATAAGAATAGTAGTATTAATAATTAATAATAGTAGTAATAATAATAGTAATAGTAACTGTCTCAGAATTGTGAACATTAATACTATTCATCTTGGTATGGTGCCTGACATAAAAAGTATTTGTCAAATGTTAAATACTATCATGCTTTGTGCAATCTCATAATTTTACACCAAAGATGTAAGTGAATTCACCTATGGTCTCACAGCTACTTAATTAAAATCAGAAAACTCTTGTGATTTCTCATATCTCCTCTGCACATATGCCATTTACCCAGTTGTTTAATGAATATAGCATAAGATAAAAACTTAGGAGGTTTTCTAACCCAGAAATAAAAGGTTATCCTATGGAAAAATATTCTTTTATACTACCACCAATTAATTATAAAATGGGGTTTTATGGGCACCATGTTCTATGCACATCAATCTGTTTTCACTATTTTCATCTTCTCTGTTAGTTACTAGTAGCAACGAGAGAAAAAAATGGAGAATTGTGTAAGCAAACTTGCTATCATATGTTTTAGAAAAACGAGACAGGATCAGAAAGGATGTTACCTGTGTAAACCTGTGTATGGTGTTATAAGTGTGGTGCCAAAGTGGCAGGTAGGTATTTGATTTCTGAGGCAATCCTCAGTAAGCAAAGTAGATGGCAAATGCAAATGGGAAGTTTGGGGGGGTCAAAAGGATTATTCAGTTCATTATTTACTTTTCAGTTACAGAGCACATGAAACATTCTTTTGCTTTTAAGCATAAGTTTAAAAAATTAAAGCATATGTTTTGAAAACACAAATGTCATAGTATGTTAATGGAATTTGGATCTGAAGACATATTTCTAAGGACTGGGACCCATGATAGGTCAGTGGATTTCTGTTAGAAGTTACCATTTGAACAGAAATGACCAGCAAAGCATGCTCCTAAAATAAGAAACATAGGTCCCATGGTTTCCCTTATTTGCAATAACTAGTACACGTGTAGGACAAGCAGAAAAGGCCAAAAGCTATGTACATATGACCATATAAGATGATGTTAAGCGAAATGAACCCCAAGATAGAGACACAATAGCTTTTTTCTTTTTTGCTATTATTTTCTTTTTTTGGGGGGGGTCCGGTCGTGGGGCCTGAACTCTGGGCCTGGGCGCTGTCCCTCAGCTCTTCAGCTCTAGCGTTCTACCACTTGAGCCACAGCACTACTTCCGGCTTTTTTCTTTTTGCTTATGTGGTGCTGAGAAATCAAACCCAGGGCCTCAGGCATGCAAGGCAAGCGCTCTACCACTGAGCCACCTTCCCAGCCCCTCTTGCTATTATTTTCTAACATATTTATAATGTACCATGTAATTTTGTGTTGTTGCTTTGTATGTTCCTCCCCCATGGTATAACCCCTGTTTTCACTGCATTTGATGTCAGTGCCCTGCAACTTGTATATACACTTCTGTAATTTGGAGAGGGAAAAGGACAAAACAAAATGTTTAAATAAGGATACAGGTTGACCCATTGTAACAATGAGATGTGCAAAACACTATGTTGAAAATGAACTTTACAACAGCTATGGGGGAGGAGGGTGTAGTTGTGGAGGTGGAAGAGAAGGGATGGTAGGGGGAAAACAAAGGAGGAGGCAACAATGCTCAATAGGAAATGTACTCATTACCTTGCTCATATAACTGTAACCCCTCTATACAGCATTTTTACAATAAAAATATACAAAAATACTTCCCAATTCTAGCAAGATTGATTAATTTTTTAAAGTTATTGAAACCTTGTTTGTAATCATGACTATTGGTTTTGGGCTGTACACAGTGGCACATACCAATAATCCTGGTTACTCAGGAGGCAGAGATAGGAGAATTGAGGCTAGTTCTGGGCAAAGTTAGTGAGACCCTATCTCAAAAAACAAATTGGGTATGGTGATTGATGTCTCTTATCCCAAACAGGCAGAGATAGGAGGATTGTGTTCTGAGACCTTGTCAGAAAAATAGGTCTCCTTGGCATAGGCTGAAATTTTCTTAATAGAGACCCAGAAACACAACAAATCAAAGAAAGATTGGACAAATGGGATTGCATGATATTGCAGAGCTTCTGCATGGCAAATACATAACTAGCAAGATCAATAGAAAGCCCATTAATTGGGAGAAGATCTTCACTAGCCATACAATGGACAAGGGTCTCATATCTAAAATATACCTGGAACTCAAAAAATTAAGTCCCCCAACAACAAATCCTCAAAGAAACAACTACCCAAGAAATAAGTGGGCTAAAGACTTAAAGAGAAACTTCTCTGAAGAGGAAAGAAGGATGGCCAATAGACACATGAAGAAATGCTCAACCTCCCTAGCCATAAAAGAAATACAAATTAAAACAACATTGAGATACCACCTCATCCCAGTTAGAATGGCTATAATCAAGAACTCAGATGATGGCGGGGATATGGACAGAAGGGTCTTTTACTGCATTATTGGTGGGAGTGTAAACTTGTTCAACCACTTTGGAAAGTAGTCTGGAGATTCCTCAGAAGACTCCACATAGAGCTCCCCTATGACCCAGCAATCCCACTTTTGGGCATTTACTCAAACGATCACAAACAAGACCATACTAAAGCTACCAGCACAACTATGTTTATTGCAGCATTATTTACCATAGCTAAGATATGGAACCAACCCAGATGCCCCTCAGTAGATGAATGGATCAAGAAAATGTGGTATATCTACACAATTGAATTCTATGCCTCCATCAGAAAGAATGAAATTGCCCCATTTGTTAGGAAATGGAAAGACTTTGGAAAAAATATGTGAAGTGAAGTAAGTCAGGCCCAAAGAAACATAGATCCCATTGTTTCCCTTATTTGCAATAACTAGTATATGTCTGAGACAAGCAGAAAAGGTCAGATAAGTTGATGTTAGGTGAAATGAACCCCAAGATAAGTATTCAAATTTTTTTTCTTTCATGCAATTATTTCTAACATATTTATAAGATATTTCTTTGTTGCTTTGTATGTCCCTCCCCCATGGTATAACCCCTATTTTCACTGTATTTGATGTTGGTATAATTTGTGGAGGGAAAGGGAAAAAAAGTGGTTTAAATAGGGATACATTGCAAAAATGAGGTGTACAAGTCATTATGTCCAAAAACGAACTTTACAGCTTTAGGGGGACGGGGGAAGGTATATAGGGAGACAGGGGGTGGGAGATGGGAAGGGATAGGAAGGGGAAATAAAGGAGGAGGCAACAATGCTTGATAAGAAATGTACTTATTATCTTGCCCATGTAATTGTAACTCTTCTGTACAGTATTTTCACAATACAAAAAAATTAGCACAAAGGACTGGGGCATGGTTCAAATATTTATGTGAAGGCCCTGAGTTCATACTAGAATACTGCATATATGTGTATGTATTAATATGTTATGTAGTTACATATGTATGTATTTATCTGTTTGGACTTACCTTCATAACATAAGCAGTTATAAAACTGAAAAAAATAACAATGTATTTGTGTTAATGCAATGATAGCCAGGGAGTGAGTACTGTGACCTTGGGAGAAGGTAAGCCATGTGTGAGTTTATTCTGAAGCATTTATTCTGATTCCCAAACTATGCATGTTTGTAATCCCAGCCCCTTGGGAGGTAAAGATAGGATAATAGTTCAAGGCCAGGGCTGGCAAAAGCATGAGACCTTACTCAGAAAACTAAAAAAAGAAGAAAAAGAAAAAGGGTTGTATGTGTAGCTCATGAGAAGATAGAGAGCAGAGGGAACACTTGACCTTACTAGTCAGAAGATAAAATGAGATAACCCAAATCACCATTTTGGACAACACTTTTTTTTTATTGTGAAAATACCATACAGAGGGGTTACAATTAAATGGGCAAGATAGTGAGTACATTTCTTATCAAGCATTGTTGCCTCCTCCTTTGTTTTTCCCCTACCATCCCTTTCCTCCCCACCTCCCCAATTCCTCCCTCTCCCCTGCCAAAATTATAAAGTTTGTTTTCAACATATTGTCATGTACATCTCTCCAATGCCTCTTTTTCTAATGTTCAAAACTAAAATTCCTTAGCATAATCTCTGTTTTTAGGAGTCAGGCAATTTGGTGGAAAAAGTGTTAAAGAATGGGCCCAGACTTGAGGCAGACAGAGAATGTTTTGGCAGTTGGTAATTAAAGCTACTAGATTGAGAACTACAAAAAAGATCAGCAGATCTTTTTTTTCATGTCCATGAAAGCAGCTACCTCTCAGAAATGCTGCTTCATTACATTCCCAGTAATTGAAAGGCAGTTTTGACTAAATTGGTAAAGATAAAATACATGAAAGATAAAACTGAATCTGTTCTCTGGTGCACAGCAACTAATTCATGGCACAGATTAGTAAAGTATCAGAAATGAAACAACATTAGAACAGATTCCATACAACAGTAGGATCAACAACAATGAAACTATCTCTCTGGACATGGTTCCAGTTGAATTGCCTAGTTTTCTGATCTCAAAGCTGTGTTTTGCTCTATCTTTGATCTTAATGGACAGAATTACTGTTCATCCAGTCTTTCAAAGACACATCCTTGACTCGGATCTCTTCCCAGTCTTTAATCTCTGCCTCTCTTTAACCCTGTCTTCTCAATTGCACCTCATCATTTTAACTCAAATTCACCCCATGCATTTCCTGTCACTAAGGTTGTTATCATTAAAAAAGGCTCAAAAGATGAACATCTTTTGAGATGGACTAAGTCCATGTGTTAAAGGCCTGATTGCTACCTCAAGATGCCATGGGGAGGTGGTAGAACCTTGGGGAGGTGTGCCTTGTGGCTGGGGCTGCCCAGTACAAAGAAAAGAGATAAGGGTCCTAGGAGGCTCGTTGGTCATTGGGGGGAAGCTCTTAAAGGCTCAAAGGCTTTATGTATTTCCTCTCTCTTTTCATGTCAGTGCTACCTGAGATAAACAGCTTCACTGTGCACCACCTGCCACGATGTGTTGCTTTGCCACAGGCCCAAAGCAATAAGGCCAGTGGATCAAAGACTTAACAACAAAACTTTCTTCTTTATAAGTTTTGTACTAATGGAGAGCTAACAGCCCTCCTCTCTAATTTACTTTCTACCTCACAGTCCAACTGACCTCTCTGTGACACAAACCTAATCATCTCTCTTATTACTTAAATATTTTCAGTTTCTTCAGGGAAGAGCCTGAAATGGTGTGCTATGGCTTAGAAAGGAATTTAAAATTATATCTGACTCTTGTTTTTCACTTCTACTCTTTGGTAATCTGACCATTCTGAAATACATTTTTTAAAAAATAATCCCTTGTCACTTTTACCTCTGAAATCCTCTTCTATCTGTTCTTTATCTAATTTGTGACATTTCACTCCTCATGTCATAGACTTGTAAGATAACTTCCCTGATCCCCAATTCCTATCTAGTTTCCTCTGCTGATGTATTTAGCCTACAGTATTACCATGTTTATTTTATTTGCCCAGCATTTAACACAATGCTAGCCAGATGTTTATTCACTCAGTGAATGGAGGAATGGATGAATGAATGAACAAAATAAATTTAATCTTAGCTAAGGATATTTCTTGGAAGTTTACCTGGAGCTAGACTATGATAAATTGGAACTATGATGGGTTAACATATATAAATAATTATGATTACATATACATGTAATTATAATGCGTATGACGTATGTTTGTGTGTATATAAAATAACAATGAACAGAATAGGACATTTTCAGCATTAAAAATTGCCACATAAATATCTAATGGAAAAATTCCTTTTATAAACAGATGCCATTCAAATTGCTTCAATCACATACTGGGTGCCAGTGATGTGTGAAACTCTAGGCAGAATGTTGTGTGAGACAAAGTTTCTGCTTGGGAACTAAATTTAACAGATAGACAACATGTAAATACAGAGCAAGCCTGGAATATGTTATGTTCAGCAGAAGCAGGAGCTCTGAAGCTCTCCAGTTTGCACGGATGTTACATTTGATAGCCTAGGAAAGAATGGTTAGGAATCTGTTTTGGTTCAAATTTATGGAGGTTATCAGCTTAGATTTAGAAAGTAGATAGGTACAAGGCAAATTTTTCCATAAATCACTTAGAAAAAATTCTCTAAAATGCTCTTAGTTTTAAATTACATAATGTGATTAATAATAATAGTAATAATGTGAATAATAAGAATAGTAATAAGAATAGTAGTATTAATAATTAATAATAGTAGTAATAATAATAGTAATAGTAACTGTCTCAGAATTGTGAACATTAATACTATTCATCTTGGTATGGTGCCTGACATAAAAAGTATTTGTCAAATGTTAAATACTATCATGCTTTGTGCAATCTCATAATTTTACACCAAAGATGTAAGTGAATTCACCTATGGTCTCACAGCTACTTAATTAAAATCAGAAAACTCTTGTGATTTCTCATATCTCCTCTGCACATATGCCATTTACCCAGTTGTTTAATGAATATAGCATAAGATAAAAACTTAGGAGGTTTTCTAACCCAGAAATAAAAGGTTATCCTATGGAAAAATATTCTTTTATACTACCACCAATTAATTATAAAATGGGGTTTTATGGGCACCATGTTCTATGCACATCAATCTGTTTTCACTATTTTCATCTTCTCTGTTAGTTACTAGTAGCAACGAGAGAAAAAAATGGAGAATTGTGTAAGCAAACTTGCTATCATATGTTTTAGAAAAACGAGACAGGATCAGAAAGGATGTTACCTGTGTAAACCTGTGTATGGTGTTATAAGTGTGGTGCCAAAGTGGCAGGTAGGTATTTGATTTCTGAGGCAATCCTCAGTAAGCAAAGTAGATGGCAAATGCAAATGGGAAGTTTGGGGGGGTCAAAAGGATTATTCAGTTCATTATTTACTTTTCAGTTACAGAGCACATGAAACATTCTTTTGCTTTTAAGCATAAGTTTAAAAAATTAAAGCATATGTTTTGAAAACACAAATGTCATAGTATGTTAATGGAATTTGGATCTGAAGACATATTTCTAAGGACTGGGACCCATGATAGGTCAGTGGATTTCTGTTAGAAGTTACCATTTGAACAGAAATGACCAGCAAAGCATGCTCCTAAAATAAGAAACATAGGTCCCATGGTTTCCCTTATTTGCAATAACTAGTACACGTGTAGGACAAGCAGAAAAGGCCAAAAGCTATGTACATATGACCATATAAGATGATGTTAAGCGAAATGAACCCCAAGATAGAGACACAATAGCTTTTTTCTTTTTTGCTATTATTTTCTTTTTTTGGGGGGGGTCCGGTCGTGGGGCCTGAACTCTGGGCCTGGGCGCTGTCCCTCAGCTCTTCAGCTCTAGCGTTCTACCACTTGAGCCACAGCGCCACTTCCAGCTTTTTTCTTTTTGCTTATGTGGTGCTGAGAAATCAAACCCAGGGCCTCAGGCATGCAAGGCAAGCGC
>NW_012267391.1:1273471-1291145 GCF_000151885.1 Dipodomys ordii
TGGGGGATTTAATTTTTTGAGTTCCAAATATGTTTTAGATATGAGACCCTTGTCTGTTGTATGGCTAGTGAAGATCTTCTCCCAATCTGTGGGCTTTCTATTGATCTTGCTAGCTATGTCCTTTGCCATGCAGAAGCTCTGCAATTTCATGCAATCCCATTTGTCCAACCTTTCTTTGATTTGTTGTGTTTCTGGATCTCTTTTAAGAAAATTTCGGCCTGTGCCAAGGAGACCGAGGGTTTCTCCTATTCTATCCTGTAATGTGTTCAGTTGGACAACACTTTTAAAAAAAATAAAAATCATCCATCTGCCTTGAAATTTCATCCCTAGGTCTTTACTCAAGTGAAATGTAAACATAGTTTTTTTTTTTAAAAAAAAAAAAGCATTTCCAAGCATATTCAGCTCTTCCATCTTCATTATATCTCCTCATTGAAGATGAAGCCTGAGCTACTGGCTTTGAGAGTCTTCTGCCTTCTTCCATTTGCAGGCAAAGCAGACCTAACACTTCTGGCCTACATCAGTAGTTTTGGGAAGCCCAGTTGGAACTCTAGAAGGAGCCTGCAGGAGATATCCAATAACTTTACAAAACAGTAGCAGTTTGATTGACTTTTTGGAAGAATGAAAATCTGAACAAACTTATTCTCTTTTACAAATCTGTTGGGGAAAAGCAGATGAACCCAGCAATCTGCAGTAATTGCTTATTTGGCTAAATCACTAAGGGCTACAGGGATTTGCTTCTTTATGAAATTAGAAGAAGAAACAACAGAGGCTATTATCTAACTTCTAGAAAAGACGAATAACTGCAGGTTCTTGAAGCCCAGCAGGAATGAGGTCATAATCAGTCCATTAGTCTTCCAGTGGTTAAAACTTGCTTGCTTTGTGTCTTGCTATGGCCAACATCAGCTATTTTCTAGCTTCCACACAAGATTTCCCACAGTCTTTGGGTGAAGAATTTAGAGCTTTTCATCTTTTAATTGATATCTCTTCAAGGAAGAGAAATTTATTCTATAACATGGCCTCCAAAGAAATGTTGGGCAAAGCAATATCTGGGTAGAAGCAGACACCTTGCAGGAAAACCCTAAGTTAGTTCATTTATCTGTTAGTTTTAACAAGGTAGCACTCAGGCTACTGCAGGTTGGCCCAGCAAGTACTCAGGAACATTTTGAATCTGAAAGGGAAATTTCAGGAGACTATGGATAGGTGACAGCTCCAGACAGGCAGCACATAAAGATCTCTACTAAACACATACATGCACACGCATGAACACATATACACACATACACACCACACACACCACACATACCACACATGTACACATAAATACACATATACATATATATACATATACACAAATATATACATACATATTTGCCCTCACACACACTTACACACATACACCTTTATACATTTCACACTTAAACACATGTGCATATACTCACATTCATACTCACAAAATTCACACATTTACATATACATACATACACCTCACACATATACATACACACACATACACATGCACATACATTCTTACACACATACTCCTTGATATATGAGTCAGAAAGTTTGGGAAAAGATAGTAAAAATGACACACATGAGCTGACAAAACCATTCTTGGCAGCATTTTTTTCCATTTTTCTTTTAGTATTTTTATCTTCCCATGCATCCTTATGTACAACATAACTATGGATTAGCATTTTACTTTGTTCAATATTATCCTAATTTATCCATTTTTAACATGATTTTTGTAATAAGGACTTAATGAGGCATGATCTTTTACTAACAAAAATAATTCTTATTTTGCAGATAAAAGTACTCCATGAAAGGCTTAACTGTAATGAATCTTTACTCCAGTGTCTCATGTACCAGGTGCTTCAGAAGAGCATGTGTTTTAGGCAAGTCCCTCTTCCTTGGGATTTCAGGTTTGGTTAGTCAGGAGTAGGGGCCTGACACCAGGCTATGAAAACAGAGAGGTAATTCCTATATCCAGGACTAAGAATTACTACGATGACTATAGAATTTGTGTCTCCTAAAATTCTATTATGATACTGGAGTTTGAGGATTGTCACCTAGCTTATCACATAATTTAGATAATTATTACTTAGTTTTTATACCAATGATCTCTTGTAGTGGTGTTTTCTCATTTAAGTAGCTCTGGGAATGTGGGTATGTAGTTTTCAGGTAAGATTCCTGAAGCAAAGTATATGATAACTATATGGCTCTTTGCACCTGTCAGACACCTCTGCTTGGACTCACTTACCATTCTTTCCTCTTATATATGTGCATATCAGAGAGTCATGAGAAAACCTCTGTGCAGATCTTTGGAGCTGTCTCTTTTCTGTATAATTCTCTGATCTACAGTATACTTCACATAATTTTTACTCACTTTGGCCTCTTTCTTTCTCTGTCTCCTCAACTCAGCCTCCTTTCCTTGTACAAATTATAATATGGAAATTATCTAGTCACAGTAATCTGTTGAAATATAGTTTGTTTTCCTTTCTAAATCACAGCCCTCTGTTGCTTATTTTCTAGTGTTTTTAAAAGTATGATTTCATTTTTTTGTTTTATGTATTTTTTAACTGCTTAAAGTTAATAAACTCATTATTTTTCTTACTCCATCATGGCTGCAAAGAGGCCAGACCATTTATATTCAGTGTAATTAGTGATATATCTTGATTTACTTCTATCAGATTATTTAGCATAGTTCTGTTCTCGGTTTTTTCTTGTCAGTGGGCTGCACACTGTTCTACAATACCAAAAGAAATTCTCACAGACTACATTTTGCATTGTATTTAGGAGATATGTAGGCCTAAAGATATGGGATCCCATCATGTATGCACCTTTTAATTTTACTTGTTTAATTTTTTTAAGTTACTGGGGGTACTCTCAGAGTCTCGCACTTGCTAGGCAAGTGTCCCTCCATTTGAGCCATGTCTTAAACTGTTTTGCTTGTTATTTTTCACATGGTATCTTGCACTTTCTGCCCAGGCCAGCTTCAGACCACGGTCCTTCTACATATGCCTCCCACTTAGCTGGATTTACAGGTATGTAAATATTTGGATTGTGTGTTGGATGTGGTCTTGCTAAATTTTCCAGGGCCCATCTTCACATTTTTTCTTTTTTTGGGTCCGGTCGTGGGCCTGAACTCTGGGCCTGGGTGCTGTCCCTTAGCTCTTCAGCTCAAGGCTAGCATGCTACCACTTGAGCCACAGCACCACTTCTGGCTTTTTTTTCTTTTTGCTTATGTGGTGCTGAGGAATCGAACCCAGGGCCTCAGGCATGCAAGGCAAGTGGTCTACCACTGAGCCACCTTCCCAGCCCCCCATCTTCACATATTTTTAAAGAATATTTATTATTGTCAATTTGTAGTACAATATATCTTGATCAATATCACCCTTTTAATAATTTTTTTCTTTTCTTTTCTTATAAATATGATATATAGAGGGGTTACAGTTACATTTGTAGTACAATATATCTTGATCAATATCACCCTTTTAATAATGTTTTTCTTTTCTTTTCTTATAAATATGATATATAGAGGGGTTACAGTTACATAAGTAAGGTAACGAGTACATTTCTTTTCCCATAGTGTTACCTCTTCCCTCATTTTCTTCCACTTTCCCTCACCTCCAAATTGTAAAGTTCATTTCCAACATAGTGTCTAGTGAGTATTACTATTTCATTAGTCACCCTTTGTCTACCATTTCTATGATTCCCTTTCTCTTCCCCAAATCAGATAAATTTATGTACAAGACAAAGGGTACTGAAATCAGAAACAGGACCATAAGGAATTAACCAGGGGGATGGAAGAATGGAAGAACAAAGAAATAACTGCAAACCATACACTAAAATAAAAATGAAAAAAATGGGGGACCTCTTATTTCCATATCATGGAGTTCATTCAAATTAGCATCATTTTATATGATCATATAGCTATTGGGCCATTATGATCCTCTCCTAGGACTATTCTAAGCATATACTAATTATTAAAACAAACAAAACCATGAAGCCAATGTTTTTTTGAGTCTGGTTTAGTTCACTTAATATGACTTTTTTCTAAGTCTTTCCATTTCCTTATGAATGGAGTGATGCCATACTTTCTAATGGAAGCATAGCATTCCACTGTGTAATATTACCCTTTTTATTATTATCCCTCATCTCTTCCAACCCATCCATCCCCTCAATTTACCTACCTCCATTTACATATGAACATTGAATATGATTACTGAATTCACCCACTCTTCTGCTCTCCACTCATCTGCTCCCTTCCCTTGACCTCTCTTCCTCCTTTTCGATAGACCATAAGTTAGCTGTTCAAAGGAGTTACACTATTGGAATCCTGTCCTGTTTATGCTATGCTCTAGTTAATATGCTTGTGTATATATATGACCCTGTATATGTTTACATATATATTTATAATTCATATATAGTCCAACTTCCACATTTGAGAGAGAGCATGCAACCTTTGTTTCACTGAGCCTGACTTACTTCAATTAAAATAATTTTTCCAGATCCATCCATTTCCCTGCAAATTACATAATATTCTTTCTGATGGATGAGTAAAATTTCATTGTACATACATCACATTTTCTTCACCCATTCATCTATTAAAGGGCATCTATGCTGTTTCCATAACTTAGCTACAGTGCATAGTGCAGCAATTTACCTGGTTGTGCAAGTATCTTTATTGTATCTTGTAATCTTTTTGGGAAATGCTCAAGAGTGGTAAGAACCTTCAATAATTTTCTTCATAATATCTACGTCCTGAGTAGCTGGGGTTATAGGTATATGCTACAATGACTGGTCCTATATAGTTTTAAGAGCATATTGCAAATACAAAAATCATAATTTGTGATGAGTTACATACTTGATTACAGTCAATTCTGTGTATCCATCTAATACTTACTAAAAATAGGGATCTTAAGAATGTCAATCTATGTTGATTCTTTCAAGAAGCTCATCTCTGAACTATGCTGCAAAAACTTATCCTAACCAGTAAATCTTTGCATCTTTAGCATCAAGTAGTTTTAGCGCTCATATTCACCCCTGTATTGAGTTAATTTTATATATTTATATTTTCTCTTTTACTACAGGAATCTGTATCTTCCCTTTTTCTGGAAAAGATGACATAGACAGCCTGTGTAGGTACTGAAGAAATATTGAACTGAACTACACATATATGTGGGAGTAAAACTCTAGAAATCTCAAAGAAAACATTTAGTGTTCTTTCCCCAAATAATGCAGGCAAGTAGTTAATACTGTCTGTTTCATCATTTAATCTTGTTAAATATAGGACTTGGTAGATAATATTATGATTTGACTATGCACAATGGAGTCCTATATTATTTGCATATTTGCTTTTTATTTATTTATTTTTATTGTGAAAATACCATACAGAGGGGTTACAATTACACGGGCAAGGTAATGAGTACATTTCTTATCAAGCATTGTTGCCTCCTCCTTTGTATATTTGTTATTTGAATTAATATTAATTTCCCTCTCTATAGATTCAACCTGTACCTATACTAGTATAGCACTAGCATCTCCATCAGTCAATGGCAGAGTGAGTTAAAGATGCAAATCCTTTTTTGGTCGGTCGTGGGGCCTGAAATTTGGGCCTGGGTGCTGTCCCTCAGCTCTTCAGCTCAAGGCTAGCACTCTACCACTTGAGCCACTTCTGGATTTTTCTGCTTATCTAGTGCTGAGGAATTGAAGCCAGGGCCTCATGCATGCAAGACAAACACATTACCACTGACCTACATTCCCAGCCCCAAAAATCCTTTTTTCTTAAAAAAAATCTATATTCAAGATTTATACAATCATATTTCTAAGAAGGACTGTGTGAATTTCTAGTTTTAACCTGTGCTCCAAATGATTCTACAGTTCGTTAAGTATTGGGTTCTGGGCAAATGATCCTGATTTGTTAAGAAAAATATACTTTATTATTTATTTATTGCTGGGAAAGGAGTTCTTATTATCTCTGTTCAATGCCTCCCACCCCAGCCACGCAGAAGGGTTTAAGGCTATCCTAAAACACTGATGAATTATTTATTTACAAGTGAAATTAGCTGGATGCTAATCCTACCTATGGTAGCTAGGATCTTAAGCAGGAGGCTGAGATTAGGCTGAGATCTGAGAATTGTGGTTTAATGCTAGCCCAGACAGAAAAATCTACGAGACATTTACCTCCAATTAACTAGCAAATAGCTGGGAAGTAAATTTGTTGCTCAACCTTTGAACAGAAAACCTTTGCAAGAGCCAAAGGCCCTGAATTAGAGCAACAGCACTAGCGTACATGTGTGCACGCACACGTGTGTGTGCACACACACAGAGATTTGACATTATTTCAGAACTCATACAGCACTGCTTGTCTGAGGTGTCGACTTGTGTGACTCCACTTGAGTTCCTGTGTTCCTTGAGGGTGCATGCTGTCATGCATTCCCTCTGGGGGACGAAGGGGGGCACCCCTTCCTCCAAGTCAGGGCAAAGGTCCAACGCCCAGCACCAGACTCAGGTAAAGGTTTGCGGGAAGTGCCATTAGTGCTCCTCCTTGTTAACCCACTAGAACAAAGCCTCAAGATCCCTTTCCTGTTTTTTAATGGAGCTCCACCTTTGTTGGCAACTCTTCCCACTCACTGATTAAAGGTTGCTAACTTTTATTGCCCATTCCCCCAAAATTGTTTAAGGTCAACTTTCTGTCCTGAGACTGTCCCGTGATTGTCCCATGATTGTCTCGTAACTACAGACTTACCTTCTATGCCCCTATGCCGTATATCAGCATATGATCTTTTAATAAACTTTGTCTATACCAGCATGGTATGGTCCCTTTCTGCCTATCCGACAAGCATTCTCAGGTCACCGCTGAGGAATCAGCAACAAGTAGCCCCTGAACAGGGACCTGAAGAAGCCTTTAGAAGAACACAGCCTCTCCACATAAAGAGGTTATGGGACAATCTGAAAGTAGAGCTCAGCTGTTTGTCAGCTTTTGTCTAAGACTGGGTAAGGACAGAGCCAGGCCAGCTCAGTTTCAGGTGACCCTCACCCAGCCTTCCTCCAATTGAAGGTATTCAAAAAGCTAATATAGGTAAGATGCCTGGCAAAACGAGCAAGCACCAGAAAAAAAATATGGCCTAGAAAAAGTATTTTGTTAAAAGGTTTCATCTTAAACTTTTGTAATCTGCAAGAGTGAGATTAGAAAAAGGTCTTTTGCCACTGAAAATTTCAGAAAGTGTACATACAACTATTTCTCATTTTTGCATGTTTTAAGATCTGTGTGTGTTTTGTATGTGTTTGTGAACATGTTCAAGATAAAAATTATCAGCATGGTGTAACAATTGGGTGAGTTTAAGTTTAAAATTCCAAAAGTCATGAGGTTTGGATGTTGCCAAAAATCTTAAAAATTATTGCATTGTTTTAAAGCCTTTTTAAGGATTCTTTAGATTGAAAATTAGAAAATTTGGTATTCTAAAATCTGGTGTTTTGAAATTCATAAGTTTATTTACACTTTAATCAAGTTATCTGGCTTAGCAAAAAGACATTGGAGATCTGGTATTTATTTTCCTTGGCTGAAATTTGGGGATAAGTATTAGAAATTTAAATTTAAAGGTTTGCTTGCCACTGCTAAAGACTTTACCCGTGCTGTCTGTCTAAAGCTGCTTGGGTGCAGCTCAGCAGCCCATGCATGGTGGGAGAAAGCGAGTTGGCACATAGACAGTTGATCTAACTCTAAGGAGTAGGATGAATATCAGCCTATTCCGTAAGAGGGCCTGAGTGGCCTATCTTTGTTCTGTTTCTTCTCCTTGCAGCTGGATGCTGGAAACCTGATCGTAAAGTGAGTGATAGGATGATGTAATCAGAATTGCTAAAGGTTTATTTGTGTGATATAATTTGGTTTTAAAGATTTGTTTTCTAGGGAATATTCCTAGTGCCTTAAATTTTAAAGGGTCATTCAAATGCAAATAAAAACTGAAGTATAAAGTGTTAAAACTGGGATTAGTAAAAGGCTTTTAAAAACCAAGAATGGTTTCCTGGATATAAAATTTGGAAGTAAAATTGTCTTTAATGTTTCTTCCAAAGTGGAAAAAGATGTATTAGGATTACCCAAATTATTGTTTAGTTGCTGTTTTAGTTTGCTCTTATAACAGTTTCCAGCAGGCCCACAGGGAAGGACAGAGGATTCTTACATGTCAAGTGCTTTTGCTCTAAGTGGATGCTAAATCCAAAATGTTAGGTGATAAGACAAAATTAACAGGACTTAAGAAACAAAGAACTCCTACTCATCTGGTCGAACCACTACTAAATATCCCCATGCTGCTGATCACATGTATGGTGTATATGTGTACACCATTATATGTTATAGACTGTGATAGACAATTTGCTCCAGGAAAGTTAGAATGAACTGTGACTTTAAATGAGCATCATTATTCCACAATACTGTGAAATTTGGGAAATTATGTAATCACTTAATCACAATTTAAAAAAAAAAGAACCTCAGGGAAGGTAGGGAGGGAAGGGATGGTAGGGGGAAAACAATGGAGGGGGTAACAATGCTCAATAGGAAGTGTACTCAGTACCTTGCTCATGTAACTGTAACCCTCTGTATAGTATCTTTACAATAAAAAATTAAAAAAAAATAAACTCCAGGTAAGAGCATGCTTAAAAAACTTCTTCCATGTTGACCATCTTTGTTGCTTTTAATTGGCATGAAGTGGCTTTTTGTAAGACGCATTGATCTGCAAACTGCAAACTGCAGTTCAAAGCCAGCCTGGGTAGAGGAAGGTCCCTGCGAAATTGTCATCTCTAATTGGCCAGCAGAGTGCTAAAATGCAGAGTTGCTTTGGAGTTCAAAGTGACAGAGTGCAAGCCTTGAGCTGGAGAGCTGAGGAACAGCGCTCAGGCCCTAAGTTCAAGTCCAGCGACTAACCAAGGGAAATGCCAAAGGCACATTTACCCCAGCATAAAGAAAGGCACTCCTGGGACTTTGGCAATAATGTTTGGCCCTTTGAAAAATGATCAGAGCTGGAGGCCATGGGAAGATAGCATGCATAACTGGTCAAGAACTTGTCAACCATTTTGTGATAATGGGCAATAAAAGGCTAAAGTTGTAAGGCTAAATTGTAAAATGTGGGAAATAGTTTAAATCCAAACTGCTCTGTATTTGTGTAAAGTCCTAATTGGCAGTGAATTTTGGGCTGGCACCAACCACATACATTCATTTATTTAAGGAAGGAACTGTGTGGACTCTAGGAGGTAACAATGTTTGATAGGAAAGGTACTCATTACCTTGCTCATGTAACCCCTCTGTGCAGTATTTTTACAATCAAAAACATATTTAAAAAAGAATATAAAATTTGAAATTGTTAGGACCAGATCAAAACTGAGCAGATAGAGTATTAATTAGACCAAGGAAAAAGGAAATTTAACTGGGACAAACAAGTTGCAAGTAAGCAGAGAAACATAGGTTCAGACCCTGGAAATAGAACAAGACAGTGGTCTGATAATTACTGAAACTTGACCATTTGTATTGACTAAGATTTAGGCCAACTTAAATTTCAAAGATAAAGGCTTGAATAAAGAGTTAAGTACCAGGATAACTGCACTAGACATCTATGTTGCAAAGGATGGCCTGTTCTACCTCTAACCTATTTGAGGAGCTAAAGGATGCTTTTCCCCATTTGGGGAGATATTGTTTTCCTAGGACTTCAAGGGAAGACTTGTGCCACCTTCAGGCCTTGGAGCTGGGTGCACTGCCCCCATCTCCTGCCTTGGCACCAGGATGTCTGCAGGAAATTGTTGGGCTCAACCACTCTATTTTGCCTTGATGCCAGCTAGCTCTGCTTTTGTAACTTGTTTGTCAACTAGGAAACTGCCACTGACCACTTGCAAGTGAGCCCTCCTTATGGATCTTGCCTTTAAATATCTTGAGCTAATTGAATCTTTTGCAAACCAAAGTACTAAACAGGCTGTACTGCTGTAGCCCAAGCAAAGGTCCATGCAGTTACTAAAGTTTAAAGTTATGCCTAATTTCTAGTTTGGAGGAAAAACTGCCACCCTGATAAACTGCCCACACCAAGCTATAAAAGCCAATGTAGTACCAGGAAAATATTAGGGGAGTTTACTAAAGTCAGGCCCTAGGTAAAACCTTATTCAATCTATGTAGAAATTTACAGACTACTAATGCCAACTGTTTACAAAGCCATAAAACATATAAGCATCAATTATTAAAAAACAAAAACAAAAAAGGGGGAACCCCAAGGGAAATTCTTGCTTTAACCTTATTTACGTTACTTTTTTTGTGATTCACCTGAAGGTGATCCTTATACTGAAGCTGAAAAACATTTGACCTCTCCAGCACCATCTCATTATCATATTCCTATATGGTTTAAAAAATTTGATCAATGGAAACAAAGATTAATGACCTGTAAGGGAAAAGGGTACACTTCTATCAATCCAGATGGATCCACCAGCAACATATGGGTTCCTCTTCCACTCATCAGACCTCAGAGAGGTGAGTACAGTACAACCTAAATCTGAGGAAGAATTAGCATGCTGCTTTGCAGGCCTAAACTTGAAGAGCCAACGGTGCCATCACCCTTATGAACACCAGCCAGATACTGCCAACACGGGGTCAAATTAAAGCCTTGTCAGACTAGGCAGAAGCTGTTATGGGCCTACTCCTTGCCTGATGATGACAACACTGATTATATGGGGCTTTTCAGTACACTTTCCTTAAATCTTATTGGTCAGAATCATTCTTATACAAATAAGATTGAGCAACCAACCAATCTTGTATTCCAGGGCATTAAAAATTGGAATTGGGTTTATATTCCTATTCAGTTGTCTCAGTGCTGTAGCCTTAGAAAAAAATTAATAATATCTCATTTGTAGATTGGGGCCCCCATGGGCATTTCATTGCCAATTGTTCTGAAAAGCATGTTGATGATTGGTGTGGTATTAGTTCTTCTGGAGATACAAATCATGTAGAACACACTGGCTTGCTTACCTGGCATGATGGAAGTCTTGTGCTTCCTAGGCCACATATAAATTTCAAGGAACACTTGGGCCCTGAACAGTAGCATTTATGAAAACTTGCTATCCCATTTTATACAACTCAAAATTGGAATGGTCATTTGCTAGAGCCAATGAGGCAAATTATACAGTTTATAGGAATTACTCTTCTACTGTACAGGCTTGTGTTAAAATTCCTTAGCCATAGGACAGTGTCCATTAATGAAGCCTTATGTAGCCTGGATTGTTTTAATTGCCAACTCTTTAAATGTTTAAAATGTACTATTACTTTATTTATTTATTTATTTTTATTGTGAAAATAGTGTACAGAGGGGTTACAATTACATAGGCAAGGTAATGAGTACATTTCTTCTTATCAAGCATTGTTGCCTCCTCCTTTGTTTCCCCTTCCCATCTCTTCCCCTACATGCCCCCCCCCCCGCCAAAGTTGTAAAGTTCATTTTTCTACATAATGTCTGTACATCTCATTGTTGCAATGGGTCCACCTGTATCCCTATTTAAATGATTTGTTTTTTCCCTTCCCCTCCACAAATTATACCAACATCAAATACAGTGAAAGCAGGGGTTATACTGTGGGGGAGGGACATACAAAGCAACAAAGAAATATCTTATAAATATGTTAGAAACAATTGCAAGAAAGAAAAAAAACCACTTGTGTCCTTATCTTGGGGTTCATTTTGCCTAACATCAACTTATCTGACCTTTTCTGCTTGTCTCAGACATATACTAATTATTGCAAATAAGGGAAACCATGGGACCTATGTTTCTTTGGGCCTGGTTTACTTCACTTCATATAATTTTTTCCAAATTGTCCATTTCCTAACAAATGGGGCAATGCCATTCTTTGTGATGGAGGCATAGAATTCAATTGTGTAGATATATCACATTTTCTTGATCCATTCATCTACTGAGGGGCATCTGGGTTGGTTCCATATCTTAGCTATGGTAAATAAGGCTGCAATAAACATAGTTGTGCTGGTAGCTTTAGTGTGGTCTTGTTTGTGGTCATTGGGGTAAATGCCCAAAAGTGGGATTGCTGGGTCATAGGGGAGTTCTATGTAGAGTCTTTTGAGGAAACTCCATACTGCTTTCCAAAGTGGTTGAACAAGTTTACTCTCCCATCAACAATGCAGTAAGGGTCCCTTCTGTCCACATCCCCTCCCTCATCTGTTGTTATTAGAGTTCTTGATTATAGCCATTCTAACTGGGGTGAGATGGTATCTGAATGTTGTTTTGATTTGCATTTCTTTTGTGGCTAGGGAGGTTGAGCATTTCTTCATGTGCCTATTGGCCATCCTTCTTTCTTCTTCAGAGAAGTTTCTCTTTAAGTCTTTAGCCCACTTATTTCTTGGGCAGTTGTTTCTTTGAGGATTTGTTGTTGGGGAATTTAATTTTTTGAGTTCCAGGTATATTTTAGATATGAGACCCTTGTCCATTGTATGGCTAGTGAAGATCTTCTCCTAATTTTTGGACTTTCTATTGATCTTGTTAGCTATGTTTTTTGCCATGCAGAAGCTCTGCAATTTCATGCAATCCCATTTGTCCAATCTTTCTTTGATTTGTTGTGTTTCTGGATCTCTTTTAAGAAAATTTCAGCCTGTGCCAAGGAGATCTAGGTTTTCTCCTATTCCATCCTGTAATGTTTTCAGAGTGTCTTCTTTGACTCCGAGGTCTTTGATCCATTTGGAGTTGATTCTGGTGCAGGGTGATATATAAGGATCTAGCTTTAGTTTTCTACAAGTGATTAACCAATTTTGCCAGCATCATTTACTGAAGAGCCTGTCTTTCTTCCAATCTATTTTTTTAGCTCCCTTATTGAAAATTAGATGGCTATAGGTCTGTGGGTTCATTTCTGGGTTTTCAATTATATTCCATTGGTCCTGAGGTCATGTCTTGTCTCAGTATCTCCTGATATTAAGATCTCTCTTAGGGGTCTGGGTGCCTGTTAATCTCACCCAACTTTGGCAGGAAAGCCCCACTGTTGGGGTCTTCAGGAGTCTTCTAGTGACTCCTGAAGAGAACTAGGAGGTTCTTGGGCCTGATTATAGCCATAATCATTGGACTGATTGCTGCCACTGCAACCCCTGCATATGCTGGAGTGGCCTGCATTCCACCGTCCAAACCGAGGACTTTGTAGAGAAGTAGGAACAGGATTCTCATCAGCTATGGGCTGGTCAGCTAAATATTGAACAGGACATTGAGTCCCACCTGAACACCCTGCAACATACAGTCCAGTGGATGGAAGACCAGATAATTGATCTGCAGAAACAGCTAACCTTCAAATGTGATTGAAACTCAACAGAGCTGTGTGTCACTGCCACCCAACTCAATGCCACTAAAATCATTTGGCAGGGACTTCGATACTACCTTTAGGACTTGTGAGAGGAAATTTGTTTCAGGACATACATCAGTTGCAGCAGATCACTGAGACTTTCTGGTCTCCACTCCCTGGGGAGGGATATGATGGTCTGGCTGAGAGAATTGCATCTGTGCAAAACCAGTTGGACCCCTGTATCTGGTGGCAGAGTTTTACCCATAATGTTTCAATGGAATTGTATTATGGCTTATAGTTTTTGTGTTCTTAGCAGGATATTGCTGTCTCAGCTCCAGAATAGCTAAGATGTCTCTTCCGCAAGAGGATCTCATGCTTGCTGTTCTACACTGAAAAAACAGAAAATGGGAGATGTCGGAGGCATCGACTTGCGTGACCCCCATCTGAGTTCTTGTGTGCCTTGAGGATGCATGCTGTCATGCATTCCTTCTGGGGGAGGAAAGGGGACACCCCTTCCTCCAAGTCAGGGCAAAGGTCCAATGCCCAGTCTGAGCCCAGTGCCAGACTGAGGTGAAGGTTTACCGGAAGTGCCATTCGTGCTCCTCCTAGTTAACTCCCCTAGAACAATGCCTCAAGATTCCTTTCATGTTTTATTTTTTTTCCCAGTCGTGGGGCCTGAACTCTGGGCTTGGGCACCCAGCAATTCAGCTCAAGGCTAGCACTCTACCACTTGAGTCACAGCACCACTTCTGGCTTTTTCTGCTTATGTGGTGCTGAGGAATTGAACCCAGGGCCTCTTGCATGCAATGAGCCACCTTCCCAGCGCCATCTTTTCATGTTTTTTAATGGAGCTCCACCTTTGTTGGCAACTCTTCCCACTCACTCATTGATTAAATGTTGCTAACTTTTATTGTCACATTTCTCCAAAATTGCTTAAGGTCAACTTTCTGTCCCGTGACTGTCCCATGATTGTCCTGTGACTATAGACATACCTTCTATGCCCCTAAGCATATGATGTTTTAATAAACTTTGTTTGTACCAGCATGTTATCGTCCCTTTCTGCCTACTGGATGTGTGTTCCATGGTCTCTGCTGAGGAATTAGCAACAATTGCTATCTTCAGAAACTACAAAAAAGTCGATCGTAATTAAGAGTATCAACAAAATGGAATGTGGTTATAGGTTCAACACTAAGTACTTTTCTTCCTAATTAGAACATTTAAAATCTCCAGATGTGTCAAATCAGGACTCATCTTTTTGCCACTATTATAGCTCAGTTAAGCACTTACAGATGAGGTCAGGGCAGCCAGGAACTGAGGAATCTCTCCTCTGGTCTATTTCAATGTGTCAACCTGGACCTATTCAGTGGGTTGAGCCCGGGATTCAAAGTCTAAATAAGGTCCTAAGTAAGAAAATGGCTGCTGCATGCTAAATTGGAGTTGGTATTTATTCACAGCTTGATGTATTATTGGCTTTTTGCATTTTTACTCTCACCTAGTTTTAGCTCCTCTGGAAAATTAATATAATCATGCCCTGCAGATTTTAACCTGTTCCCCAACTGATTCTATAGTTTGATAAGTATTAGGTTCTTGGCAAATTAGGCTCTTGATTTGTCAAGAAAAATAACCCTTATTTTTGTCTTGTTTTGTTTCCTAATGTGAGACATTAGGAATGAGACAATACCTGATCAGAACTACTCACATCCAAGGGTTCAGCCAAAGCAAATTTATTAGCCCTTGATCAGTCCATCAAGTTAAATGCTTTGAAGTAAGTTAGTGATTTACTTATGCAATTATTCACTTGATAAGGGTTTATTAATTACAACTAGTATAAATATGTATATATAAGTATAAATATGTGTAAATGCATATATTTGATATGAGTTAGTAAAAAGACAATTATTGAGAATTTTGGCAGTCGACTGCAGAACTAAGGGTTTATGTGGTAGAGGTGGCCTCAAGAAAGACATTTATTAAAGTCTCACTCAAAGGGAAACCATGCTTTAATATTTGGCAGCTTATCATTTCAGTAAGTCCAATGTCCAGAATAGGAAGAAGAGAAATTTTTGGCTCATCTGTTCATCTCAGACCTGCCTCTTCTAACTGCCATCTTCTTAGCTAATTTACCAGCTTGCCTTCCAAAAGATGAAAAGTGGTAGTCTTTTAAGGGGTGAATCTGTGTTTATAATTTTTTTCTTTATTCTACTAAATTCAGTTTGGTTCTTTGGGGCTGATGAGGCAAATGAAATGCTCTTATCTCTGCTGCTTCGGCACATGAAATTCCTTGGATAAATTAGGTCAGACCTTTTCTTTGCCTTATATTTTCTTCTTTTTCATGATCTTTTTGATAAAATAGTATTCTAGGATTTAGATTTGGGGATTCTAAATACCCTGAAGTCTTTGAGCATACCTAATATAAGCTCTTTTATCAATGGGTTTACAAATTCAGGCTTGTAGTGAAATACAAAATAAAAAGCCAAATGTCAAGTAAAAGAATAATAGGGGAAGAGTCCCCCCCAAAAAACTTTGCAAAAGGCTCTAAAGAGAAATGTAGTTGACCAAATATTGGTTTCTTTCACTTGGCTTGTCTAAGCAAGAATCCTGATCCAGAAATTTCAGTTAATGCCAATTAAAATATAACAAGAACTAAGGTTTCAGAACAATTGCACTGGAACTTGAGGATTAGTGTTGACTGTAAAGTTACAACAGCCAATACAAATATATGCGGACTGAGTTAAAAAATAATATCATAGCACTATATAACAAAGAAATAATTTAAAAAATATATTAATAGAAACAAAATTATATAACTTACAAGACTCGTTTAACAAAAATATCCAAAATATTTTATGAATAAGCTTACCAGCTTTATTTTGGGGGAAATACATTTCTGAGTCAGAAGATTCTAAATCATGAAGATATTCATTTTCTTTAAGATAAAATATACATTAAATATAATTGCAAGACAATATAATTAGTATTTATCAGAAACATTAAAGAGCACCTCCAAAAACGAACATGATAGAACAAGAACTGCCAAGAAAAGTGAAGATTATTTTTGTATACTTGTGTTGCTTGTTTCTTTTCTTTTTCTTTTTCTGTATTTTTATTGCACTTGCGTAGAACCCAGGGCCTTGCACATGGTAGCCAGGATAACTTTAAAAACAAAAATTAGAATATGTAGGATTATAGTCAAGCCAGTTACTATTGCATACTTCATAAAAGCAGGAAAATATCATTCAAAATGTTCTCAATAGCATGAGAGCTGGAGTATAAAGACAATAAGCTGGAAGAGCAAATTAAACAGTATAGAATATCTCAATTGAAAATGTCTTAACCCTTCTGGACAGAAACCTTTGTAGAATCTCATTAATGCTAAGCTAACAATAATTTTCATGCCATATCAGGACATTCCTTACCCCTCAAAAATATGATCATATAAAGTGATGTTTACTGAAATGAACTCCACGAAATGGAAACAAGAGGTTTTGTTATTTTCCTTGTTGTTTTTTCTTCTCCTTCGTAACTCTTTTTGATTTCTGTAGCTTTTGTCTTGTAAGTTTATCTGATTGGGGAGTGGGGGTAAGAGGAAGCACAGAAATGGTGGGACAAAGGGTGAACAAATACAGCAGTGATACTCACTAGCCACTATGTTGAAAATAAGCTATGCAACTTGTAGGGCTGAGGAGTCAGGAGGGAAAAATTGAGAGAAAATGAAGGAAGAGATGACACTGTTGAAAAAGAAATGTACTCATTTCACCTTTACAATAATTGAAAGAAAGTAGGAGAGAGAGGGAGGGAGGAATGGAGGGAGGGAGGGAGGGAAGGATGGAAAGAGGGAGAGGAGAGAGGGAGAGAGGTAAAATTGTATATACACAGATCTATGGGCATATTCCCGGTCTTTGCAAGCTTCATTTTCTCACAACTCTTGAAACCAATTTCAAAGTAATTTATTAACGATACATATTGATCACTGCCTATGTGCCTAACATTCTGCTGGATTCAAGGAATCACTTGCCAGTGTCAGAATTAGTAAATTTGACTTTTGTTCCCTAAGGAAAACCTCCCAAGTAAAATATATCACCTAACGTAGTAATAGCTTTACTGTTTTTATTTATTTATTTATTTATTTTTGTCAGTTGTGGGGCCTGAACTCTGGGCCTGGGTGCTGTCCCTCAGCTCCTCAGCTCAAGGCTAGCACTCTGAACCACATCACCACTTCCAGGCCTTCCTTCCTTCCTTCCTTCCTTCCTTCCTTCCTTCCTTCCTTCCTTCCTTCCTTCCCTTTCCTTTCTTTCTTTCTTTCTTTCTTTCTTTCTTTCTTTCTTTCTTTCTTTCTTTCTTTCTTTCTTTCTTTCTTTCTTTCTTTCTTTCTTTCTT
>NW_012267391.1:1291195-1297111 GCF_000151885.1 Dipodomys ordii
TTCTTTCTTTCTTTCTTTCTTTCTTTCTTTCTTTCTTTCTTTCTTTCCTTCATTTTTGTCAGTCCTGGGCTTGAATTCTGGGCTTGGGCACTGTCCCTCAGCTCTTCAGCTCAAGGTGAGCACTCTACCGCTTGAGCCACAGTGCCACTTCTGGTTTTCTAGTGGTTTATTGGAGATAAGAGTCTCATGGACTTTCCTGCCCAGGCTGGCTCTGAACCATGATCCTCAGATCTTAGCCTCCTGACTAGCTAGGATTACAGGCATGAGCCACTGGTGCCCGGCTATTTCCAGGTATTTCTATGTGTTGCTGAGGAATCAAATCCAGGGCCTCATGAATGAAAGGCAAGCACTCTACCACTGAGCCACCTTCCCAGCCCTGGTCATTTTTTGAAGATAGAGTTTCATGAAGATTTCTGGGTTGGCTTTGAACCACAATCCTTCCTTGAGAAGGAAGACTATAAGCATGAATTATGTGGGTATGTTAAACTGCCTTGTTTTGCAATTGATAGATATAGTTGTGTAGGTAGAAAATCAAAGAAATTAGGAAAGATACAATTTCCTGAAATTAATAAATTAATACAGCAGGATGGCAAGATTACAATGTTACTATATTACAGTTCATTGCTCTTCTACAAACCAGAAGTGAACAAACAGAAGTTGATATTGAAAACACCAAACCATTTATATTAGCATTCCTCAAAATGATATAGCTAAGCATAAATCTAATTAAATATGTACATGGTTTATGCTATGAAAAACTCTGATGAGCGGCTGGGAAGGTGGCTCAGTGGTAGAGTGCTTGCCTTGCATGCATGAGGCCCTGGGTTTGATTCCTCAGTACCACATAAGCAGACAAAGCCAGAAGTGGTGCTGTGGCTCAAGTGGTAGAGCGCTAGCTTGGAGCTGAAGAGCTCAGGGACAGTGCCCAGGCCCAGAGTTCTGGCCCTATAACTGGCAAAACAACAACAACAACAAAAAACCCCAAAAAACTCTGGTGATATCAAAGAACCAAATAGATGGAGGGGTATTTCATGTTTATGGATAAGAAGATTTAATATTACCAGCCCAGGTTTTTTTTAATTTTTAATTTTTATTTGTTTTTTATTGTGAAAATACTGTACAGAGGGGTTACAATTACATGGGAAAGATAATGAGTACATTTCTTATCAAGCATTGTAGCCTCCTCCTTTGTTTCCCCTTCCCATCCCTTTCCATCTTCTCCCCACCTCCCCACCCAATCCTCCCTGCCCCCACTAAAGTTGTAAAGTTCATTTTTGACATAACACTTGTACTTCTCATTGTTGCAACAGGTCCACCTGTATGACTATTTTAACGACTTGTTTTTCCCCTTCCCCTCCACAAATTATACCGACATCAAATACAGTGAAAGCAGGGGTTATACTGTGGGGGAGGGACATACAAAGCAACAAAGAATTAATCTTATAAATGTATTAGAAACAATCGCATGAAAGAAAAAAATCATTTGAATACATATCTTAGGGTTCATTTCCCTAACATCACCTTATCTGACCTTTTCTGCTTGTCTCAGACATATACTAGATATTGCAAAAAAGGGAAACCATGGGACCAATGTTTCTTTGGGCTTGGCTTACTTCACTTAATATAATTTTTTCCAAGTCTTTCCATTTCCTAACAAATGGGGCAATGTCATTCTTTGTGGTGGAGGCATAGAATTCCATTGTGTATATATACCACATTTTCTTGATCCATTCATCTACTGAGGGGCATCTGGGTTGGTTCCATATCTTAGCTATAGTAAATAATGCTGCAATAAGCGTAGTTGTGCTGGTAGCTTTAGTGTGGTCTTGTTTGTAAACATTTGGGTAAATGCCCAAAAGTGGGATTGCTGGGTCATAGGGGAGCTCTATGTGGAGTCTTTTTAGGAACCTCCAGACTACTTTCCAAAGTACCAGCCCAGTTTTTCTTAAGTTGATTTATAGATTCAATGCAATCCCAATTATAATCCTATTAAATTGTTTTGTCACCACTAGCAAACTGATTCTAAAGATTATAATTATAATTATAAAGATTATAAGTGGTTAATATAATACTAAAGAAGATCCAAACTGGAGAATTGACACTCCTTGATTTTAAGTTTTACTATAAAATACTATGGTCAAAACACTTGTCATATGCCAGACAAGGAGGCAACTATTCAGGAGGCAGAAATTGGGAGACTAGCTGAATCTCAATCATTAAGCCAAGTATGGTGGCACAGCTCTGTTATACAAACTATTCCAGAAGGCCTTTGTAGCAGGATCACTATCTGAGGCCAGTCCTGGGCAAAACACAAGATCTGCTTGATAAAAAAAGCAAAAAAGGGCTGGGGATGAGGCTTAGGTGATATAGTACCTGCCGAACAAGCGTGAGTACTCGAGTAAAAATGTTAGTAACCTCTCCCCCCACCACAAAAGATCTGTTAGCTTTGGAAAATATTGTTGTAAGGTAAATTATCAGATCTACCAACACATGAAAAGACATAGAGAGAATTTCAATGTATACTGCTAAGTGAAAGAAGCCCCTCTGAAAAGTAAACACATAGATGACCCTGGACAAGGAACAGGTGTGGAAATAATAACAAGTCAGTACTTACCAGGGGTTAGGAGGAAAGGAGGATGAAAAAGAAGACAGTAGAGGATAAGCGAAGAACTGGAACTACTCACTCTAATCTATAATATTAGGGATGTATAGCACTGATGTAAATGGTGGACATTATGGGATTATGATGGGCCATTGTAGATCTAACCATTGAAGTAAATGTTCATTAATTTTAATACATGTACTATTCATGGGGTATGTTGATAATGAAGGCTATCTGTGTGTAGGTGCCTAGAAATCATGGGAAATATACATATCTTCCTTTTAACTTTTCTGTTAGATCCTAGAACTGTTTTTAAAAATTAAAGTCTATTGAACAATATTGAACAAAATATCCAAGAACAGTGAAACAACTACAAAAGGGATAAAAATAGATACAAAGAAGACATGAAAAGAAGATAGAATAAGACAAGGAAAAGGACAAAATAGTTGACAGATTGATGACAAAATATTCTAAAAAACATGACAAAAACCATTGTAGATTCAGATGAATACAAAGCAAAATAAATACCAAAAATGAGGAGAAAGAGGAAAGATATGGGAAGGAGGAACAGGAAAAAGATCATGGCATGAAATATTCACACTTTCAAAAACCAAAGACAAGGAGAAAGTCTTGAAACAAAGCAAAAATAAAGTCTCATTTACCAAAGAACGTGAGTGAGATTACATCAAGTTTCTAGTCAGGAATCATTCAAACAAGATGAAAATTTAGTGAAATATTTAAAGTCTTCAAACAAAAACAAAAACAAAAACAAAACAACTACCATCCTTCCCTGTTGTGGAAGGTTTTTATTTGTCTCACGGTTATGAAGGAGAGTTTTGCTGAGTATACTATACTTGGTTAGTAGTTGTTGGCCATTAAGACCTCATTTCAAGCTCTCCTTATTTTCATATTCTCTGCTTAGAAATCTGTAGTTGTTCTAATTGATTTTCCTTTATAGATAATAAATCTTTCATCCTGACAGCTTTAAGGGTCCTTTCCTTGCTCTCTATTGATCCTGTGCAGATTATAATGTGGTGATGTGATCTTTTCTGTTCTGGTCTGTCTGGGGTTCTAAAGGCTTCTTGTATCTGAATGGGCCTATCGGTTTGGATGTTAGGAAAGTTCTCTGTTAGAATTCTGTTAAATATATTTCTTATTCCTTTAGCTTCCTTCTTTTGACCCTTCTTAATACATATAAGTCTTTTATTAGATCTTCTGATTGATTCCTAAAGCTCCTGTAAGGATGTTTCTTGGTTCTTGGATTTGTTTAGAAAAATTGTCTGTTCTTTCGCCATGATACTTAGTATATCTTTGATTCCAGAGACTCTGTGTTCCACATGGTCTAAACTGCTGTCAAAACTTTTTACTTTGTTTTTTATTTCCCTGCTTCTAACTGATCATTTTTGATGGGTTCAATCTTCATTGAAACATTGTTTTAGGTCTTGTATAAACTACTTCTTTGATTTGATTTTCTGTGTCTTCTCTTATAGCCTTTAGCTGAGTGGCTATTTTTTCATTGGACCCCCTTTCCTTCTCTTGTAATTCATTTAGCTTTCAGTTTTTGGATTTCATGAATTCCTCTAATAATCTTTGATTAGTGTCATCACGCTCATATATAGCCTTATTCAGGCTTTCCATCTTTTCACTCAACATATTTATCAGCAGAGTTGTTAAAGCATTTTGAGAACTCTCTGCTAGATCTTTCATTGACTTCTCTATTGCTTTGTTATTTTGTGTAGGACTTGAGGTTCCTTGACTTGTCATTTTCCCTGTGTTTCTATGATTTATCCTCCCTATTTGAAAACAAAAGCAAATCCAATACCACAACAGAACACAACTTAAGTCAAAACCCAACCCAGAGCTCTGTAATTGCACAGACTGTAGAGGTTCAAAATCATAGATAGGCATTCCCCTATCTAACTCTTTGTTCAAGGAAGGGTATTGTGGTTTAGAAAAGGAAATTTTATATATAGTTTTAGCCAGTGGTCAAATCTGTTGTTAGCAACAAAACAGTTCCAACCAAAAGGATAACAGAATGAAGCAATTAGACACAGTCAAAATGAAAACAAATACAGTCTAACTCACAGGCAAACAATTAGGGATCAATGTAAAGAATAGGAAGAAGGAGAGAAGGACCAGAAATACATAAAGGAAAATAAATTAAAGTAAAATTAAAATAAATATTAACAGATATAATGAAAAATAGAGGGAAGAGCAAATAAGAATAGAGGATTAAAGAAAAGGAAAGGAACAGAAGGAAGAAAACTAAGACCTAAAATAAAAAACAATTTTAATTTAAAAATTATATATAAATAATAATAGAATAAAAATATTAAGAGAAATAGAAAACTCAGCAATCAAAAATAAACCCCAAATTAAATATGCTCATGAGAAACCTAATAATCATCACAGACTGTATATAAACAATATGAATGAAAAAATGAAAAAAAAGATGACATGAGAAGAATGAAAAAATAGTTTGCCAAATTTGGGGGGGGGAACTTGTATTTCCCAATGTCAGCTATTCTTTTAGTGAGTCTTTGATTTCTTTGTGGAGGCCAACTTTCCTTGTGGTGTAGTTGGATTCAGAAGTCTTCTTGATGTGTGACTGTTACCTAGATTTTCACACTCAGGCCTGTCTAAACCTAACTTATAGCTCAAATTGAACAGTTGAATTCTCAAATCAGTTTGTTTGAATGGCCAGAATAAAGTTCTGCCATACAAACTTGGAATCTTTGCAGACCTCCTAACAGTCTAACTTAGTCGGGGAGAGAAGTTGCCTTGTGTGCTAGAACAGAAAGAAAGTGGCAGCTGCCACTTAAATCTCTTCAGCTTGCTTGGGTGTGGGTGATATTCTGGCATATCTGGAACTAGTGGCTTTAGGGAGATGGGGAGGTGCTCCTGAGACACTCCTGTTAGCGCAGTCTAAATCAACCTCAGGTTTTACGACCAGTCCCATTTTCTTTTTTTTCCCGGTGAGATTTTTGGATACTTTCAGTTTTGCAGTTCCAAGGTACCTGTCTAGCTGAGGGCTGAGTTGGATTATGTCTGGAATGCCAAACTTGTCCTAGCTCTCTGCCGAGGGGCAGGGCCACCTTTCCCTGAGCAGGCCTTCCTCCCCTTGGGTGGAGTTGTCTCCCCCTGGTGAGTCTATTGTTTCCCACAAGAGAGGTGTGGTGGGAGGGTTATCAGGTTCCTTTGTCCTTTTCAAAAATGTCAACCTTCAAAAATGTCAACCTTCTCAGGTAGGAGGTGGGTTTCCTTCTAGATGCTGTTCTCTGGAGGGAGGGAGGATGTCTTTTTTTTTTTTTTTT